>NC_133618.1:197454256-197807589 GCF_048593235.1 Sminthopsis crassicaudata | reverse complement strand
TAAAGGATGATACCATAAACAAATTAGAAGAGAAAGTAATAATTTACTCATCAGATCTTTGGAGAAGAGAAAAATTATGACCAAAAAAATGCTAGAAAACATTATCAAAGGCTAAATATACAACTGATTACATTAAATTAATTTTTTTTGCACAAACAAAGAAAAAGGGACCCACATGAACGAAAAGTTTTGTAGCAGTCCTTTTTGTATTAGCAATAAACTGGACACTAAGTGTCTACCCACCAATTGGGGAATGGCTGAATAAATTATAGTATATGAAAGTTAAGGAATATTATTGTTCTGTGAGGAAGGATCAGCTGGATGAATTCAGAGAAGCTGGAAAGACTTATATGAACTGATGCTAAGTGAAATAGAACAGTAAACAATTATTTTCTGTACCAACAAGCTATGTTCTGGTTAAATAGGAAATAATCAACTAAGGGAAGCTTTTAGAATTAACAATGTATAGAAGTATATATCTGCATACATATATAATTTAAATGATCAGTCATCTTGACTTCAATTTCAACATTCTATCTACTGTACCATTTATCTTCCTATTTCACTTAAGTACTGGTTTATTATTAAGGAGAAGTCCAGTGGCAGCTATGTGGTATAATAAACAAAGTGGTACAAGATAGCACCTGGAGTCAAAAAAAGTCTGAATTCAAATACAGATTTAGATATTCATTAATTGCATGATATTGGACAAGTTAACTCTATTTCCTCAACTGTAAGTTGGGGATAATAACAGCATCTCTCTCATGCAGTTATTGTGAGGATCAAATCAGATAGTATTAATAAGGTCCTTTGCAGAGTCCCTGGCTCACATATAAATATGTATTCCTTCCCCAGCTTCAGCAAAAAACAAAACAAAATAAAAAAAACTTTTTAGGCTAAAGTTAGGAGGATAATCACACACAAATTTAAGATTCCTAAAGTCATAAGTCATCAACCTTATAGAAAGCCATGTTCTTGCTGGTAAATAAGGGTATTCCAACCTCCCCTTCCAAATGAATAGATAGACAACTAATGGGTGGATGGACAGACTGACAAATACAGATAGTCAGAGATAGACTGACACATAGATAGATAGAGTATAGGAAAAAAACATAACCAGGTAGCTAAATAAATGGAAGGCTGAAGGAATAAACAATGAATATATAAAGAAATGTCATTAAATAAAGGCATATAAGTATAAGGAATAAATGTATATGTGTATATAACATATATATGTAATTTAAATTATATTAAATGTGCATAATTCATATATTTACATAACATACACACACATATATATATATATACATATATATATATGTGTGTGTGTGTGTATATATATATATATATATATATATTCAAAAATTCCAGTCATGCAAAAAAAATATATATATATATATACAAGTACCATAGCAATAAAAACCTTTATACAGAATATAACATCCAGGTAATGCTGAAAGGAAGAAAAGAAACACAATTTAGAAAATGAGAATAGTTAACTGTGTGACAAGGGGATGATTTATGCAAATTTTTTTTATAATTTGGATAGTTCTAAACTGTCCATTTGTATGTAATATTTTTCCTTTGGACACCATTCCCATTGTATTTCTAATCACAAATAGGTTTCATTTAAAGGGAGCCAATTTTCAATTTCTTTTAGTGTTAAGATTGAGTGGAGAAAAGTGTTGGGCTCAATGTCAGAAGAAACCTGTGTAACACATTCCAACAATACTAGGTTTTAGGAAGTCTCTTCAGATCTCTAGGCCTCCCTTTTCTTAAATGTCCAACTTTGTTTCTTATAGTACAAAATTGTTGTAAGGATCCAATGTCACAATCACTGCTTGCATTCATATTGGATTTTAAGAGGAACAACAAAGAGATATATGGAGGGATGAACTGAGCTGGGTGACAATGAGAAATAATCAGTAGATATCCTACATACTGAATTGTTTATCCAGGTATTTTCAAAAGAATAAAAAGTTCCACAACACATTGATGAAATTATGGAAGTACTTTCACAAAAACTTCCTTTCATGAGTAGATGGGTTTTAATGCTCATTATTTTTCACTATTGATTAGTGTCTCATACAAATGAGATCAAAAATTCACTCGGAAATTTAGATTATTATGTAATTTTTAGTTTCGTGTCAATCTTGTGAGAATAATTACTTTAGGTATTAAATATTAAATTAAAATATTAAACATTCCCAGTCCACAGATAGGAAATCAAGGCTCATATAGGTTAAAAAGATATGTTTGTAAAACAGTATTTCACAGAAAGGATTCACAAGTCTTACTGCTAGCCTAGGATTTAACATTGATACTGCATTGCCTTTAGAAGAATATTCTTTATAAACATGTTGTAAATCTTAAAACATTACATAAATGCTTAAAGTGATTATATGCATCTTGAAGTGTTGTATCAATTAGTACCATTACAACAGAACACAGACTGCTCTTTTTTTAATTTTCCTTAGAATTAAAATTGTTCAACTTGGATCTCTACCTTGGAAGTAAACCTTTCTTTTGAAAATATATTCAATTATTTCATAACTTTTGTTACTACTCCAATTTTAAGAGATGCCGCCTTTAAATCAAATTCAGTGTGGTTTTTTAGAATTAATATATTTTAACCCCACAGAGCTTTCTTAAAGGCCTTCTAATTTCAACTTCAATTCAATCTTCAGACAGCATCACCTGAAGATAAGAAAATGGGTTTCTATCTAGGAGCCAAAAAAAGCAAGTGGAAGACAATGAAAATTGTCAAATTAATCCATTATACTGCAATGGGGGGCAGATGTCATTCGGAAAAATAGTAACTGTTAGTGTTCCTCTTCTTCACAATCCATGAAACCCCATAATACTTGTGTAGCTAATGTCCCAGATGATCCCATTACAAGTAGTAATTGTTGTATGAATCAAAATAGAAGAACTTTCTTTCTATTTCCTGATTAATCAGTGTATTTCAAAGCCTGCCATCTTCATTAGCCCAGCTGTGCATTTCTGATTGTTCCATTTCTGTTGTTTGTGTTTTTTTTTGTTTGTTTATAGTTCTTCCCCACCTCATCAATCTCTACTTACATTGTCATCCCTATGTTCAACAAGGAGAAGGGAGAATTCTTAAAAGATTCCTAATAGTATAAAATTAGAGCATTCACTGTATGGCAATATATAAAAATATTAGATTTAGAGTTAGGAATAGCTATATCTGAATGCTATATCTGACAATTACATCTGTTTGGTGATGGCTATTCAAATTTTTCTGAACCACATTCTCTTTATCTATGAAAAAGAAAAATGTTAACTCTAAAGAAGGATAATTTTAACTATAGCACATCACAGAATGGCTGTGAGAATCAAATAAGAAAATGAATTCAAAAAACTTTGGCAATCTTAAATTGTTGTTTAGATCAATATCTATTATTAAAGTGATTTTAAGTTCATGAGTTTGTGTCACCTGTTATTCAGCATTTACAGTTAGCTTACCACCGATTTTAAAGCTAAAACATGAACAGAACAGAAGTTAATGGGAAACTAATAATAAATAAAAGCTAGTTGTTGTTGTTGTTTTTACATAAGTATATAGACTAATAAATGGAATATATAGAGCCCTTGATTCTAGTATCAACTTTTCTATTAACTGTATAGTCTTGTAAAGAAAAGTACACTCTCTGACTTTTAGTTTTCTTTCATTAAAAAAAAGAAATCATTATGTAGGTAATCTCTAAAGTCCATTGTTACTCTTATATTTCCAGTTCTTATCAGAGATATGATGGACTCCTTATTTTCATCTCCTTACAGAGATATTCTTAAAATCAGATAATATATGCTAATTAATTTGTAAATCTTATGTTGTTATATAGATGTAAGGTATTACTAATAGCTGTACTCCTTAGCATGTTAAAAGGAAGAGGCAAAAGACATTTTTATTTTCTTTAACACAAACTCAAATCAGTATGAAATGCTATAGAATTCCATTCCTTTCTAACACTTCATTCATCAAATTTGTATAATCAATTTGACCTATATATAGTGCTTTATCTATAAGTACTTACTATGAGCCAAGCTAAATACTTGACAAACAAAAATAAATATAATACAGACTTTGATCTCTATATAATATTGTAAGAGAAAGAGTGAATAAATTTGGAGATGTGTAAACTCCATTGTTTGTTACATCCTTGTTTTCTAAAAGTCATAATAAAGTTTAAACTTCAGGCTTCAGAAATCATCAGACTGCAATTAGCAATTAGTTACAAAAATATATTATTTTATATGTGAAAAGCAGAAAGCATTTTATTAAGATGTATGAGAGTCAACTTAGTGTTGCTTAAAGAGTACTGGCTAGAAAAGCAATAACTTTTTAGAAACTAAATAACAGAACAAATCCCAAAAGTCAAAGATGTTAACAAAATTGAAAGCAAAAGAAAATTGTTGCCAAATTAATGACTTAAATACTGATTTTAAAATATTAAAATATATCAACTGCTACCTAATCTGATTTTAAAATATAAAGGGAAAATCAAATTATCAATATTAAAAATAAAAATGACAGCTCACAACAAATAAGAATTAACTCAAAAGTATTAGAATTTTGCTGTGAGTGAAATTGATAACCAATGAAATGAATAAATGTTTGCAAAATTATAAAATACCCATAATTTATATAATTAAAATAAAAAACAAATTGGCAAATCCATAAATAATTTGCCAAAGGAAAGAGATAAAAATCCAGAACAAAATAGACTTACATATGAATTTTATCCAATATTCAAAAAATTCATTCAAAACTTGGATAAACCTTTAGCAAAATAGTAAAGAAAATATCCTTCAAAATTAACTCTAATAAAGTAAATGTAAGATACAATAAATGTTTAAAATAAATTTTCAAAGAGGCTTCAGAAATATACCTAACAGCAAGTAAATACAGAAGTAGCTTCTGACAAACTACAATATCCATCTGTATTAAAAAACATTTTTTTAAATAGAAATAAATTGACCTTCAAAAATATAAATTATTATTTATATTTCAAATGAAGAGCAACTATTTTATGTACTGGAAAATTATAGAAGACATTCTATTTATTTCTCAGGTAAGGCAATGATGTCTATTATTACTACCCTTATGTGATATTATCAGGTGATAAACCAATCCATACATATTTATCAGGTACCTATTATGTACTAGATACTATGTTAGCTACTGGGAATAGAAGCTCAAAGAATGTAATAACTTCTACTCAAGAAAGCTTATTTTTATTGAGAAGACAACAAACATACTACACACACATGCACACTCACAAATTTCTAAATGTATATTGAGATTATATGCATCTATCTATATCCATATATATGTATATATAACAGGTGACAGATAGAAGGAAATAAGTATATACAAAGTAGTAAAATATGTCAATTAAGGAGGAAAGGTACCAGTTATATATGGGGAGAGGAGATATCAGAAGATGCTTCATGAAGAAAATAGTATTTGTAATATATTTGAAAAGCACAGAGCACTTTTCTTCACAGTAGAAGAAAAGGAAGAGACAGAGACATTGAGAGAAAATAAATATATGTTATGAATATATATATGTACATATATATATATGTACATATATATGTACATATATATATATATATATATATATATATATATATATATATATAATAGTTACAGTGAAGATGAGAAGCCAAAAAAGCCAATCACTCTTAATTCAACTATTAGTCTATTTAGATCCTATGAATTTTATACCTCTGTACCTTTCTGGACTTAGCTAACATTCACTGATTTTAGCTAAAGTATGGTATTAGCTCTCCTTGCACGAAATACCATTCTAAATGCTTGTGTCTTTTTGCAGACTTGGGACACAATCCATATCTAACATGCATGAAATATAGTTCCTGTCCCCCATACTTTGAATTGTCAAAATTCTTGTAATCTTAACTTCTTTTAAGGCTCAGATCAGGTATCACCTTCAAAATAAAGCCTTTCTGAATGCCTAGTTGTTAGTGTTTTCTCCCTCCTGGAATTAGCTTATAACTATTGATCTCTGTACATATTATATTCTTTAATAGAATATAAACTTTATGAGGGCTGATTGTTGGTTTTTTTTTCTTTCTTTGTATCATACCTAACTAGATTCTATAATTTTTATAGTACATATTTAATAAATTGTAGAATTCAATTAAATTGGATGAGGAAGACTATTTTTCAGTTCCAATTATATGACCTTCAGCCAAACATTGAACCTCTACATGTTTCGGTCTAGTTTTCTGCATATTCCAAGGAGAACCATTCAAATTAAATAAAACTTTTATTTACCCTGATGAGAAGTAGTTATTAAATCACTTTTACTGAATTTGGGAAGTCTAAACTTGCAAAAACAAAGATGTGCCACAATTTCTGGGGGAGGAGGTAACTATGGAGGTAGAGTAGCAAGACAATCTAAGCAGTATTTGAAGGGGAAACTGAGAATCATCCAAACTTCTTGAGGTTTGCTTGTCCCTATTTGACATATACTGACTCTTTCAGAGCTCCTCCAATCACAGACAGTAGCCAGGAAAGGTTTCGTGAATTCAGTTTTCTTAGAACATCTCTCATCATTCAGGCAGCAGGTAGACCCAGTGGTAATTCTGAAAACAAACCCAATCCTACAAATGTATCAAGTCACATCTGGGGACTGGATTTCTGTCGTTTTGATGAAGGAATGGCAAGGAATTGTTCTTCATCTACAGACCTTTTTTTGTCTCTGCCCAGAAAATTTTATAGATATGGTAAAGGAAAAAGTAGAGAGGTCGGTATCATTCCTTTTCATAATATTGACAGTGGAGCTGATGATCCAATCAGATCCATGTTAACATTTGCTTCAATCTTAGTGTAAACTTACTTTAGAAAAATAATAATAATAATAATAAAAACAACTATGAGGATAATAAGACCTCCAGGATAGCCTTTCCATTCCTGTTGCTTAGTTATTGCAACAACTGTCCTACTCTTAGAAATATAAAAGCAACTGGATTGGGTAAGCAAGCCACAGATTGGATAGAATACTTCTAAAACAAAATTAAATTATTCCCAATCCCCAACTTTTGTCATCTGCAGCAGTCATGGGAAGAGGACAATTCTTTATCCACAAGGAGATTATTAGTCAACCATGCTAAACTGTTTAAAAAGGAGTCCAGATACACATACCCAGAAACAGCTAAGAAATTCTCATGGACAGCACAATCTGAGTCCATCTTGAAAACAAGGCAGTTATACAAGATGATATTTCAGATTTCTTCCATTTTTAAGTATTATGATCCTTCAAACTCAGGTCAAAACTCCAGAATAAGGTAGTGATGAATTCGGAATCAAGCATTTGCTTCTGATAACTTTTAGCAAAGTACTTAATCTCTCTGAGCTTCATCCATAAAATGGAAATGTTACATGTAGCATCTGCATGACAGTGTAATCAGGACTGAGAAACTTAAATGAGGCACTTTGTAAACTTTCAAGCAGGCAGGTAGATTGTATAGTGGATAGAGCACTGGACTTAGAATCAGGAAGACACATCTTTATGAGCTCAAATCAATCCTGAGATACCAACTTTCTCACCCTGAGCAAGTCACCTACCTCTCTTTTCCAGTTTTTCCTCATTGGTAAAATTAACTGGAGAAGAAAATGACAAACCAATTCTGTGCCTTTATGTAGAAAACACTGCAATGGGGTATAAAAAATCAGGCATGACTGAACAACAACAAAATTTTATTAGTATCAATATTAGTATTAACAGGAAAGAGAACAGGTAGAGACTCTGAGAGGGCAAGAGGAGATTAAAATTTAGGGATAGATTTGTGGGGTCTTTAACATCTCAGAAATGGAAAGTATCTAAGAAAACATTCAGTCTGAACAACTGTCTTAAATCTTTGATGAATCATTTCCTGATAGTATATGGGAATTAAAGTTGGTGGCCATGACACCATGGCATATATCAACTAGCTAAATTGTAACGTACAACAAAAGACAAAGATATTTAAGGATTTTCATTTTCTTAAAGAATGAGATATACTTTATACCCTCTCTTAGAATATCCTATGATTTGAATTTTAAGGAATTTCAAGGATGATTAAATAGGAGGCCCAAGATGGAATTGGTACTTACCTAAGACCAAATAGGAGGTAAGAACCATATAAAAACCTAGGAATTGTGTCTTTAAATTCAGAGGCAGTTAGGGAGCACTGTGATTGATACACTGAGTCAGAGTTCAAATCTAAACTCAGATATTTCCTAATTGTGTGACTCTTGGCAAGTCACAAATTCTGTCTGTCTCATCTATAAATTGTGTAGGTAGGTGATACAGTAGATGGAGTCAGGAAGACTCCCTTTCCTGAGTTCAAATATGACCTCAGGCCCTTACCAACTCTGTGATCTTAAACAAGTCATTTAACCCTATTTACCATAGTTTTCTAACCTGTAAAATAAGCTGGAGACGAAAATGGCAAACCACTCCAGCATATTTGTCAAGAAAACCCCAAATGGGTCACAGAATTGGAATTGACTGAAAATATTTGAACACAACAGGAATAATAATAACACTTCCAAGGGGTATTGGGAGAATTAAATGACATAATATTGGTATAGTATTTGTTACATTTTCTGACATACAACAGGTACTTAAAAATTCTCATTCTATCCTTCCTGATCTTTTTTCCAATATAGTAGGCTATATCAAAAATATCTTTGCACATGACACATGAGAGTCCTCCTAGTTTTTAGAAAAACATAAGTGTGACCTATGTGAGAAATGAAAGGAAATGTATAAGATATTAAAACCATCTCTATCACCCCCATACACATGCAAAAAACACTATGCCTGAACAGGAACTTTAAGAGCAGAACAGCAAAATAAAAATTATTTAGTAATAATTGAAGCAAAGTAACTTTCTGGGTCTCAGTTTATGGAATTCTCCCTTCAGTGAATTTTAGTATCTCTTCTTCCATTTGGTCAATTATGCTTTTCAAGACATTCTTCCCTTCGAGGGATTTTTGTGCCCTTTTGCCATATGACCCATTCTGTTATTTAAAATGAAAAACAACATTTTCCTCAGTAATTTGGGAGGCCTCCCTTACCAAGCTATCAACTCTTTTTTCATATAATCTTGTGCTACGTTAATTTGTTTTCCCAGTTTTCCTCTACCTCTCTTATTTGATTTTTCAAAATGATTTTTTTAATCTTTCACTGTCTAAGGCAAATTCATATTATTTTTGGAGGCTTAAAATGTAAGATTTTGTACTTTATTTTATTCTGATTGTATATTTTGATCTTTTTTATCAACATAGAAAATTTCTAGGATATTTTCTATAATTTGCTGATTTTCCAGTCTATCTCCTGATTCTTCATTATATGTTAAAATAGGCCTGTATTTATTAATCTTTAAGTTAAGGATAATACTACTTTAAGCATAGCAGAGATTAAATTTATTATACTTCACTCTTTTCCTTATATAATACATATTTTGATAGTATTTTTTCAATTTAGAAAAGTTTTTTTTTCCTTAAAACAAAGTAATAATTTAAGAAAACGAGGTATGGTTATTCTCATTTCATATATAAGGAAACTGACACAAAGAGAGGCTAAATGATTTTGCCACAAATATATAAATATTGAACTTGTTGTTACATTACAGCACATTTATTGATACTAGAAATAATAAGCTTTATAAACCTCAAAATAATGTATAAATGTGAGCTCTATTTAGAGACTTAAAAAAATTATGTTTGATGAAAAGCTCAGAAAGAACTGGGTCAAATAGCTATCCTGATATTATTCTCATATGATTTGTGGTTGGTAGATAAAAATTATCTATGCATATATGTAGGTATATATATGTACATATGTGTATATATTGACAAAAAGTTTCATTTTCTTTTTCTTTAAAGAAAGCATCGTCCAGATGACTCCAGTGTCAGACAGGATGATGACTTTAATATGTAGCATAAAACACACATGACTATTAATTTTTCTTGCTAGATCTCTTCATTTTGGAGCTCTTCTTTCTATATAATGAATAGCTGATGAGAAAGGAGATAAAGCATATTTCACCAAAATACTGAGGTACCAAAGACTACATTTTTAACTCAGAGTGAGAGAATCCACATTTAACTTGATGTTATCTATCAAAAATATTCTCAAATTTTTGTAGATTTTTATGTTTGGGTAATTATAAGCAATAGTCATCTGTGATAATGATCTTATTCCAGTCCTCTTTGTTGAATTCTCTAGCATAAGGTTGAGGTTCATGTAGTATTGGGATTTGTGATCTGTTAGTTTATGAAGAATAGCTAGTATCCAGGATGTTATACTGGATATTTGATTTAGTCATTGTGGGTATGTGTTCAAAGCTAAATTTTTATAAGTTTTAGTAACAGCTTGCATAGCTTCTATCATTTCTTTTCAAGTATTTTTTCCTCAGCAATTTTTGTTGCTTAAAAAATAAATTTTCTATAGTTTCTGATAGCAATGATCATAACTTGATCATAAATACTTTGATTACTTTACACAATTTTCATCATCATTTTCATTATCCTGAAGTTACCACTCCTAAATTTAAATGACAGAAGTCTTCAGAATATATGACAAAGATCCTAAAAGTGTGTAGAGGATAAATAACCCAAACAAGTAACAATAAGTCAGTTGTCTGTATAGAAGAACTGAGAAATGTGAGATAAAGACAACAATGAAAATCAATGTATCTTAATTAAAATGCCAGTCTAGCAACCAAAAACTGAAATTATAGCCCAGATAGTAAAGTAAACTGTGGCAAATGTCAAAATAGGTACAAAGGTGAAGTGGGACACGGAAGTTTGGTGGGTAAGATGAGTGCACATTTTTTATGGTTCATATACTGAGCACCAAAATTAAGAATTAGCAGAAATAAAATTGATTCTAGAAAGCTGGTCATAGAAAAAGAACATGGGATATAAGTAACAGAGAATTAGAGAATTTGGAGAAGAAAGATATTTTAAAAAGAGAGAAAAGAGAAAAAAAGACACAGAGTAGGGGAGAAGACAGAGTTAGAAAGATCTGTTGTATAGTAACTAGCTTTATTCAAGGAGGAGAATCTCATAATCAGAAGCTTGGCTACCAAATTATGAATGGATTTTGGTCACGATAATTCATAGTAATAATCTACTAAAATGTGGAAGGTTGAAATCAGTGTCAATGTATGTTGCAATGAAGCCACAGGTCTCAAAGACTTAATAAAAAAGAGGTAATACTGGAATGAGAGGCAACATATCTCCAGAGGACTATAATTTCATGATAATCATGTGGAGGTTTAGAGAATTTTAGAGTCCGGTGAAGAGGAAAAAAGCTTGATCAGGATACAAAATGTAATAGAAATGGACACTTAGATGGAAAGAGGTAAAAAGAAGACAGATAAAATATTAATTTGTTATGTTGAAATTATCTGTACCCAAATCCTGTCAATGTATTTGTGAGATAGTATTTGTGAACACAGATATAAACAAGAGGCAAAATATTTTTTCCAGAAGAAATATTAATAATAGGATTGAGAATAGACAGCATTCTTACAATTTCTATATGATATTTTAAATTATATTTTTAAAATAAAATGTGCTACTTATTTTTAGTTTTGGTTATATTTTCTTATTATTTGCTAATTGTAGTATGTACCTGTATTTATTAGCATTTTAAATTTTAGTAAGCTATCAATTAGCAATGATTTGAAATTGGACTCTCCGGCAGAAAAAAGATGCCTTTACTGACACATGAGTCATTAGTAATGAAATACTGAATATAAGAAAGAATAACAAAGTCGACAAATGATATGTGTATACCCCTTGTTGTTTTCATGTCTGGAAGGGGTGGTGTTGATTATAATTTGCTTACTGGGGGAAAAGGATTGTTATTCATTAATATTTCCCTTCCTTTTTGTTGATCAAGCCCTTTGGGCTTGATTTCCTCTCCAGGCACTCCCTTAGTACTTCTCTTTTAAAACTGTCTTCCCTTGCAAACCACTTTCATGAAAACAGGGAGAAAAACTACCTACAAGAATCCTAATATAAATATTCTCTCTGCTCTGGGAAGTTATAAAATGAATCAACAACATTCTTCTATAGCTTTAAGACCCAGCAAGAAACTGTTTTCTGGGGAAAATAGCATAATATAGTGTTCTCCTGGTGACTCCCCAATTGGTTTTTTACTTTGTTTAGCAAAATAGTTAACAGATTTCCTTACAAGTGTAGCGAGCTGTCGTCTCTAGAAGCTGCCGGATCACTCTCTGGGAAGAGATCTGCTGTGTCTTCTACTCAAATCTCTCAGACAGATTCTTCTTCCTGTAGTGAACCGTTGTCTCCAGGCAGTTGCTGTTAACTCTTGTCCAGAAAAGTGACTTCCCTTCCTGCAGAGAGCCCCGTCAAGCCTGATGCAATGCAGAGTCTTCTTCTTGAATCTCCTCCAGCTCTTATCCTTCTCCAGGCCAATCTGCTCTCTGGGCCCAATGCTGTCTCTTTTATCCTCCCAGAGAATGGGCGTGGGATAATGCAAGGGCTTCTGGGAAGAACCACTTCAGCCAATGAGCTTGCTCCTTCTATCAAGTCATCCTGAGTTCTCACCTTGTAATTGTCCAGACAACCTGAATTCTCACCTTGTCACTATCCAGACAACCTGAGTTCTCACCTAGTAATCGTAACATACAAGTATAAAGGGCAAAGTAAGTTTCTAAGAAAAGTAAACCAATTTTTAGGAAGCTAAGGAAGGCCTCTAACCATAGAATAGATTATCTGCCTTCTTTGAAGAGAGAAAATTAGGGAGGCAGACTAGGGGGAAAAAAGAAGCATAAGCTATATAGGCTAGAGATTTCTACCTAGTTTCACCAAAGCATCGCCTCATCTCTCTTTTGTGATTGGATCACACCACATTGACCTCAGTAGTTCCACTGTCCACATATCATAACACTTGCTCCACTGTATAATCTGTATTTTCATCTTCTCCTTCCCTCAATTACTTAACATATGAATGGCAAATATGTGACTAAAAACCATGCTTCTTCAGTGTGGCAAGGAAGATAGAAAATTGAGAAGGAGAACTGAAGGGGAGCTCCAAGCCAAAGCAACAGGAATCCGTCTTACATATCTTATGACATGTGTCTAGGTATTAATTATTTATCTCTGTGATATAGAGTGATAGATGCATTTTTAGAGCCGAAGCCAGAAAAAACCAAGAAAGAATGCAAATGTTTTTCTTCACTTTCATATTTTACAAGTATTCAATTATTTCAGAGTTAGAAAAGTTTATGAAGATAAAAAATGTGTACTTCTCCATATATCATTGACTTAATTGGTATATCTATTAAAACATAGATCATAGGTGATAAGATTTTTAGCACACAAAAATTTCTTTGAATTTTGCTTCCATACTTATGTATTATTCTTTATCTTTGGTCACTCTATGACCCTATTAAATAAATAGCAAATAAATTTTCCCCTAATTAGTTTAGTTCCTATCATATAACTCTTATGAAAGAGAAAGTGGAGAATTCATCAACAGCTTTAGAATGTCTCTTTCTATAATCATAATTATTCACTTATACCTTTCTATTAGTTGCTGGTAGAATGATTGAGGATAACTTCCATTTTAATAGCATTTCCTAAAAGGACTATGATAACTATTAATGTCTTAAAAAATGCTGAGCCAATGCAGTTTTATTAAGTGAGGAGAAAAAGCAATTTTTGGTCTTGAAGAATAAATTTTTCATTTTTTACATTACTAATTTATATATAATACACTTATAATGCTGTATAGCCACAGAAAGCTAAATAAAGGATTTTGGAAAAAAAAAAACAAAACCATATATTCTTTGTGCTCACCTCATACCATTTTGACAAGATTGCTTACATTTTTTTCAGTGACATTCCCAATGTCTAAAAAAAGAACTAGTTTTATAAGTTGTGATGGAACCATTGCAGCGATTTCTGATTCTGAGATAGAGGGCAAATTTGGGACTAGTCAAGAGAATAGGAATATTATACCAAAGATTTAAAGAGTTATTGTGTGTGCCCAACACACAATCATATTGTGCATTGAAAACAGAGGTATAGACCTTTGCTAGATGTGCTGTTTCTCTAAACTTTAATTCCTCAGAGTAAAGCTCCTATCATATTTCCCTAGATATGACACTAATATCTGGGGGTTTTAGTCTTGGGGAAATATGTTTTAATGGATTAGAAAACAATAAGCAATTTAATTTTAAAATACAGGGAAGAATAGATTTTAATCAGAGACCTGGATGTAACTCCTGGGCAACCATGGACTACATGTAAGACCTTGGGTAATATTTCTTTATCTTCTGAAAATGTTAGACTAGACAAGTTCTCCTTCAGCTCCAAATCTGAGTCTATAAACACATACAGATTTCTTCTTGTTAACAGGCACTTATATTTAAGAGATGCTTACTTAATCCTCCTCTTAAGTAAGACCTAGTTATACTATTATCATAAAGAATGGTACTGAAATAATCACATCAAAGGGAAAGGGAAAAACAGTTTTTTTCTGTGACATGATATGTTAGCCTTTTGTTTGCCTTCTACTACTCTTATGACTTATTCAGAGAATAAAATTTTCATTTTTATATTTAAAGCTTTTTATTTTCAAAACATTTACATAGATAGTTGTCAACAATGACCCATGCAAAACTTTGTGTTCCAATTTTTTTCTACCTCCTCTACCCCTTCCCTAAAAGGCAACCGAACCATGTTAAACATGTGTAAGTCTTCTGTATATATTTCCACAATTATAATGATGCACAAAATATATCAGATCAAAAATAAGAATTAAAGCAAAATGCAAATTGCAACAAAAAAGTGAAAACACTATGTTGTGATCCACACTCAGTCCCCACAATCCTCTCTCTCTCTCTAGATGCAGATGACTCTCTCCATCATAAGACCATTGGAAGTGGCCTGAATCACCTCACTGTTGAAAAGAGCCATATTTAGCAGAATTGATCATAGTATAATCTTGTTGCTATGTATGATGTTCTCTAGGTTCTACTCACTTAGCATCAGTAAAGGTAAATCTCTCCAGTATTCTCTGAAATCATCTTCCTGGTCGTCTCTTACAGAACAATAATATTCCCCATAGCATTCATATACTATAACTTATCCAGCCCTTCTCTAAAAGATGGGCATCCATTTAGTTTCCAGTTCCTTGCCACTACAAAAAAAGGCTGCCACAAACATTTTTTGCACATGTGGATCCTTTTCACTTTTTAATGATCTCTTTGAGATACAGGCCCAGTAGAGATATCATTGGATCAAAGGATATGCACAGATAGCCCTTTGGGCATAGTTCCAAATTGCCCTCCAGAATTATTGGATCAGTTCACAATTCCACTAACAATGTATTAAGTGTCCCAGTTTTCCCACATCCCTTCCAATATTCATCATTCTCTTTTTCTGTCATCTTCTCAATCTGAGAAGCATGTAATACCTCAGAGTACCGGGTTTCCTTGACCAATAGTGATTTAAAATATTTTTTTCATGTGACTAGAAATGAACCTTTGTGATAATCTAGTCTGTATTGGTTTTGTTTGAAAAAAAACTTTTTCACTTAATATAATCAAAATTATCTATTTTGCACTCCATAATGTATTCTCATTCTTCTTTGGTCATAAATTCCTTTCTTCTCCACAGATCTGAGAGTTTCACCATCCTTTGTTCTTCTAATTTGCTTATAGTATCACTCTTTATGTCTAAATCATGAATCCATTTTGACCTTATCTTCATATACCGTGTTAGGTGTGAGTCAGTCTCAAAAAGTGATATGGATTGATCTCAAGCCCAAAGAGGCTTTTTGGAAGTGCTCATAAAAAATATTTAAAAAGCAAATAAGAGAGCTAGAAGAAAATAGTGAGATTCAAATGAAGAACACTGTAGAGTGGGCTGTATTTGTGTAGACTTGACTGTTTTTCCTTTTAAAGGGACAGGTAGACCAATCTTAGGCTCATGATTGTTTTGCCTTCCTTGTCTCTAGTCATGAAATCACTCAACACTAAAATCATTATGTGCTAAGGTTTATTTTGGCTTCCTATTACCCCATTGATACAACTGCCGACCCAGTATTATTGACTGTTCTATTGAATGTGGAAATGTAGGAGAGTGTCATTTTATTTGAGTCGATGTCCTTTTAAATTTTAAAAACTGTATCCTTTTAAATCTCATTTTCAGTAAAGTTGTTTTTATTGCATTTTATGGTTCCTGCATGCCCTACTACTTTCTAATTCCAACCCTGAACCATTAGATTGCATTGAGCTAAAGCTGACCTAAAATATATTGGTTTTAGGGAAAGATAAAAAGCTCATTTTGAGACAAGTTGATTTTGGACTGCTGTTTTGACATACAGAGATGTTCTATATTTGTTTGGAGATGCAGGTCAGTAGTTAAAGAGAGAGGTTTGGATGGGGATGCAATATTCTGTATTATTAGAGATTCCTGGTATAGTTTGCTAGTCATTATCATAATTTAATTCCATTCTTCAAGCATTTATTCTTATTTACTGTATCCTAATCACTGTGCCAGTACTGGGATAAATGAGGACACAAATTGTATGCTCTCTGACCTTAGGAATCTTAAAAAGGGCAGTCAAAGTTTCTCCTTCCTGGAAGAGAAGGGATGCTGGGTACCTTTCCCCACATCCTCCTACTTATGGTTTTGGCTCGAGAAAGTTGTAGTCAGATTGAAATGCTAGAGAAGAGAAGAGTGAATATCTATAAAGAATAATCACTAGGAAAGAGATATGTCACAAGATTCTATTTAGACAGATCCTCATTTTTTACCACCTCTCATTATATCTGGAAAAAAAAGTATGGCATAGTAATTTTTTCAAGCCATACAAGTCAAGTCATAAAGAGTCAGGAGTCAAACCTGATTCTTTTTTTCTCTATATCTGGTTCGCTTTTCATGGTAAATTTATTGTTTCAAATTTGGACTTCTATCATTTGAGAAAGTCAATAGGAGAAAATCTGAAGGGTTAGATTTAAGGAGGGTAGGCTTTTATTCATTGGTTGATAATGATTGTTTACTGTTCAGAATCTTAGTCACTATCTGCAAAGTAGAGACAGTATGGCTTCTCTAATCACAGTCATGAGGATGAAACAAGATCAACTTTGCAAAATCAAATACCTTTCCTGTTGTAAAGGATTAGAAAGTCAATTTGTTGAATAAGGAGGAAATCTGTACATAACATTAAAAAAATTTAGCATATAAAGTGAAGTTGTCATCCCTTTTTCCAATCTTTCATTAGCTGCTTTAGTACTCTGTGATTAAAATAGAAGGATCATTGTGGTGAGAATTAGAATCAATGAGTCAATCAAAAAGCATTTAAGGGCTTAAAATATTTCTGTCACTCTACTAAGGACTAGAAATACAAAGTATAAAGAAAAGTTAAAAACAGACCCTGATTTCAAGATCCTTCCATGTACTACTTGAGTGGTCTTGAGTTCATTTCTTTCCCTCTCTGGTCTTCAGTTTTTTCCATGTATAAAATAAAGAGTTAAACTGGATGGTTATAAAGATTCTTTATGATTTAACATTTCCCTTCATTTATAAATATATATACACATATATATGTGTGTGTGTGTGTAATTATAAATAGCAAAGATCATTTCCAGATTCTGTGGAAGATGTTGAGTAAGCATTATTAAAAGATCAATTTATTAATTCAACTTTTCTTTAGTTTCTCTTTTCTTCCTTCTTTCCTTTCTTCTTTTTTTTCCTTCTTTTCTTCATTCCTTCTTTATTTCTCTTTCTTTTATTTCTTCTCTCCTTTCTTCCTTCTTTTCTTTCTTTCTTAACTTACTTGTTTTGTTCAGTCATTTCAGTCATGTCTAACTCTTTATGACTCCATTTAGGGCTTTCTTGATAAAGCTACCAAAGTGTTTTGACATTTCCTTCTCTAGCTCATTATATAGATCTGGAAACTGAGAAAAAAGTTAAATGCCCTGCCAAGAGTCACACAGTTATTAATATCTTAAATCATATTTTAACTCAGATTTTGCTGACTTTTCCTTAGATAAATTATTTAAATTATTGGTACCTTAGTTTCCTCATTTGTAAAGTTAAGGAATTGGACTAGTGATAAATCACTTCTACAATCTCTTCCAGCTCTAAAATTTATGATTAATACAATAAGTAAATTAATGCAACAATATAGTGAATAACTAAGTGCTAGATCACATGGAACAGAGAAGTAGACTGGAGTTCAAAGGAGGGGAAGATCCATGAGGACCCATTGTAGGACAAAGCAATGTACTCTCTAGAATGAGAGAACTTAGCTCAAAATGCAGCACGTGATTTCCATCTTTTAAGGTTTCTTAGTGACACCATATTGGTCTAGACTCAAGAAAACCTGAGATCAAACCTAGCCTCAGACACATACCAGCTGTTTGATTTGGGCAAGTGACTTAAATTGTCTCAATTTTCTTGCCTGTAATATGGGCATTATAATAATATCTATATTTCAGGGTTGTTATAAGGATCATATAATTGTAAAATATTTAACACAGTGCCTGATGTTAATATGTTAGCTGTTAATATTGTTCATAAAAAAAATGAAATGTTGAAATAAAATGTTCCAGCTCTAGAAATATGGTAATAGGCATGAAAGAGGTAGATTTTAAAGTAAAAATCAAACACAAAATAGGATTTGGATGGCCGAAGAGAAAAGTTATAGTATCATAGACAATGAGAACAGCATAATCTTAGGTTAGAGGTTATGTCTATTTATCAGTGAGGAAAAGGGCAAGGCTTAAATAGAAGATATTTTAGTGTGTAAGACAGTAGAGAGAAAAGAAATTTGATAGATTTCATGAGACTAGATTAGAAAGGATCTTGAAAGATAAACAAAAAGATGTCGATATAATATGGTAAGAAAAGAGGTACTGACAGGCATCAATGTTGAGACCTTTCAAACAAGAATTCTTGAAATCTATCAATTCATGTGATGCTATGCCCCCCCCAAAATGAGGGAGTTGGGGAACCAGTCATCAAAAGCCTTAGAATAATATCAAACTCATCCTTATATAGCCATATAATATTTGAAAATCATTTTCCTCATAAAAAATTCCTTTGAAGTAAGCAGTATGAATATTAATTTCCTCATTTTATGCACATAGAAACCGAGGTATTGTGGACTTAAATGTTTTGCTCATTGTTGTACAGCCTTGTTGTTGTTGACTCTAACTGCAGCAGTTTTTCTCTGTGTCTTGGGAAGTAGCATGAAAGAATAATGTTTTAGGACAATAAATATGGCAGAACAAAATAATACTTTAATTGCTCACTGACTTATTTTAATCTTATGTGGTGCCAAAGTGCCTGAGTTAATATATTTAATGCGATTTTTCTGCTCATTTAAAGACCTTTCAAACAAAGCAACTTATTCATAGATTAGTTGACTTCTAGAATTTGAATGTGTTTATGTCTATAAAATATAAATTTGAAAGTCTGTATGTATGTGTATATAGGCATGTTTTATATATATATATGTATATATATATATATATATTTGTATTACTCATATACATGCATATTTATATATATATATATATGTTGACATATCCATCTATATATGTACATTTAATACTACAAAATCTTTTATTATAGCACTAATGTTTTACACACATGCATGGATTTTTGAGAAAACACTCACATATATAGATTTTGTGCATGTATATAAAATGCTCATACTTTGATGAAAAGCAGTGCAGACATTAAATATTAGTAATATGCTTAAAAGATTTTTCTCTTGCTATTTAGGCTCTAGAAGCTATCTTGGAGATTAATTTCCAAAAGGAAAACAGGATGAATAATTTAAGATAATATTTTAATCCATGGGAAGTGGTGTCAGCACAAGAATTCACATTGGCCCCCAGCCTAGTCCTTCTCATTGATGAGTTGACATGTGCATCTATGGAATCAAAATAAATTTTTGATGTACCCCAAGAGTTACATTTTTTCTATTTCATTTCTTTCTCTAAGTCTCTTCAAACATGGATTAAGTGTCATTTAATGAAATTACCCACCTGAATGTTGTTAAAGAGAGATTTCCTATATTCATTCTCAGGAAAATTAAAAACAAGTAAAGATATGTAAGATTCTTTCTGAGATAGTTTCAACAGGTTCAAAAAGTGAGAATAAAGGAAGGTGGTAGAATGTTGGAATGTTAACTTTTAAAAAGATAAGCTAACAAAAAAAAATAAGGTTATACTTAGACAGTGGCAAGAACTCTGGCCTGGGAATCAAAAAATATGGATTCCATTCTGGCTTTTGACACTTTGTGAGTTTGGGCAAATCAAGTGATTTATCTGAGCAGAATTTTCATCTATATAAATAAAAGACAATAATATTTTATTTTTGAAACTAGGAAATTAGTCAGCTAAACATTGTACTGTATAGACTACTTGGTCAGGAGTTAGCAGGATCTGAATTCAAATCCAGCCTCACACACTTATAAAGCTCTGTGACTGGGCAAGTCATTTAAGCTCTGTTTACCTGTGCTCTTAACTATAAAAATGGAGATAAATCATAGTATTTAATTCACAGAGTTGATTTTGGAGTATCAAACAAGAAAATATTTGTAAAGTGCTTCCTATAATATATGTATATATGCTAGTAATTATCTATCTATCTATCTATATATAATATGTTATATTTGACAGATAGAACTGCATATCTCAAAGGGTAAAATGAAGAAAGTTCTTTTTTTAATATTGAAGAGCTACATAAATAGCTATTGCTGTATTAACAGCTGAGTAATCACAGCCTTTTTGGGAGGTTCAATTCCCTCATCTATAAAATGACCATGTAAATTTCTAGTTCTCTCTAAGTTAATTCTGTAATGCTATAAATCAGGGCTCCTTAACTTTTTCCACTCATGACCTCCCTTTTTTCTGAGGCAACTGGGGGTTAAGTGACTTGCCCATAGACCAAATTTGAACTCAAGTCCACCTGACTTCAGCACTATGGCTGTATCACCTTGCTGCTCCTTTGAGACTCATTTTCATCAGAGAAATTTTTACATGACTGGGTATGTAGGTATATAAAGTGCATAAATAAATCAAACATTGACTGATAATAAATTTTTATTTCACAACCCTCACATTCAGTTACAAGATCCCAGGTTTGTGAATCATAGTTTAAGAAGATGAGGTATAAAAAATTTCTATCAATCATCCTATACAATATGATGCAAATAAGATGTCAAAAGCTCATAATGTGAGAAAGAATGCCTCATAGATAGGTTTACACCAGAGGGCCAGCCTACCAGAGGTAGAAATTTTATTTCTTCTCTACAATTGACAGACTCTCCCATTCCAAATGCACAAGAATAAGTAAAGAAATTTTTCTTTTACCCTTTGGTTCCTGAAAGCAAATTTACACCCTGCTAAGCTGAAAGTTGACACGTTATCTTTTTACAAATGGAAATTAAACATAGTCATAGAGATTTATGTCGAAAAGGAAGTACAAGCCGACAGGAAATAGTGCAATGGATAGGAGGCAAAGCCAAAATGATGGAGTAAAGGCAAGAACTCACCTGAGATCTTTCCCAAAGTTCTCAAAATATCTTTAAATAAAGGCTCTAATCAAATGTTAAAGAATTATCACTCAGAAAAAAGATGGAATGGAATAATTTTCCATGAAGACAACTTAGAAGATCAGTTGGAAAGGTCTATTGTATCAAGGTAGAACTGGAGCACAGTCATGGCAGAGGCCAGGCCATGCCAGAATACCCCTGACCCCAGCAAATTAGGAGTAAGCCTTGGGAGCTGCTGGATTAACAATGGGGGTAGCAGCTGCAATAGCAGCAGCACTTTTAGAGGTCTCAGCCCAAAGATGATCAGGGTTGTAGTGCTTGCTCACAGTCTCTTTTAACTACAGTGGATCGGGGACGCTTCTTACAATTTCAGGGTAGAAAAGAGTTCTTATGGTCACTCACAAATCAGAACATAGGCCAGGAAGTTAGTAAACACACTTCTCCTTGGATCATACCATCTTAGAAAAACTGAAAACTTACGGTATCTAGGTATCTAGGGGGATCGCTGAGAATCGTTGCACAAAACCATTGAATCTTGAATCATTACAGCTTCCACCCTGGAAACAGGGACCTACTTTAACAAAGACTTAAAAAGCTGAGTAATAGACTAAGAAAATGAGCAAAATATAGAAAAGGACTCTGACCATGGAAAGTTATTATGGTGATAAAAACAATCAAAATAAACACTCAGAAGAAGATAACAAAGGCAAAGTTCTTATATCCAAAGTTTCCAAGAAAAGCAGGAATTGGTCTCAGGCCAGGGGAAGATGAAGTGGATAGCATTCTGGGTCTGGACTCAAGAAGATGTGAGTTCAAATTTAGAATCACAGAGCAGCTGTATGAATTTGACCAAGTCACTTAATCTTTTTACCTTGATTTCTTCATCTGTAAAATGGGATGATATCACCTACCTCAAAGGTTGTTCAAATGAAATAATATTTGTAAAAAGTACTTAGAATAATCTTTGAAACATAGTAGGTATTATATAAACACTTACTTCCTTTATTTTTCCTGCAAGTCTTGAATGTGGGTTGATCTTTAGTCTCTTGTGTGAATGACACTATGTCACTGTTCTATTATCTATGTATTGTAAACATTTTACTTTTCTCTCCTTTGACCTGATGATCTCATAGCCCCTTTCCAGCTTTGGTAATCCATTTGTTATTTTTATATAGACCTCTTCAGTTTATAAACATGTTGAGACTAAAGACTATGCTTTGTTTCATTTTTGTATCCCCAAAAACTCACATAGTTCGTTGTAGGACCTAATAAATGTTCTAAAATTAAATTCATTGAATCGAATTAGATTTTTTCTTTTTCACTCTTATGCTTAGGAGGGTGATAAGAGACAATTAACCTTTTTCATTTAAATTCAATTGTTTATTTTTCCTGTTACTATCACTATTTCAAGTGTATATGATAAAAACAGAGTGAATCCACATCCTTCCTTCCCCTGTCACTACCCTGCCTCTATATCTGCTGTTTAATTTTCCAACACTATAATCTAAGAACAACAAGGACTAACTCTCTAGATTCTGCATTACTAGGAACCATGCATTTCATTCTGCCCCTCTGTCTGTGTGTTGTTTCTGTCTTTCTCTGAGTGTCTGTGTATTTCTTTGTATCTGTCTGTCTCTCCCTTAATTCTGTTTGTCTTCCTCTTTCTCTCTCCCTGCCTTGCACACATAATCCACCACATCTCTTTACCTGTAGCTTGTGTTTTTCTATCTACCAAACACTATCATTATAGACTCTGCCTAGGAGAAGCTAAATTATTGAACTCTAAATTCCACAGAACCATGAAGTCCTGATTTTTGTTTACTATTTTTAATCCGGCTGCCGTGTGTTTGTCCTTCAGTCATTTTTTCAGCAACATATGATTTTATGACCCCATTTGGAATTTTTTTGTGGTACTAGAATGGTTTGCTATTATCTCTTCCAGCTTATTTTATAGATGAGAAAACTAGGCAAAGAAGATTAAGTATTTTGCCCAGGGTTACACAGATACTCAGTGTCTGAGTCCAGGTTTGAACTTAGGTAGATTTCTTGACTCCAGACATGGCACTCTATCTACTGTGCCATCTGGCTTCCTGCTTGTCACAGATGTACCTTCCCTTCATCTTCCATATTGCCATTTTTATGAGACTTCAAATTGATTTAAACTATAATTACTCCTGGAATGTATGCAGTCGTGGTTTATTCTTCAGTTCCACTCCCTTCTTTGTGACTTCCTAGTCAATGAATCTTCTCCCTAGTCACTGGTATCCAATATCCACACTTAGACTGTATGTTCCTTGAGGGAAGGATTTTTCTTGCTTTTGTATTTATATTCCCCAAACCTAGCAGAGATCTTGGTAAGAACTCAATAAATGTTTTCTCTTCATTCATTCATTCACTAATATCTTAGTAGACAGTTTCTATGAATTGTTATGCACAAAACAGTGTTATTCAATTGGTGGCCAGCATTTTTTGTGATGGGTATCTTCAATCTTAGGGAGGAAACTCCTTAGCTGTCAGACACAAGGTCCAAGTAATGGTTCACCCTGGAACCTTTTCTAGGACATACCAAGAAATTCCATATCATAATAGTTTATATAAACCAAAGTGCTGTAGTAAAAATAATCTGAATCTGAAGTCAGAGTACACCAATTTTAATTCTGCTTCTGTTATTTCTTCTTTATATTGTTATAGGCCAGTCTCTTAACATGGTAGACCTCATTTTTCTTCTTTTGTCAAATAGCTAGATGATCTCTAAACTCTCTTCTCACACTAAATTTGAGGACGTACTATGGATGAAGTCACTCCTTACATTTTTAAATGCCTCTGGAAGAGTTCAAAATTATTTTGTAGTAGTATTTTACCCTTCCCTTAGTAATATACTAATTTTTCTTATCCATCACCATATTCTTTTTTACTCCCTTACCTCCTTGTTTTATTTGTTTTCTTATCTCTTTGTTTTCTCCAATTCCCTTTTTCCTACTTATAATTATGTTTTTCAATTGTTTTACTAAACTTTCCTTAACTATACTAATAATAGTGGCTAGAGATATGATTGAACCAAGAAAGGACTTTCTAGATAATATCATTATCATCATTAGTTCTATAGACTTTAAGATATAAGGTGCCTAAAAGGATATGTAGTTTAACATATTTTTTCTATAAATAAGGAAAAAGGAAACCAAAGTCCAGAGACAATGTTTTGCCTAGAGTCACACAGACAGTAAATAGTAGAGTCTAAATACGGTGCTCAAATTCAGTATTTCAAATGCTTTGCATTTTCTTTTTTTTTCTTTTTTTAAAATTTTATTTCATAATTATAAAAATTTTTGACAACATATAAGCATGAGTAATTTTTAATAGTATTATCCCTTGTATTCATTTTTCCAAATTATCCCCTACCCCCTTCTACTCCCTCCCCTTGATGAAAGGCAATCCCATACATTTTACATGTGTTACAGTATAACCTAGGTACAATATATGTGTGTAAATCCAATTTTCTTGTTGCACATTAAGCATTAGATTCCAAAGGTTTAAGTAACCTGGGTAGAAAGACGGTAGTGCTAATACTTTACATTCAATTCCCAGTGTTCCTTCTCTGGGTATAGTTGTTTCTGTCCATCATTGATTAGCTGGAAATGAGTTGGATCTTCTTTATGTTGAAGATATCCACTTCCATCAGAATACATCTTCATACAACATTGAAGTGTACAACGATCTTCTGGTTCTATTCATTTCGCTCAGCATCAGTTGATGTAAGTCTCTCCAAGCCTCTCTGTATTCCTCCTGCTGGTCATTTCTTACACAGCAATAATATTCAATAACCTTTATATAACATAATTTACACAACCATTATCCAATTGATGGACATACATTCATCTTCCAGTTTCTGGTCACTACGAAAAGAGCTGCTACAAACATTTTGGCACATACAGGTCCCTTTCCACTCTTTAGTATTTCTTTGGGATATAAGCCCATTAGTAGTACGGCTGGGTCAAAGGGTATGCACATTTTGATAACTTTTTTGGTCATAGTTCCAAATTGCTCTCCAGAATGGTTGGATTCTTTCACAACTCCACCAACAATGTATTAGTGTCCCAGTTTTCCCACATCATTATTTGTTCCTGTCATCTTAACCAATCTGACAGGGGTGTAGTGGTATCTCAGAGTTGTCTTAATTTGCATTTCTCTGATCAGTAGTGATTTGGAACACTCTTTCATATGAGTGCATATAGTTGAAATTTCATCATCTGAGAATTGTCTGTTCATATCCTTTGACCATTTATCAATTGGAAAATGGTTTGATTTCTTATAAATTAGGATCAATTGTCTATATATTTTGGAAACGAGACCTTTATTAGAACATTTAACTGCAAAAATATTTTCCCAATTTATTACTTCCCTTCTAATCTTGATTGCATTAGTATTGTTTGTACAGAAACTTTTTAGTTTGATGTAATCAAAATCTTCTATTTTGTGATCAATAATGATCTCTAGTTCTCCTATGTTCATAAATTCCTTCCTCCTCCACAGGTCTGAGAGGTAGACTATTCTCTGTTCCTTTAATCTATTTATTATCTCATTCTTTATGCCTAAATCATGGACCCATTTTGATCTTATCATGGTATATGGGGTTAAGTGTGGATCCATATCTAATTTCTGCCATACTAATTTCCAGTTTTCCCAACAGTTTTTTCCAAATAATGAATTGTTTCCCCTAATGTTGGTATCTTTGGGTTTGTCAAAGACTAGATTGCTATAGATGTACCCTTTTTTATCCTTTGTATCTAATATGTTCCACTGATCTACCGGTCTATTTCTTAGCCAATACAAAATGGTTTTGGTGACTGCTGCTATATAATATAGCTCTAGATCAGGTACACCTAGACCACCTTCCTCTGATTTTTTTTTTTCATTAGTTTCCTTGCAATCCTCGACCTTTTATTCTTCCATATGAATTTTGTTGTTATTTTTTCTAGGTCATTAAAATAGTTAGTTTCTTGGGAGTCTGATTGGTATAGCACTAAATAAATAGATAAGTTTGGGGAGTATTGTCATGTTTATTATATTCGCTCGGCCTATCCAAGAGCACTGAATGTCTTTCCAATTATTTAAATCTGACTTTATTTTTGTGGCAAGTGTTTTGTAATTTTTCTCATATAATTCCTGACTCTTCTTTGGTAGATGGATTCCCAAATATTTTATACTCTCAACATTTGTTTGAAATGGAATTTCTCTTTGTATTTCTTTCTGTTGCATTTTGTTGGTGATATATAAAAATGCTGAGGATTTATGTGGATTTATTTTGTATCCTGCAACTTTCCTAAAATTCTGAATTATTTCTGATAGCTTTTTAGCAGTCTTTGCGGTTGTCTAAGTATACCATCATGTCATCTGGAAAGAGTGATAATTTGATTTCCTCATTTCCTGCTCTAATTCCTTGAATCTCTTTCTCGGCTCTTATTGCCGAGGCTAGCGTTTCTAGTAGTATATTGAATAGTAATAGTGATAGTGGGCAAACTTGTTTCACTCCTGATCTTACTGGGAAAGGTTGCAGTTTATCTCCATTACATATTGTGCTTATTGACAGTCTTAAATATATGCTCCTGATTATTCTAAGGAATAGTCCATTTATTTCTATACTCTCAAGCGTTTTTAGTAGGAATGGATGTTGGATTTTATCAAATGCTTTTTCTGCATCTATTGAGATGATCATATGGTTTTTATTAATTTGATTATTAATATGGTCAATTATACTAATAGTTTTCCTAATATTAAACCAGGCTTGCATTCCTGGTATAAATCCTACTTGATCATAGTGTATTATCCTGGGGATGATTTTCTGAAGTCTTTTTGCTAATGTCTTATTTAAGATTTTAGCATCAATATTCATTAAGGAAATTGGTCTATAGTTTTCTTTCTCAGTTTTCGATCTACCTGGTTTAGGTATCAGTACCATGTCTGTGTCATAGAAGGAATTTGGTAGGACTACTTCAATCCTTATTTTTTCAAATAGTTTATATAACATTGGGGCTAATTGTTCTTTAAATGTTCGGTAGAATTCACATGAAAATCCATCTGGTCCTGGGGATTTTTTCCTGGGGAGTTGATTGATAGCTTGTTCTATTTCTTTTTCTGAAATGGGTCTATTTAAGTAATTTATCTCCTCCTCTGTTAATCTAGGAAGCCTATATTTTTGGAGGAAGTCATCCATTTCCCTTAAGTTATCAAATTTATTGGCATAAAGTTGGGCAAAGTAACTCCTTATTATTTCTCTAATTTCCTCTTCATTGGTGGAAAGATCCCCCTTTTCATTTTTAAGACTAACAATTTGATTTTCTATTTCCTTTTTGTGATCAAATTTACCAAAGGTTTATTTATTTTATTGGCTTTTTCATAAAAGCAACTCTTGGTTTTATTTATTAATTCAATAGTTTTTTTTTTTTTTTTACTTACACTATTATTGATTTCTCCTTTTAATTTTTGTATTTCAAGTTTGATTTTTGGCTCGGGGTTTTTGATTTGGTCTTTTTCTAGGTTTTTAAGTTGCAGGCCCCAATCATTAATCTTCTCTTTCTCTATTTTGTTCAAATAAGCCTCTAAAGATATAAAATTTCCCCTTATAACCACTTTAGCTGCATCCCACAGATTTTGGTATGATGTCTCATCATTGTCATTATCTTGGGTGAAATTATTAATTTTATCTTTAATTTGCTGTTAAACCCAGTCATTCTTTAAAATGAGATTATTCATTTTCCAATTACTTTTTGGTCTATTTACACCTAACTTCTTACTGAATGTAGCTTTTTTTGCATTGTGATCTGAGAAGAAGGCATTTATTATTTCTGCCTTCCTGCATTTACTTTTGAGATCTTTATGTCCTAATATATGGTCAATTTTTGTACAGGATCCATGAACTGCTGAGAAGAAAGTATATTCCTTTCTATTGCCATTCAGTTTTCTCCAAAGGCCTATCACACCTAGTTTTTCTAATGTTCTATTTACTTTTTAAATTTCTTTCTTATTTGTTTTGTGGTTTGATTTGTCTAAATCTGAGAGTGCAAGGTTTCGATCTCCCACTATTATAGTTTCACTGTCTATTTCTTCTTGCAACTCTCTTAACTTTTCCTTTAAAAAGTTAGATTCTATACCACTTGGTGCATATATGTTTAGTATTGATATGACTTCATTGTTTATGCTACCTTTTAGCAGTATATAGTTTCTTTCCTTATCTCTTTTAATTAGATCAACTTCTGCTTTTGCTTGATCTAAGATAAGGATGGCTACCCCTGCTTTTTTGGCTTTACCTAAAGCATAATAGATTCTGCTCCAACCTTTTACCTTTACTCTGTATCTCCCTGCTTTAAGTGTGTTTCCTGTAAACAACATATTGTAGGTTTCTGACTTTTAATCCAGTCTGCTATCCATCTCCATTTGATGGGAGAGTTCATCCCATTCCCATTTACAGTTAAAATTACTAATTCTGTATTTCCTGCCATCATATTATCCCCAGATTATGCTTTTTCCCTTGACCCCCCCTGAACTCCTTCCCCAATATTTAATTTATAGACCCCACTTGTGATGCACAGTCCTCCCTTTTTTAGTATCCCTCCCCACTCCTTTCAAGTCACTTCCCTTATTACCCTTTTCCTTTTCCCGTTTCCTCTCCCCCCTTTTAATGAGGTGAGAGAGAATTCTCTGAAAAACAAATATGTCAATTATTTACTCTTTGAGCCTCTTCTGATGAGAATAAGATTCACACAATGTTTCTCCCCCTCTCTAAATTCCCTCAGATATGTTATATGTTCTATGCCTCTTCTTGGGATGTAGTTTCCCTCTTTTTATCACTCCTTCCCCTTTTTCTGATACCCCCTTCCCTTTACTACTTCTCCCTTTTTTTATATCAGTAAAATCAAATTATCCATGTAGACTTTCTATATATCCACAACAGAGATACAGTTCTCAAGAGTTCTGTTTACATTTTTCTGTTTTTCTCTTCAGTCTTGTGGATGTAGATCAAATTTTTGTTTAAGTCTGGTTTTTTCTTAGAAACAAATGGAATTCCTCTGTTTCATTGAATGACCATCTTCTTCCATAGAAGAAAATGCTAAACTTAGTTGGGTAGTTTATTCTTGTTTGCAATCCTTGATCTTTTTCCTTTCAGAATATCAGGTTCCGGGCCCTTCTATCTTTTAATGTGGAGGCAGCCAGATCTTGAGTGACTATTATTGTGGCACCTTGGTATTTAAATTTTTTTTTCTAGCTGCTTGCAAGATTTTCTCCTTCTTGTGGTAATTCTGCAGCTTAACCACGATATTCTGTGGTGTTCTTTTTTAGGGTCTTTTTCAGAAGGAGTTCGATGAATTCTTTCTACGCCTATTTTCCCTTCTGTTTCTATTATCTCTGGCCAGTTCTCTTTGATGATTTCCTGTAAAATATCATCTAGGCTCTTTTTTGGTCATAGTTTTCCGAAAGTCCAATGATCCTCAGATTATCTCTCCTAGATCTATTTTCCAGATCTATAGATTTTCCCAGTAAGGATTTGATGTTATTGTCCAGCTTTTCATTTTTTTTTTTTTTTGTTTTCTCTGACTGTTACATGGGTTCTCAATGAATCATTCATTTCTGTTTGTTCCATCCTGATTTTAATGAGCTATTTTCTTCATTCACATTTTTTAGTTCTTTTTGTATATGCCCAATTGAGGTTTTAAATGAATTATTTCGCTCAATTGAATTTTTTTCCATTTCCCTATGCTTTTTAGAGAATTATTTTCTTTTTCCAATTCAGAAATCCTATTTTCTTGAGATTTTTTATCTTTTCCAATTCAGAAATCCTACTTTCCTGTGATTTTTTAACCTTTTCCAATTCACAAATTTTGTTTCCCTGAATCTCCTGTGAATTCTTTATTTTTTCCGAATCACATTTCAGAACATTGTTATTCTCTATCAAAGCTTCTCTTTTGTATCCCCATTTTTCTTCAAACTCTCTTAATTTTTTAATAGTCTCGTCTAGGAGAGAGTTATGTGATGGGGGGGGGGGCAGGTATCATTCCCCTTTTCCCCTTTAGGCTGTTATCTGCTGACTCTCTGCTATTCATTTCCTTGGGGTTGGATACCCGCTCTTTCTCTGTGTAGAAAGATTCAATAGGTCTTCTTGGCTTTTTACTCATGATTAAAAAAAATCTCTGGGGGTCTGTCCCTGGGGTAAGAAGTTTATTTATTTATTTCTTTACCAGCTTCCTCCCAGACCAGATGGATACAGCGGCTCCTGTGCATGACCTAAGAGAGAGCTCTGGGAGAGAGTTCCCCACCCCTTCCCTAGAAGTACCTCAGAGGTGATTAGTATGGTTGTGCTTTGAGGGAGCTGTGTGTCCTAGTGACTTCCCTGAGGTTTAAGACTGAACAGTAAAGGCTACACAAAGCCCAGCCAATGAGTCCCTTGGGGTGTGGATGTCAGCAGCTGATGTGAAAAGCCCCTGCACTCAAACTGGAAGTGTCTGCCCAGAAACTGCAGTCCCTATTTCAAAGGTTCCGCTTCTCTGGGACTTCAGGGGCTGAGTTCCACAGCCTCCTGCCAAGCCAGGCACTGTGTGAATTAGATGTTGTCTTGGGCCGTGTCTCCGCTTTTCAAGCTCTTCACTACCCCCAGGTGAAGAAGTAAATAGTCTAAATAGTCCCATCGCAGAAAAAGTAATAGAACAAGCTATTAACCAACTTCCTAAGAAAAAATCCACAGGACCAAATGGATTTACATGTGAATTCTACCAAACATTTAAAGAACAACTAACTCCAATGCTATATAAACTATTTGAAAAAATAAGGATTGAAGTAGTCCTACCAAATTCCTTTTATGACACAGACATGGTACTGATACCTAAACCACGTAGATTGAAAACTATAGACCAATTTCCTTAATGAATATTGATGCTAAAATCTTAAATAAGATATTAGCAAAAAGTCTTCAGAAAATCATCCCCAGGATAATACACTATGACCAAGTGGGATTTATACCAGGAATGCAGGGCTGGTTTAATATTTGGAAAACTATTAGTATAATTGACCATATTAATAAACAAATTAGTAAATAACATATTATCATGTCAATAGATGCAGAAAATCCATTTGATTAAATTCAACATCCATTCCTACTAAAAACACTTGAGAATATAGGAATAAATAGACTATTCCTTAAAATAATAAAGAACATATATTTAAAACCTTCAGTAAACATCATATGTAATGGCAATAAACTAGAACCTTTCCCTGTAAGATCAGGAGTGAAACAAGGTTGCCCACTATCACAATTACTATTCAATGTAGTACTAGAAATGCTAGCCCCGGGAGTAAGAGCTGAGAAAGAGATTCAAGGAATTAAAGTAGGAAATGAGGAAATCAAACTATCATTATTTGCAGATGACATGATGGTATACTTAGAGAACCCCAAAGACTCTGCTAAAAAGCTATTAGAAATAATTCAGAATTTTAGCAAAGTTGCAGGATACAAAATAAATCCACATAAATCCTCAGCATTTTTATACATTACCAACACAATCCAACAGCAAGAGATACAAAGAGAAATTCCATTCAAAATAACGTTCGATAATGTAAAATATTTGGGAATATATCTACCAAAAGAGAGTCAGGAATTATATGAGCAAAATTACAAAACACTTGCCACAAAAATAAACTCAGATTTAAATAATTGGAAAGACATTCAGTGTTCTTGGATAGGCCGAGGGAATATAATTAAGATGACAATACTTCCCAAACTAATCTATTTATTTAGTGCTATACCAATCAGACTCCCAAGAAACTATTTTAATGAGCTAGAAAAAATACCAACAGAATTCATATGGAACAACAAAAGGTTGAGAATTTAAAGGGAAATAATGAAAAAAAAATAAATGAAGGTGGTCTAGCTGTACCTTCTCTAAAGTTATATTATAAAGCAACAGTCACCAAAACCATTTGGTATTGGCTAAGAAATACACTAGTCAATCAGTGGCATAGGTTAGGTTCACATGGCAAGATAGTGAATAAAAATAGCAATATAATATTTGAGAAACACAAAGATCCCAAATGTTGGGATAAGAATTCATCATTTGACAAAAACTGCTGGGAAAACTGTAAATTAGTATGGCAGAAAATAGGCATGGACCCACATTTAACACCATATACTAAGATAAGATCAAAATGGGTTCAAGATTTAGGCATAAAGAACGAAATCATAAATAATTTGGAGGAACATGGGATGGTTTACCTCTCAGACTTGAGGAGGAGGAAGAAATTTGCGTCCAAGGGAGAACTAGAGACCATTATTGATCACAAAATAGAAAGTTTTGATTACATCAAATTAAAAAGTTTCTGCACAAACAAAACTAATGCAAACAAGATTAGAAGGAAAGTAACAAATTGGGAAAACATTTTTACAGTTAATGGTTCTGATAAAGGCCTCATCTCCAAAATATACAGAGATTTGACTTTAATTTATAAGAAATCAAGTCATTATCCAATTGATAAATGGTCAAAGGATATGAATAGACAATTCTCAGATGATGGTATTGAAATAATATCCACTCATATGAAAGAGTGTTCCAAATCACTAATGATCAGAGAAATGCAAATTAAGACAACTCTGAGATATCATTACACACCTGTCAGATTGGCTAGGGTGACAGGAACAACTAACAATGAATGTTGGAGGGGCTGTGGGAAAACTGGGACACTGATACATTGTTGCTGGAGTTGTGAAAAAATCCAACCATTCTGGAGAGCAATCTGGAATTATGCCCAAAAAGTTATCAAAATATGCATACCCTTTGACCCAGCAGTGGTACTACTGGGCTTATATTCCAAGGAAATACTAAAGAAGGGAAAGGGACCTGTATGTGCCAAAATGTTTGTGGCAGCCCTTTTCATAGTGGCTAGAAACTGGAAAATGAATGTATGTCCATCATTTGGAAAATTCTTGGGTACATCATGGTATATGAAGGTTATGGAATATTATTGTTCTGTAAGAAATGACCAGCAGGAGGAATACAGAGAGGCTTGGAGAGACTTGCATGAACTGATGCTGAGTGAAATGAGCAGAACCATAAGATTGCTGTACACTTCAATGTTGTATGAAAATATATTCTGATGGAAATGGAAATCTTCAACATAAAGAAGATCCACCTCACTTCCAGTTGATCAATGATGGACAGAAACAACTACACCCAGAGAAGGAACACTGGGAAGTGAATGTAAATTGTTAGCACTACTGTCTATCTACCCAGGTTACTTATACCTTCGGAATCTGATACTTAATGTGCAACAAAATATGGTATTTACACACATATATTGTATCTAGGTTATATTGTAACACATGTAAAATGTATGGGATTGCCTGTCATCAAGGGGAGGGAGTAGAAAGAGGGAGGGGATAATGTGGAAAAATGAATACAAGGGATAATGTTATAAAAATTACTCATGCATATATACTGTCAAAATTTATAAATAAAATTTTTAAAAAAAGAACTAGGGGATCATTATACACTTCAACAATGATACTGTATGAGGATATATTCTGATGGAAGTGGATATCTTCAACATAGAGAAGAGCTAATCCAATTCCAATTGATCAATGACGGACAGAATCAGCTACATGCAGAAAAGGAACACTGGGAAATGAGTGTAAAATGTGAGCCTTGTTTTTTTGTTTTGTTTTATTTTGTTTTGTTTCTCTTCCCAGATTATTTTTACCTTCGAATATAATCCTTCCTTTGCAAAAACAACAACAACCAAATTCGGTTCTGCACATATATATTGTACCTAGGATATACTATAAAGATATTTAATATGTATGGCAATGCATGACATCTAGGGGAGGGGTTGGAGGGAAGGAGGGGAAAAACTTGGAACAGAAGGGAGTACAAGGGATAATGTTGTAAAAAAAATTACCTATGCATATGTACTGTCAAAGAAAATGTTATAATTATAAAAATTAATAAAAAAATTAAACAAAAAAAGAGTAAATCTTCAAAGTTATCTACGCATATGTTTTGAAAATAAAAAAGCTTTATTAAAAATGATTCAAAAACAGATAGGACATCAGATGCAAAATAAAGTGAGCCCAGAATATAATTTCTGCCATCTATAAAGCAGTATATTAAAAAGGTGTGTGAAACATTACCCTGGGCTTTCTAGTCAGATGAAAGGAGAGGCTGAGAGAAAGGTGGTGATGGACTATATCATAAAAAACAATTTCTATGAACAAAATAGGGAAAGCATCAGAAAACTTATCTTAACTAATAAAAACTATGGAGTGAAAAATGAAGGAAGGAATGGAGAGAGGTAAAATGAGGAAGAGAAGGAGAGAAGGATTATGGAAGAGAGAAAAGAATGGAAAGAGGGAAGGAGAGGAGAGGAAAAGGGAAAGAGAGAGGAAGAGAAAAAATTAAGAGATCCAAATTTGTATAATTATAATGATCAAAGTTATTCTGGAGAAGAGAAGAAAAATATATTTTCTTTCCTTCATAGTAAATGTGGAGAGCTATGATGGCAAAACATTGCATAAGCTATAAGAAAACTAACTTTGTTATGTGAAATGACTATGGAGGAGGAGATAGGCACATATATGTTTAAAAATAAATATGAAAATTACAAATATGCCTGTCAACTGGGGAATGACTGAACAACAAGTTGTGGTATATGTTTTGATCGAATGCTACTGTCCTATAAAAAATGATACATTCAATAATATCAGAAAAAATACATTGAAAAAAAAAAGAAAAAAGAAAAATATGGATTAACTTGCATAAAATAATAAAGATTAAAATGATCAAAAATCACATAATGTAGAAGCAATTATATTTTAAGAACAAATTTAAGGAAATAAGTTATTCTTACTATTATAAATAACTAAATTAACCACAGAGGACTCATAAAGGAAGATAAATGCTTCTAGAGAGGGCAGATACATTGAAGTATATATAGCATGATTTTTACATGTTTGTGTCTGTGGGTATAAACATCTTTCCATTTAATCATGGCCATCTGGACAAAGGGGAAGTAATAGAAGTGAACAAGAAAGGGAAAGAAATGTTATGATAATTTTAAATATATATTTTAAAGTAATAGCAAATTGTATATAATAGATTTGTAGATTCATGTAAAATTATCTTTTTTATTATACTATATTGTCTAAATGTGTGTTTTTCAATAAATAAAATAGATATTTTAAATATATGGAGAGTAAAAATAAATAAAAATAACATTTTTTTCTGTAAGGGCCCTTTAAATGGGAGGACACAGTGCATCGGGAGATTGAGGCCCGGAAATAATTTCTGTGGATATTAGGACTGCCCTTGGGCGGGATCCTGGCCATATTGAGATAGCTTCGTAATGGGTGACTCTCTCGCTGATTGGCTGTGTGTGTGACCTCACAGGCCCTATGTAAGCCCACTGCAGGCAGCAACCGCCCTCTTTAACCTCGTGCTCTTGACCCTGACTCCCTAGCCTGGGTGGCCAAGCCAAGATGGGTAGCCAAAAGAGGTAAGGGTTTTGGTAGTGAACACATGGGTCTTCTGACCAGGTGTTCACTCGGGAACCAACAAGTCAGGGCATCAGTTAGGGCATTATGTGAGTAGGTATAATAAAGGCTTTTAAGATTACACGTGATTGTTCTTGAGTGCGCTACCGGTTACTAAGCTATAGATTCAAGAGATTGTGGCCAGAGACCTTAGAAGGCCTCAGGAGGCGAGCCGGGTAGAGCTCACACTGCAAAGGACAGTGGTCAAAGGTACTCTGGTGGGTCTAGGACAGACTAGTAATTGTAACTGCCAGGAGAGCACGTTACAAATGGCGCTCAACGTGGACGCATCAGGAATTATCAGGTTTTGAAAATATTTAATATTCAGAATTAAGATTCTGAAAGATCCAGTAGAAACGCCACTTAAGAGGGAAGACAGAGAAGCAATATGGACCCAGGTAAATCTGGGATCAGACTCAAGGACACAGCTGAACATAATGCTTATATCAAGAGGTTAAAGAGCCAGATGGAAGATCTTTTAACAAAGATCACCACTGAAGAACAGCAGGAAGCTTGTAATCAAGCTCCACAAAGGCTATCCCCACACCTATTAGATATAGCTCGGAGAGGGAGCAACCTAGAGCTAATGCGTATGTATGACAGTATAGAGTATAAAATGCCACAGCAAGAGTTGCTGGAATTGCAGGTTAAACTACAGATGGAGATAGAGAAAGAAGAAAAAGCTAGGTTACTACAGATAGAACAGGAAGAGTTCAAACCAGTGGCAGAAACTAAGGAAGGAAATAAACGAATCACATGGACTTCAGTTGTAGAAATTCTTCTTAGCGTTTTGTTGGTTTACCTTGTGCATTGTTGTTTTAAGGAATTTATTGATTACTCTTTCATTGAGAAGAAGTTTAGTTCTTTTTATGTGCAAAGCTCAGGTTTGATTTTAAATCAGCCTTTGGGGAATTTTCCAATTCTTCTTCCCTCTGCCTCACCTTCTTGGGCCAAGGGAGAAGGGGGAGAAGGAAAAGGAAGGGCGATAATATCATCAGCACTGCCCATTAATCCATTTAAAACTCCTGTGTCTTCATTTCAAAGGACAGGAGTAGGCTTTATGCCCCAAGGCAAAAAGGAATTGTGGGGTATTGAGTATAATCAGAAAAGTTTTGAAAATACAGTTCAGTTAATTTCTAAGAAACCTTACAGGGATAAGATCTTGCAGTTAGAGAGAGTGGAATTTTATACTTGTAAAACTGCTAGGATCGTCTTTGGAGAGTTGGAACTCCTCTTTTATTACCTCGTGGATTTTCCACTTCCACAGGTGAGCTTGATTTCCCAACCCCCTACGGGTACTTATAAAACAGTGTTTATGTTTAGAATGGGTTGGAAAATTGCTATTTTAATCACTAGAATAAATAGACAGTGTGTGATCTTTGACCCAGGAGGAAAATATCAGATTTATTGATTCACACTACTGGAGTACAATTCGGTATCAGAAACTCAAACTTTGATTTTTAGGCAAAAAAATTCAGGGATATAGCCGAGTGTTCTAGTAAAGTCATTACTGCACAGACTATCCCCAAGATCTTCTCTTCTAAACAAGAGAAGGGAATTTTGGGATATGTGATTGCTTACAATTTTTAAATTTTGATTTTACATTTTTAAACATTTTTGATTTTACATCTTCAAAGTATTTTGATTTTACATTTTAAAGTTATTTTGGTTTTATATTTTTAATCTATTTTGGTTTTACATTTTTAAATTCTTTGCCTTTTACCTTAGCAATGCACTTCGGGCATACACAGAAAGTTCAGCTAAGTGACAGACTGACTAACTTTTGTCTGACTTTTGTTAATCTTTTTGACAACAACTTTGTTTCCACTGTGATGTGGAAAGGCCTGGATGGCATTTGGAAAGGCCCAAGTTGGGCCCCGGGGACATTCCTTCCTAGGTGCAGATCCAGCAGTAGAGTTCATCCCCACCAGAGACATTTGTAACCTGGGGATCCAAGAGAAGGACCAGACAACAGTCCAGAGAGACCAGCCAGATGTCCGCAGCCCTTCAGACGCTGATGGCAGCGATGCCCCTCCTGACCGTGACCAGAGACACCAGACACAGTTCCAGTGTTGCAGCTGAAATGGACTGTTTTGGGTGATACGCAATATAAAGACTGTAAATGGACAATGGGCCTGCTTGCTTCTCCCGTGGCCACTTGCCATATGGTGGCCTGGGAAGAGGCTTTGCCCTATGCTTTCTATTGAAGGACTATGCTTTTAAATTAGTGGGTGAAAAACCAACGCACCCACCTGCCGTTGTTATTGAGACAATGTTACTGGACATGACTTTGCTTATGTGCACCTGTGAAACTAGAATTGCTCTAGGATTGTGAAAAGTGCAATAGAATTGTGATAAGCTAGAATTGTTCTAGAATTGTGAAAAGTGCAATAGAGAATTGTGATAAGCTAGAATTGCTCTAGAATTGTGAAAAGTGCAATTGAGAATTGTGATAAACTAGAATTGTTCTAGGATTGTGACAAGTGCAATTGAGAATTGTGATAAGCTAGAATTGTTCTAGGAGTGTGAAAAGTGCAACAGAAAATTGTAAGAAACTAGAATTGGTCTAGAACTGTGATAAATGTAACTAGAATTGTGACAACCTACCTACTGATATTTGTTAACTAGAATTGTGATGTTTTACCTTGTTGACTTCCCACCTCAGTGTTGACATCCTACCTCATTGGCATCCAACCTCTTTGGCTTATTATCTCGAGTATGACTTTGATGAATGGGTTGAACACTTGGGCCACTGTTGAGCCTTGTTCTTATTGTCATACTTCTGTTTACTGATCTGCTGCTTTGTACCTCCTTGGGCATAACACTGTCATCTCATGGATCAAGTGAACTATAGCTGGTGCTAAAAGTTTAGCTTGGTGAGATGTGCGGTTCCCACAAAACAAGAGAAAGGGAATTGTAAGGGCCCTTTAAATGGGAGGACACAGTGCATCGGGAGATTGAGGCCCGGAAATAATTTCTGTGGATATTAGGACTGCCCTTGGGCGGGATCCTGGCCATATTGAGATAGCTTCGTAATGGGTGACTCTCTCGCTGATTGGCTGTGTGTGTGACCTCACAGGCCCTATGTAAGCCCACTGCAGGCAGCAACCGCCCTCTTTAACCTCGTGCTCTTGACCCTGGCTCCCTAGCCTGGGTGGCCAAGCCAAGATGGGTAGCCAAAAGAGGTAAGGGTTTTGGTAGTGAACACATGGGTCTTCTGACCAGGTGTTCACTCGGGAACCAACAAGTCAGGGCATCAGTTAGGGCATTATGTGAGTAGGTATAATAAAGGCTTTTAAGATTACACGTGATTGTTCTTGAGTGCGCTACCGGTTACTAAGCTATAGATTCAAGAGATTGTGGCCAGAGACCTTAGAAGGCCTCAGGAGGCGAGCCGGGTAGAGCTCACACTGCAAAGGACAGTGGTCAAAGGTACTCTGGTGGGTCTAGGACAGACTAGTAATTGTAACTGCCAGGAGAGCACGTTACATTTTTCATATAAAATAAAATTACAAATAATTTATATTATTTTCCACTAGTTAAGGAAACTTATAAGACAAAAAAAAGAGTTGCATAGTACTTGGAGCTCTAAGGAACTTAATTCAACACCCTCATCTTACACTAAAATATTAACAGTAAAAAAAAAGGAATAGCAGAGATTGCAAATGAAGTAATTGCTCATCAAATAGGGAATAGCTAAACAAATTGTGGTACATGAATATAATGCAATATTACTGTGTCATTGATAACATACTATAAGAAAGAGAAAACTAATGCTCAGAAGAGTTAAGGTTATAGAAATCCCAGCAATATTGAGTAATCAAGAGGAAAAACTGTTATGTTGAATATCATAACTATTTTTAAATCCCAGATACAATATTTCTGCACTGCACAATAATGAATATCATTTCATTTCTCTGAATCTTAGTTTCTAAAACTAAGGATGTTGTACGATTTTTGTGAAGAAATCATTTTGTGAACCCTAAAGGATTAAAGAAAATGTGAATTACTCATTTCTTTTAGAAACCTAACTTGGATGTTTTCTATTTCTTTCATATTTCTCTGATTCATAAAAATATAAACTAGCCTATGAAATATGAATCATGTAGCCTTGAACAAAGATAAATTTACATAAAATATACAGCCCAGAAAAGAAAACTATTTAACACTCCTAAGTTTTATATTTACAATATGTGTTCTAAAAATATGACATTTCCCAAGGACACCTCTCATAACTATTTTTCTATAACATATTCAGAAACTGACAGTAGTTTTCAACTATCACAAGGCTGGCTCATCTTGATATCATTTAAATTTTTAACAAGTTTGTAGACAGTATAGAAAAACACTTACTCTTCCAAGTCCACAGACCCCTAACCCTACTGCAGGGAAAATATCTTGATGCTCTTCTGACATTTACCACTAAGACAATTGAATGCAATTTTGAGGAGTTGAGTGTTTATTTATTTATTTATTTATTTTTAGTACGCATTACTTTGTGAATAATGCTGAGAGAGAAAAATCAGAGCAAAAGGGAAAAATCATGAAAGATAAAAAACTGAAAAAACAAGTGAAGATAGGAAGTACTAATATATATTCAGTCTCCATAGTTCTTTTTCTGGAGACAGATGGCATTTTCTGTCCAAGGACAATTGGGGTTCATTTGGATCAGAGAACCACTGAGAAGAACTGCCCAGAAGTAATAGAATCAGAATATAAAATAGGCATTGAAATAATTCATCGAACACCTCCTGAAAAAGATCCTAAAATAAAAACTCCAAAGATATACTGTGGCCAAATTTCAGAACTATCGGACTAAGAAAAAAATATATCCAGCTAAAAGTTGAGCATTTTCTTCCATGGAAGAAGATGGACATTTAATGAAACAGATGAATTCCAATTGTTTCTAAGGGAAAAAAAACAGATCTATAAAATATTTGATCTCCAACCATAGGACTCAAGAGTAGCAGAAAAAGGTAAAAGGAATTCTTGAGAACTGCATTTCTGTTGTGAATATACATAAAGACTACATGTGTAATTTGATTTTACTTATGTAACTTAAGAAAGGCTAGTAAAAATGGAAAAAAGGATAGTGTCAGAAAAAGGGGAAAGTTGGGATGAAAAGAGGGAAACTATATCCCACAAAGAGGCAAAGAAAACCTATCATATCTGAAGGAATTTAGAGAGAGGTAGGAACATTGTGCGAATCTTACTCTCATCAGAGTTGGCTCAAGGAAAAAATAATTGACATATTTGTTTTACAGAGAATTTTCTCTCACCTCATTAAAAAGGGGGAGAGGAAAAGGGAAAAGAGGAAAAGAGGAATAAGGGAAGGGTACAAGAAAGGGAAAGAGATTCAAAGAGGGGAAGAAGGGATCCTAAAGAGAGTGAGCTGCATGAAACAAGTGGGGCCCATAAGTTTAATACTGGGAAATAGGGTTAGGGTGGGCAAGAAAAAAAAAAGCATAATCTGGGGATAATAAGATGGCAGAAAATTAATATTTTAACCATAAATGTGAATGGGATTGAACTCTCCCATTCTGATATTTTGGGGTTCACTATTTACCTTTTGTGTTTGTGTTGGATCTTTTATGATTTCTCTGCTAATCTACTGGTTTGCAACCAGGGCAAAGTAGGCAACAACACTGTAGATTCTTCCACTTAGATTCTCTGGCACATTGAGCCCCCACCTCCCCAGGTTTGCATTGCCTGCACTGGCATCTATGTTTGGCCTGCTTGTGCTTGGCCAGCTTTCCTCTGTGCCCGTTTGAAAGAGTCCTTTGAAGAACTTTGAAGTTATCTTCTGTTGGCAATTTGTTACACTCCCAATATTTGTGGATTCTTTCATAATTCAGCAGCTGGATTTGCTAATTAGTTTGAGGATAGTGGAAGAAGGTCAGAAGAAAATGTGTGTGCTCTCTGTCATCTTGGCCCTGCCCCTTCCTGCATTCTTTAATTCATTCATCCAATGATCTGAAATATATACATACATATATAAATATATAATATACACATATATATATAAGAAAGTAGATGAGAACTTTAACAAACTTCAAATTATTCAATTGAGTTCAGATTTTAATTAATAGGGGAAATAATATGAATATTAAGTTGAAAATGGAATATCAAAATATTATGAATTATTTTGAATATCAGGCAAAAATTTAAACAGACAAAAGAGAGTTACTGAAAATTTTTGAGCAGATTAGTGATGTGGTTACATCTAAGATTTTTTTAAAAATTAATAAGCAATAAAAAATTAAAAAAGGAAAAAAGAAAGGTTATGTGGCAGAAAGGGAGACTGAGAGTAACAAGCCTGTTAGGTCATTGTGATGATGTCCTGAGCAACTGGGTGCAATTGACAGAAACGGACTGGAGTGTTGATAGAAATTCTCCTTGAGGCGAACAGGAAAGCATACTGATAGGGATTAATTTAGTTTCATAGGCCCATAGTATGTGGAAGTCAGGGGAACCCCGTCTTACTTTGTCTGGTCATAAATCTGAGTTATGTCAATCCCCAGAGATTAAATTTCCCCTATCAATCTGTCCATGGCTCATGCCATATTGGCTAAACTCCTTTGGGTAAGTTTGTCAAGACACTCTGCTTCACCAACTCCCCAGTGTGTCTCTCCTCTCTCTCCATGTTGCCTTTCTCTTTCTTAAAGCTAATTGTTTTAGGGTAATAGACTCCTCTCTAGATTTAGTTTCCCAGGCAAAGGCTATATTCCATTTTTATTAGTAAATTTCACTGGGAAACTTGTCCTTTCCATTATTAATTGTTAACCCCTTTTCCTTGCTATGTACTATCTCAATTCTATTTCATATTCACCTCTCCTGCTGTCCATTGTATTTTTTCATTTTGTCTGTAACCTCTCCTCTTAAATAAACCTACTTTTTGGCAAATAAAATAGCCATTGTGGATTCTTCACATGATGAATCCCAACATTTGGTGCCCACAATCTCATCATTTGGTGCTAAACCCCAACTGCCCTATTTGTAACCAGCAATTCCTCTCCTAAATCGCATCATTTACAACATCCCATGTAATTAGTATTAAGCATCTGTAATAGGGCTATCAGCTTATTAAGATATGTCAGAGCTTGCACTCCATTCTATTGCTTTCTAAATCCTAAAGACATTAGACAGTCTCACAAGATATTTCTTATATATATAAAAGCTTAAAAAATCTAGTCTTTTTGGTAGAGGAATTCTAAGTTTCACAGCAATTTCGTTAATCTACTACTTATTTCAGCCATTGCAATAGAACTAGTCTTTTAAATAGCCTTTTATTTTATCACAACTTATTATTGATAATAGTTGAGATAGTAGCAGAAATAATATCTTTGACAATAGATTTTATGTGGTCTTCTCTCATTTTATGCAAATTAGCAAATATAATCCTGCAGATAAGATTACATAAGTATTATCCACATTTTACAAGCAAGTGAACTAAGGCACAGAGAGATTAAATGATTTATCCAAAGCCATATAGCTCCTAATAGGCAGAATGAAAAATTGACTATATAGATTATTTGATCCAAAGTCCAATTCACACCATATAATGATGCTTCTTCGATTTGCCATTCCCTGTCCTAGACTTAAGAAAGCTGACATTTTGTTTAACACATATGTCCTAGAAGAAAAACATTTCAACTTGAACCATTCAAATGCACATTGATTTATACGACCTCGAGTCAGAAGAGACATTAATGATTATCTCTATTATATCCATGAGTCCAAGCCCTTAATTTAACAGAATTAAAAAACTGAGAATGGTTCAAATTTGTCTAAGTTCAGATAAAAAAAGAGGAAAAATTAGAACCCAGGTTCTCTGATATGTAGTCAACTGCTTATTTTTTTCTATTTTATCATCATACTGCTTTGTATTTTCCATCTTATATTTGTTGTTGGGGTTTTCTTGACACTAAGTATTCCTAGACATAAATATAAATGATGAATGGGTGGCAAGAAGAATGGCATTGCTATTTTTATAAGTGCATTATATTTAACATAATCTTCAAATCTAAAGAAAACTAATAATTATTCCTTAAAACATAAGTTTAACTTTTCATTTTTATTGGGAAATTGCACAATATAACTCTGATTTATAGCACCCTTCAAAGTTAAAATATTAATAATGGTCAATTTATATTCAAAGACCAGTTTAACATCCTTTCAAGAATCTATATTTATTCTTTCCTGTGATCCTTTACTTTAAATTTAGTGACCTTTTTGATTTTTCTAGGGAAAAAATAGCAATATCCAACCTTTCTTTTCTCTTAATAACTTCATATCATTCCTTTGATTGCTGCCATTGACCTTCAAACATCTTTTATTGCATTATATCCATAAGTTTGTTTTAATATGTTCACTCCTCCTAATTACCTGGATCATTCTATACCATTCCCTACAGGGAAATATACTGCTGAAGTTTGGGTTTTTAAATACTAATTAAAAAATTCATTAGTGTGTGAATTAATTTCCTCTTTGTATTTCTCTCTCCCTCTTGATAGCCATCAGACTTGGAGAAGCAATATCGCTGTTACCATACGGAGATCCAGAACTCACTTTAATTACCCTGGTAGGATTCCCATATCAGCCAGGGGTGCCAGGAAATAAACCTCAGTAAAAGACAACCTAACCAGGCAAGGGAGGAAGCTATCATGACTTATCTTTGGCAATGTTATCTTAGTATTCTTCATACCAGTGAATCTACCAATGCTTCTCTTGTTCTCTAAGGCACCCCACTGAAGATTTCTAGACCCACAACTGCACGTTAATCAGTTAAACACAAGCAAATGGAAATGAACACTTGAGATAATTAGCAAAATATTATTTAAACCCAAAAAGCCACTCAGGGTCTAGCACCAAAAGAAAATTCTCCATGGGGCATTTTTACCTCTTTAGATGGGTTATTTGTAGAATTCACCTTCTCACAATAGAAAGCCTATTGAAGAAAAACTAAAAGTTAGTCCCAGAATGACACCAGGTCATTATTATTAATTAGCTTTGTGTTTTTAGTAGTCTCATAAAGCTGTCAGAAGATACCATTGCCAACCTCAAAATAGAGGTCTATGGGTAATCTCATTTTCCTTCTTCCTCTATTCATATCAAGTCTATTATGATATTAAAATGAAAAAGAGGGGAAAGCTACTCTATAACCATGTTCATTTGTGTGGGTATAAAGATTCAACAGTAAATTGAATATCAAACATTCTGTGTTTGGGAGAAACATTCTTATTCTTATTCTTATTATTATTATTATTGTCAATAGCAGCATAATCATCATCAACATTACATATAAGAATTTAGATAATCATTCAAGTTCCATTAATGTAAAAGTAGTAGTATACCTACCACTAAAACTATTCAAAAATTAATAATAATAATAATAATAAATAATGACTTAAAAAGGAAATTGATAAAATCTACCATATGTTATTACAGAAAGATCATAGGAAAACCTCTTGAAAACAAACCTACAGATTTCCCCAGACCACATTTTTTTTTGCCAGATGCCTTATCTAGGGTCATACAAATAAGGAAAAGAAGAGAAAAGGACTACCATACCGATTTTCCCTTCCTTCTCTGGCATAAATCTTTACTCACTGTGGATGTCTGGGCAACTAGCCATTTGCAAGGTTGAAGCAAAGGCGTCTTTGTAATGATTCATTCACCAAAAATTCTCTTTATTCACTTTCTCCTGGACTGGATATTCTGACTAACTTTTCACATATCTCAATTATTTGTATAAAACACTAAAATCAGTTCTAGCTCCCTAAACAACCTGCAATTCTTTTTTTCACAGCAGTTAGAAAGTGAATGGATGAATAGCATCCCATTCTCTGTGTGTTTTCTTTATTTAGGAAGCATAACTGCTTTGTAGAAGATAATTTCTACTCTTGAAACATGTGATTAGGTCAGAGAAAAATTAGCCTCTTCTTCATTGTTTAAGTCCTTTCAAAGTCAAATTATTTCCAAATTAAACAGAAGACCAAACAGAGAGTTCACAAAATGTAATGCTATAAATCTAGGCGGCTTTAAAGTTAATTTCCCTTAATAAAAGAAACTTGCAAGATGAGAAGGCAATTAAATAAATAAAATTAACATGCAAACAGCCCTACTTTCCTTACATATGTCCAGAGAAATCAAGCTGTCTTCACTTGATAGGCAGACCAAAACATAGCAGAGCCCAAAATCATTCATTTCTTTTCACATATTCCTGCCATGAATGATTCAATTCAACAAATTCAATTCAACTGATGTCAGTTAAGCATGTTAAAAAAAAAACATTTATCCAAGTCCACAGCAAAACAGAAATCAGAGAAAGTATATAAATATAAATATAAATGTATACCAAACAATATAGATCTAAGAAATTGTCCCATTGGAAGCAAGATAATTCAACTCCATCAAGATAATTCAATCTCACCCTAAAGGGGAAATTCCCAGAGTATCTAGGGTAGTTAGCTGGAATTAAGGGCATCATTCAGATCCTATATGTCAAGTGATGATTCAGCTGTAGGTCAAGATTCTGAACTAGACTACAGAAATACAAAGATAGATTAGGAAACAAGCTGGAAAACACTCTAGATATGAAAGCAAATCTGCTACTTACTCATTGTCTCTGTGACTTGAGTGTAAGTCATAGTACCTCTCTGATTAATACTGTTTTCCCATTTGTAAAAGTAGGGGTGTAAATCAAATTATCTCTAAGTTCCCATTGACTCCTCATTCTTATGATTCTAGAATCCTAGGATAGCCCCTTATAATAAGAAGGTTACACTATATTGCAAGCTGTACATTTTTATAAGTCAACAAGTGTTTATTAAGTGTCTACTAAAATAAGACAAGAAAAGTTTAACTATAGCAAATACCAAGGAAAGGTTGGAAGAGATATGTAAAAAGCAGTCTCATTTTCAACTGGTGGGGGAGTCAGCTCCTGAAGAAAGTGAAAGACATCAATTGATGGTGATGGGAGTAAGAAAAGGGAAGTACACTTCAGAGGTAGTGGATGACTTAGGCAAAGATAAGGAAATAGGATACAGTAAGAATGGAATAGGAGATGGGGAATAGTCTTGTTTGGCTAGAAATAAAATATTGAATGAGAAGTTAGACAAGTCTGAAAAGAAAGAACTTATTCATATGAGGATCATGAATTCCAGGCATGGAAATGTTCCTTCATTTTGTATTTATAAGACTAGCTAAATTTACAGGGAGCTCTGGCAAAAAAAAAAAAAAATTATCTTCATTCTCATTCTTGGTTCAGTCATTCTTGTTCATCAATTATTTAAATAATATTAAAATCAGGCATGAATTCAACTCAATAATGCAACACCTGTGTACAAATGTGTTTAATTATCATAAATATATTTATAATCTTGAATAATGATATACTTTTATGGAAACAGGCAATTTCATCTTATTTTCATAAATGCATTCAATAAACATGTATCTACTCCCTACTTTGTATTTCAAAGTGCCATGGCCTAAGACACCGGTGACTTAGGTTCTCACCCTGGCTCTGTTGCAATTTCTGGGCCAAGAGTCAGGAAAACTTGAGTTCAAATGTATTCTCAGATACTTACTAGCTGTGTGAGCTGGGACATGTCATGTAACTCTGTTTGCCTGAGTTTCCTTATCTGTAAAATGAACTGGAGAAGGAAATGGCAAACAACTTCAATATCTTTACCAAGAAAATCTCAAATGAGATCACAGAGAGTCAGATATAACAGAGAAACAACTGAACAAGAACTGGATCATCTCACTTGCTATAGATAATATGCTCTTAAATTTGGAGCTATGCTCAAAAAGTTATCAAACTGTGCATACCCTTTGAACCAGCAGTGTTTCTATTGGTCCTATATGCCCAAGAGATCTTAAAGGGGGGGAAAAGATCCACATGTGCAAAAATGTTTGTGGCAGCCCTCTTTATAGTGGGAAGAAACTGGAAAGTGATTGGATGCCTATCAATTGTAGAATGACTGAATAAGTTATGGTATATGAAAGTTATAGAATATTATTGGTCTATAAGAATCAATCATTCAAAGAGGCCTGGCAAGACTTACATGAACTGATGCTGAATGAAATGAGCAAAACCAGGAGATCATTTTATAATACAACAAGATTACATGGTGATTAATTCTGATGGACATGGCTCTCTTCAACAATGAGGTGATTCAAACGAGTTCCATTTGTTCAGTGAGGAAGAGAGCCATCTACACCCAGAGAGAGATCTGTGGGAACTGAGTGTGAACCACTATATAGCATTTTTACCCTTTGTTGATGCTTGTTTGCATTTTTTTTCCTCAATTTTTTTTCCCTTCTTGATCCTATTTTTTTGTGTGTGCAGCAAGTATAACTACGTATAAATATACTAGATTTAACATATATTTTAACATATTTAACATGTATTGGAGTACTTGCCATCTAGGGGATGGGGTAGGGAGAAGGAGGGGACAATTTGGAACAGAATGTTTCACAAGGGTCAATGTTTAAAAATTACCCATATATATGTTTTGTAAATAAAAAGCTTTAATAAAAAATATTATATAATCTTTATTGGCACTGTCTGCCTTAGGATCATAGTTTTAGAAATGAAAGTAAACTAGCACTGTGCTAAGCTTTATAAAGGGTGACAAGTGACTATAATGCATACTTTCTCCCTAGCCCTAAAACCAAAAGTTTATATTCTCACTTAGTAAGCATATAAGAAAATTTCAGGGACAAAAGAATTGTTAGTTTCATGGGTTATCAAAGGAAATACGTATTCTACTGACCAATATTATGATCCATTTAAAAACATGAAGATATTGATTTGTAGTATATCTCAGAGATGAAATTCAATTTAATTTATGCCGATATTTTATGTACCTATTATGGGAAAGAAAGAGAGAGCAAGAAAGTGTTGACCATGAGGTACAGAGAAAAAGATCTGGATTTAAATGCCATTTTTGATTTATCATGGGCAAGTCATTTAAGATCTCTAAGGCTTAAGCCACTCTCTAAGACTATATTTTAATGTAGTAATCCTACATGTGCACTCATAGATTCTTGACCTACATGAAAGGAAAATATTATTTCCGACTAGAATAGCTGAAAATGATAATTTTAAAAAGAAGGTGACTGAGACAATAGTAATTGTATGTGTATACACATGTTTTCTCCCACTCTATAAAATTTTTGTGATAATGGTTTAAAGGTACCTATTTATTTTTTCACTGTTTATTTAGGCTTGATGAATATAATTCTGTGAGTTATCCATTCCCTTCTATTTTTTATTTTAGTATAATTTTTTCTTTTAATTTATTTTAACAATGTTACATAAATGCTTATTGAACATTAAAGGGATGAATACATGCCAATACTCAGTGTTTAATTTAATCTTGCTAGATGCATACTTCTTGTGTTTGTTTTATGTCATTTTCTCAATAGTGTCCAATACTTCTTGAAGCTTTTAAAATTTTCTTGGAAAAGATATTGGAATGGCATGCCATTTTTCCAAGTTTATTTTGCATATGAGGAAACTGAGGTAAACAGGGTAAAGTGACTTGTCAAAAGTAACATAAGTGGTAAATGTCTGAGGCTGAATTTAAACTCAGATCCTCCTGACTTTAGGACCAGTGCTCTAGGCATTGTACCATATAGCTGCTCCTATTTCTTACTACTCTAATTCATTTCTCCTTAATTATTCATAATCACTTATTAGATCATTCCTCCCCCCCAAAATTCTGCATTCTATTTTCTTTCTTCATGAATTGACACAATATGTCTCCCATGACATCTTCATCTCTCAAAGTTCTTGTTTTCAAATCTCATCTCTTCCTTTAAGCCTTCAGTAACCATTCCCCTCTCCTACTTATTCAATTCTTAATAATTTCCTCCCTCTTTCAATTTACCTCATATTTACTTTTTTCTGTATATTCTTCATTTCTTCACTAGAGTGGAAGCTCATTTTGGGCAGGGAATATTTGATTTTTAAACTGATGTGCTTTGAGCCTAGCAGTGCCTAGAACACTAAGTACTTAGTAAATATTTAATAGAATAAATTTACTTAAATCTTTAATTGTCCAGGCAACAATATTTATCTGTCAAGATCAAGCAATATTCATTGTATACATTAAGAATATAATTCATCATATTCATTAAGAAAATGTGGAAAGAAACCAAAGTATAAGTATCTCAAAGAGTTAAGCAATAGTCTTTAATGGTCATATAAAATAGACAACCGTAGGGTATCAAGTAATTTGTGATCAAGAGCTCAGGTAAATGACTTCATTGAGGTTGAACCTGGGTTGAACTCCCATTCTTCCATTTATTACTTAAGCTTCCTTAGGCCATATATTTAACTTATCTAAGTTTCATTCTTTTCATCTCTAAAATAAAGAGAAGAATCTTCCATTTTTCCCTCTGTAATTTGACCTATATATGACCTAAAAATGAAATGATTTGGATTAAATAATAAGAATGAGAGATAATTTCACAATGAAAATAGTTAAAGGAACAGGCTAAACACCCCTACTAACAGAAGAAATTATATATAATTATATAGCATACATCTTTAGCATTTTGTCATTTACAAAGTGTTTTTAACACAATACAAGTATGATTTAGAGAGTATAAGTAGTAATAGTAGCCCTATTTCAAATATAAAGAAAGTGGTTTCAATGACTTGTTCGAAGTCACATAGAGAAAAAGTATTCAAATCTTTTCACTAGCCAAAGAAGAGTAAAGTAGGAGAGATTTCACATCTCCAGGATTTCAGATCAGTGAGGAAAGAGGAAAAGGTCTTAAGGATAGGAGCACCAAAACGATCAATATCTGAATGAAGCAGGGTCCAGATCAGATATTTATTGTTGTTATTGTATGTCCTTTGTTCTCAAAGACATGACATCAAGGGGAGGTGCCTTAATTCAAATGTGAATTGGATTAAGTGAGAGAGAGCTGTTTAAGATCACTTCCTCTGTTTCCCCTCTAGAACCATCTGGGTCCAGTGGCCAGATATAGATCAGGACAACTGTACATGGCCCTGATACAATGGGAAACCTTGGCCTTTTTAAGCTGAAATCTTCAGCAGATCTTAGTTTAAGTGAGACTGTACCCATTCAGTGATTTAGGTTAAGTAGAATTAAGACAAGGTCTTTCTTCTTTCACCTAGTCAAAAAAAAATCTAAATCAATGAATTAATGAATCTGGGAGATGAAGACCCTCAGAGTTTCTGGCCAAAGCAGAAATGTTTGCTATTTACATTCAATATGAATCAGTCATGACACAAAGAATGACAAAGTGGGACTTGGCCTAGGATGTGTTTATGACCAAGGAGAATCATATTGGTTTTGGTTTAAGGTATGCTCCTTAAGAAAGAAATCTAGCCAGTAAACTCCAAGATATCTTTGGAGGGTTCAAGGATGCAAAAGAGAAGAAAAATGATTTTAAGAGCTTCTGTAAGAATATTATATTAAAGACAGCAAGAAAAGAGGGGAAAAGGAATGGAAGGAAGGAAGGAAGGAAGGAAGGAAGGAAGGAAGGAAGGAAGGAAGGAAGGAAGGAAGGAAGGAAGGAAGGAAGGAAGGGAGGGAGGGAGGGAGGGAGGAAGGAAGGAAGGAAGGAAGGAAGGAAGGGAGGGAGGGAGGGAGGGAGGGAGGGAGGGAGGGAGGGAGGGAGGGAGGGAGGGAGGGAGGGAGGGAGGAAGGAAAGAAATTCCAATTTGTGGGTTAGCTTTACTAAAAGAAGTTGTTGTTTGTCCTATATTCTCAAAGAGGGTCATGACATCAAGGAGGTGATGCCATGACACACAAAAGAATTGGATTTAAGTGAGGGAGGCTTTGCAAATTCACCTGCCTCACTTTCCCCTCCAGAGTCATTTGGTCCAGTAGTCAGATATAGATCAGGATGACTGGAGATGGCTCTGATACATTGGAAGACTTTGACCTTTTAAAGGCAAGATTTTCAACAGGACTCAGTTTAATTGAGGCTGCACTCATTCAGTGATTAAGGCTGGGTTGCTAGGCAGAGAGGCAGAGACAGATTTTAACATCACCATAGAGAAAATTGGATGTCTATGTCATACCACCCTGACCTAGTTTTTCTCAGTCTTTTGGAAGAGGACTAATGGGGCCAGACAAATCTAGTTAAACCCACTAAAGGAAAAGTGCTTAACATCTAGAGTTAGCAAGGCAATTATAGAGCAACTATTCCAGCCCCTTCATTTTCCAGATAAGAAAACTGAGATACAGAAAGGTACTGTGACTTGTCTAAGATATAGTGTCAAGGTCAAAATTAAATGTATTATTTAGTTGTGATTAAAAGTTAAAAGTTAAAAGACATCATCTTTTCTGATGTCCTCCATAGCAAAATAGTAGGGAATGATACTTCCCCAGCGATTCTTATGGAATCATTGGGAAAATAAAATGTAATGAGCAGTGACATATAATTTCTGCGACTCACTTCTCACAGAAATATTACAATAATAATCCAAGATTCACAATTCATACTCTATTCAAAAACATCTATATCAAAAATGCACTATTACCCATTAAATATTTAAGAGTTATTTGAAAGATTTTAAAGACTTGGCAAATGCAATCGATGATTCTTAAGGCTTTCTGGAAGCATTCAGTTAGGAAGCATTTATTAAATACTTAGGATGTACCAGCCACTGTGCTAAGCAGGGAGAACAGAAATAGAAACAAAAAATAAAATAACCCCTGCCCTCAAGGAGATTATTATAATGGGGAATGTTTTTCAATAATCATAGAAGTTTTTGAAAGATGTAGATATATGTATGCATGCATATAATACATAATATATGTGAATATTATATTATATAGTATGCGTTTGTCTATATTATGCATTATACATGTATGTATAAAAGAGAAAGATAGAGACTAAGACCAATAAACACACAGAGACAGATTCACAGAGAGAAGGTAAACATCCCCTGTTCAAAGGACTTCCTGAAGAATCTTTCACCTGATAAAGAATGTCTTTCTGGTCTTCTAATTCCTCCTTCAGACAACATAAAATTCCTCAAAATCAAGGCTATGTCTTTCCAAATCTAGTTCTAGTCTACCTTTCCACATTTATTTCATATAATTTATCTTTATATTCTCTATAACCTAGTAAAAATGAAATACCGGTTTTATCATATTCTGATCTCATATTGTTTTAATTCTGGAGATTTGCAGGTTTTATCTGATACCTAGAATGAACTCCCACCAAATCTCATCTCATACAAATCTTTTTTTTTTTTTCATCATCAAGGATCATTCTAAATCCCTTGTAGACTAAGAAGTTTTCCCTGAGTTTATTGGTCAGAAATTATTCCCTTCCTCAGCTTCAGCCATAACCCTGAATGACCTCTTACATTGACTTATTATGTCCTAAGTGTTATAATTATTTTGTATGTCATAAAATCCTATCATATATAAATTACTTAAAGGGGTAGATTGTATTTCATTTTATCATTTTTATTTTCCCAAATACCTTCCAGCAAGTGGATGTTTAGTAAATATTTATTGTTGAATAGAAATAAGGAAAGGAAGGAAAAAGGATAAAAAGAAAAGAGGAAAAGAGGAGAAAAAGTAAGAAGAATAAGAGAGAAGAAAAGGGATGAAAAAAGGAAGAGGTGAAGAGAAGGTAGAGGAAAATAAGAAAATGGAGGAAGAGAAAAAGGAGAGAAAGGAATAGAGGGATAAAAGAAGATAGCTAAAAGACAGAGTTAATGAGAACTATGAAGTAAAAGAGAAAGGGAGAAAGGGAGAACAGGATAAGTGGGAGTAGGGAAAGGGGGAAAAAGAAAAGCAAAGAGGAGGAGAGAAAATCAAAAGAGTAGAGAAAAAAGGGAGGAAAAAAAGAAAAGAAGAAGATAGAAAGGAGAAGAGAGGATATTAGATAGGTAAAATAAATTAGTATAGGGAAAAAGAAAGAGAATGAAGGAATTGAGATATTTACTCTACAATAGAAAAGATGGTACAAATTCAGACAGTGACTGTAAATTTGGCAAGTTGAAGGGTTCCAGAGAGGTCTTCCTTGACAACTTGGACTTTGAATAGATTGTAATATTTTCTCAAAAGGCATACGGTAATGACCTAGAAAGTCATTAGCAAATGTCTATTAAGCAGTTTTGCACATACAACCTGTGCTGATGAGGATACAACATCAAACTATTTTCAGTCACTAAAGGGAGGCCCCCTATTCTGAAAAAGTTAATGTGCATTACAATTGGGCCTTAAAGTACTATGATGGGAACTCACAGCCTAGGAGGCAGATAAAACACAAATACAGATGAGTATAGTATACAACATATTGTGACAAATGAATGAGAGAAATACACATTAAATTAACTTGGGAAGTCTAAGGCAGAAAGTAGTTAATGAAAAGGAAAGCAAAAAGGGTTTCATGGGAAAAAATACATTTTAGGAGGCCTTAAAAAGGTGGGTAGGAATCTAGTGGACAAAATTTTGGAGGAGAGGGAAATAATTGAAGGAATATGGGATAGGCTGTTTGAAGGTATGAGGACTCAGCATGTACTTAGAGAAGAAAAAGCTTTTAGGATTGACAAAACATAGTGCACAATGAAAGGAGTAATATGAAATAGCTGAAAAAAAGTAGGATAGCACCAGGTTTTAGAGAGCATTTAAGCAAAAAATGTTTAAATGTGTTAAGATATATAGATCTAATTAGTTTTATGAGAGGAGAGAAAAGGTCAGGCTTATGAGAAAAAAGAAAAGAAAAAAAATCACTCTGATATTGAGATAAAAAATAGATTGTCAGGAAGAGAGATTGAAGTGCAAGATTTCTTAGCTGTTTTCAATAATCTGAGAGATTAGAGAGAGCAAGAACTAGATAGATTAATGGAGACAAGGATAGACAGAGAAAGACAGAGACAGAGAGAACTGATGATGATTGGTTAAAGCTTGAATATTGGCATTAGCCTGCAATGAAAATATAAACTTGGATAGATGGAAGAGGGAACAGATTTAAGTTTTGTAGATTGTATTTGTAGACTTGCCTTGTTGACTTTCTGGGCTTTGACACCATGCCTTTATCCATTTCACACTGGAAGGACATCTTCTCCCTTCTCCCTATGAGCTCATTGCTTTCATTTTGATAAAATATTTAGATATGCCATCCTTCACTTTTTTTCTCAAAATCCTCTCCTAATTTTCTAAACTGCCACTATGTCCTTATATGAGCTTCATTTGCTTTTCAGCTCTCCTATAAGTGTTATGTTCCCCAATTAGAAGAGACCTCCTTGAGTATAGGGCTTATCTTCTAATCCAATAAATCAATCCCATAAATACATATTAAGACACTCAGCTAAATATTAAGGATACAATAAAAAAGATAGTTCTTGCCTTTAAGAAGCTTATAATCAATTTCTTTTTTTGTGTTTCTATTTACAGTATTTAGCACAGTGCCTGGTACATATATAGTAGCCACTTAGTATAGATTTGTTGAACTGATTTGTTTACTTGTTAGTATTCAAGCTGAAATAAAAACTATGAGACTTTCAGTGAACTGAAAATGCATTGTCTGAATTTAAGGGAAGACAACTGAGCAGCCAAGGAAAGGCAAAAGCTGATTTATATTCACATTGGTGACAAACAGAAATGAAAATCAATGTGCCTTTTTCCCAGTCACATTAAGGAAATTAGTAGTGGCCTTTGTAACTTTTATTTTGAAGGTTTCAAACGTGGGGATTTATTTTCTAGTACTCAATAGCAAATTGCTTTTTCTACACATGGTATGGTTGTGAAGTAAAGCTATACTTTGCTTTGTCTTTTGTGTTAGTAAGGCTGAATGTCTACTTGAATCCTTAGATGCAAAACATGAAATAGAAGATGGCATTCAATGGGAAGGATCATTCATAATGGCACATGATCCAGGAAAAAAAAACAAACAAAAAAACTAAATATTGATTCATTTGGTTTGCCAACAGTTATTTTTGGTCAAAGATGACAAACTCACTGACAGGTTTTAGAATAAATTATGAGAAAGTTCTGTCAAGGAGGAACAGGTGAGAAGAATCATTTAAAAGGACTAAATGTAATTTGAATTAGAGATCTTATGTAATTTCATCACATCATTTTCTGACTGTAAAAATATGTGCATAATTAGATATTAAAGATAACTGTGCTTAATGGTCCTTTGATTATTAATGTCAAATGAAGTGTAAAACAGAAAGTTATCTTGCAAAAGTTTCTTTTTGCCTCTATCATGGAAGATTTCTATCAGAAACTTCAAATTGAAAAGAGTTTCTCAATAGATTTGAAATCTTCCAGAGTTGTTGTTGTTTTTAACAGATGGCATTGTTATTAATTGAATCAAGTTTAAAATCTCTTAAGAGAGTTCTATAATCACTCAAATAGTTGTGTCTAACTATCCAAATAAGAACATAAAAAATTAAAGTGGGTAAAAAAAATATGTGTCTAAAACTGGGGATTATATTAGGAACAAATGAAGCAATATTTGAAGCAGTGTCCAGCACATAGTAGGCATTATATTAATGCTCATAATCTCCCCTCATTAAACTGGAACATATTTCCAATGAAGAATTTTAAACTATTAAAAATGATGTAAAAATATCAAGTAAGAGCTATCCTATCAGATTATAGCAAGACCCAGTCATGTAATGATCATTATATCCTAGGATCATAAATTTAAAACTGGGAAGGTCCTAAGAATTTATCAACTCAAACCCCATAAATTTACAAACGTGGAAAACAAGGCCCAGAAATTTTAAATTGCCTATTCATGTTCACATAACTAGTGAATGTCTGAGACCAAAGCTGTTCATAATTCCAAATCCAGCATTCTATTTACAACTGCCTAATTTTCAAAATTTAATAAATAACAAACTATGTTGCATGGGTAACCAATTGATTGCAACACATTCTCAAGAGATATAAAGAAAATGTCTTATATTTTAGGTAGACTTCCTTATAGAAATTTATGGAAGAAAAGGGCCAGATTTGCACAGGATAAGATGGTTTGAATTGCTTAAACTGTTGAAATGAAAACATTATCTGTAAGAAAAAGAAGTCATCAAGGAAAGAATACTTAACAATGTTGGAGGGTATGTGGGAAAACAGGGACATTATTAATACATTGTTGGTTCAGTTATGAACAGATCCAACCATTCTGGAGAGCAATTTGGAACTATGCCCAAAGGGCTATATAACTGTAAATGCCTTTGATCCAGCAGTATTACTACTGGGCTAATATCCCAAGAGATCTTAAAGGAGGAAAAGGAACCTGTATGTGCAAGAATGTTTGTGGCAGCCTTTTTCGTAGTGGCTAGAAACTGGAAACTGAGTGGATGCCCATCAATTGGAGAATGGTTGAATAAGTTTGGATATATGAATGTTATGGAATATTATTGTTCTGTAAGAAATGACCAATAGGATGATTTTAGAGAGGTTTATATGAACTGATGCTAAGTGAAATGAGCAGAGCCAGAAGATCATTGTACACGACAATAGCAAGATTATATGAGGATCAATTCTGATGGACGGGGCTCTTAAAAAAGATAAGATGATTGAAGCCAGTTTCAATGATCCTGTGATGAAGAGAGCCATTTACACCCAGAGAGAAGACTGTGGGCATGGAATGTGGACTACAACATAGCATTTTCACTTCTTTTGTGGTTGTTTGCTTGAATTTTATTTTCTTTCTCATTTTTCTTCCTTTTTGATCATATTTTTCTTGTGCAGAAAGATAATTGTATAAATATGTATGCCTATATTCAATTTGCATATATTTACATTGTTTAATATATATTAGATTACTTGCCATCTAGGGGACAGGGTAGGGTTGGGGGGAATTAGAACACAAGGTTTTGCAAGATCAATGTTGAAAAATTATTTTAGCATCAGTTTTGAAACAAAAAAGCTTCAATAAAAAAGAACAAAAAAAAAGAAGTCATCAAAGTATCAAATATATTGATGTATAATAAAGTGGGCCACCAACAAAACAAAAAATAGTCACTATTTGGAAGAGCTAGACTCTACTAACATTGCTTTAAAATAAAAATTGCACTGGCATAAGAGTCAAATTACAAGGAGTCAAATCTCAGCAAATAATGAAATATAGAAGCTAACCTCAAGAAGTATACCTCTGAAAAATTCAGCTACAAAACGAGAAGTTTTGGCTAATCGATTTCCTGCAGTAGAAAGAAAACTAAATTGAGAGGCAGAATATGTCTCTGAATCTTGGTCTGGTTACTTGCTACTTTATGATCTTAATTTTGGACATTAAAAAAAAAACACTTAGGGACTTGGTTTCTTGATCTGTAAAATTCAAAAAAAAAGTTTGGTAATTTGCTACTTTGTGCAAGGCACTGGAATACAAATACAAAAAACAAACAAATAAACAAAAAAAAATACTTCAAGGAAATCACATTCTATTGAAGAATACAACATAGACACATACTATTTAGGGTAATGGGAATTAATGGAATTAAAATGATTGGAAAGAAAAAGGAATACTTCATTTTTGGAGTAAGAAGGACAAAAAATTTTGATAAAGTCATAACATCATAGCATTTAGAGTGGAAAGGATCTCAGATATTAATTAGTCCAATTACCTCATTTTATAAATAGGTAGGTTCAAATAAACATATGATTTCTTTTAAATCATAGAGTCAAGAATTGCAACAAGATTTTCTGATTTAAAAAGAAAGAATCCTTTCAATTACATCTTCCTTATTGTTGAAGAAGTTTAGCTTAAGGAGTGTCCAGATGAGGAGACAAATGAAGATAAAATTGTGATGATGAACTGGAAGAATATAGAAGTCTACGGAATGTCCTGATAAAGAAAAGATACTCAGAATCACTATCATCCTAAATGTATAAATCATAGGGAGAAAAAAATTGCAACTAGAAAAATAGATAAAATCCAATTTGATTTATCAACAGTGGCAAAGAGGAAAATAATTTTTAAAAAGAAAAAAAAAAACAAGCTTATTTTATTCTGATTTCTAAATATAGACAAAAAGTAAAGTTTTCTACTTCAGTGTTAGAAGCAATTCAATTACTCATACCATATGCCAGCAAAAAGATGTCCTCTTTCTCTAATCTACACAAAGGCTTCATTAACTCTAAAGTAGATTTGTGTTAAATCCAAAAGAATGGGTGCTTCTGACTTATCTAAGGATCAGAGTTGAAATATGAGACACATGATTTAAAAGAAGACTTCAATTTAGGTGACCTATAGGTAAGAATCTTCATTCTTAACCATAATCAATGGTTAAGACTGGGAAGCTGGGATCTGCCAGAAAGAGATGATATTGTTTCTATGTTGTGTCAGCTCTACTTAAAAGAAAGTATTAAAATATTACCTAACATGGTAATGAAAATTAATGAAATTTAATTTTCAGGGAAAATGATCTGTAAATTTAACTTATTCAGTTTTAGCCGGAATAGATATTTTGTACTTCAGATGTCCATGGTTCATCACTGTACGGACTCCCACTGAAGATGTAAATATTAACTCTTCTATAACAGAAAGATACATGGATTATTTATCTTTTATTCCTCATTATGACTTGAGAACAAGTTTAGCATAGTAAATAGAGCACAGGATTTGGAATCAAGAAGCACAGTATTCAAATATTGCCTCATATTTACTAGTTGCAATTTTCAGCAAATTGTGTTATTTCTCTGGGTCTCACTTTTCTTATTTATAAAGAGAGAAAGCTGTCATTACAACTTCTAGGATCCCTCTTAGATCAATATTTTGGAATTTTGATAGGTTTTTTTTGGAATCTTTCTAGGCTTTTGGTTATAAAATCACAACACCGGCCTTAATGAGAGAAAGAATTTTAACTGTTATAATCAAATGGCAAGTGTCTATTCTAACCTCTGAACTTTGTAGATGAAGAAATTGAAGTAAAAAAATAAATAAATAACTTTCTCAAGGAAGTCAGACAGTAATCTGCTAGAGATTAATGCAAAGGGATAGAAAAATTGTGCTCTAGAAGCAGCTTTGACTCTATCTAGCTATTTAACATCAGGGGAAATCTCATAATCTCTCTGAGTTTACATCCTCATCAGCAAAACATGGGTGAAGGTAGGAGCAAAGGTTATGTGAGATGACATCTTAAGTTATTTCAAGCTCCAACATTTTATGTCAGCCTTAGGAATAAAAATGTACAATCTATAAAAATTTAGGAAAATCTGCCAGTAAATCAGTTAAGAAAATGTTGATTTCAGTGACTGACAAGCCATTAAATTATTAAGGAAAGTTCTTTTAGAATGGAAATGTATTATTAAATTGTGCTTCTGACATATACATATATATATATTTCAATTTTACTTCAGATACTAGTCACATATAATGTTAAAGATGACCTCCAAATGAAAAAATATTTTAATGTCAATGAGTTATTATTTTTAAGTTTACAGAATGATTACTAAATATGTCATGTATAAGACATGTGGGATTTAATTTTTTTCTTTTGCTCTTTTCTATTTAAGTGACTATAAAATTTGCTTCTTTGAATAGTATATTTTTATTTGTAACAAGCTAATATGTACCCTAAAAAACTAAGTTTTTAAAAAATATTATATCTCTAGAAATAAAAGAGAAAGCTTATTATGGATCAGAAATTAGACATATATCTGGTTTCTTTTGATATTTTAACACAAGAATCAGGAAATTTGATCTATTTTTCATAGATGTATGTGATAGTTTTAGAGAGTTATGCAGATACTGAAAATTTAGTATCTTAACACATAATAAAAAAAAAACTTAAAACAGTGAGAAGATATTTTTTTTCACTTTGGAAAAAAATATGTTCATTAAGCAAATCTATATGATCTTGAGTAGGTCATTTCATTCCTCAAGTCTCTGTTTCCTCATTTACAAAGTAGAGAAGGGAAGATGGACTGGATTTCTAAACTCCTTTCTAACTCTTATGGAAGAGGGTTAGTCAGAGGGCAACCAAGAGGATAAGGAAGGAGGGGAAAAAACATAATTTATCAGGTTTGGTCAAGTCATTAACATATTAACTATCAAAGTACTCACTGTGAAGAGGAATGAAAAAAATGTATAAAAATTTTGATTTGAAAACTTTTAATTAGGACCCTACTGGGTATCAGATGTTAGGGTTAAAATATACAAAAAATGAAACAGATCTAGACCTTAAAGAAATTACATTCTATAGAAGAAAGCAGGAATTCATAGTTTTTTGAAAAATGTAAAATATGAAGAAGTAAATATAAAGTCACCTCAGTTGAGAGAGATCTCTAATAATTGAGAACAAGAGGAAAGATCCACTACATAGGAGATCATCCTTGAGCTAAGTTTTGAAGATTAGTAGGGATTCCAGATAGGTGTAATTTTGGCATAATTGAGGGGGAAAAAATCATTTCAGAATGCCTTTAGAACTGTCTGACTTTTAAAACTTTTCAAACCTGGTTCTGACCTGCTTTTTGAGATTCATTATATATTAACTTCCTTCCACAATCCACAATTTAGACAAATAGGCCTCCCATAAGATACTTCTCACATCTCCATGTTTTCTTGCAAGGGCATTTGTCTTTTCCTAGAATTCACTCTTTCAATCTCACAGAATTCTTGACTTCCTTTGTCATCTCACATATGGCATTTTACATAAAACTTTTGATGATACACTTTCTGCAAATTATTGGTGCTCTCTATTTAAATTGTCTTGTGATTATTTGGTAATTATTATATATACACATATAAACACACACCTAGTTTCAAAAAAATCTTAGAAACTCAAAGCTTAAAATTGCACTAAGACTTTTGGGACAGGCTCTATATTTTTATATCTCCATATTTGTCTTCAGCAGGAGAATATAATCTCCTTGAGAACAAGGACTATTTTGTTTATTTCTTTATTTTTGTATCCCTGTACTTGATACATGGTCCAGTACTCACTTAATAAAAGTGTGGTGAGTGGTTTTTGGTTGAAAAGTAAGGGGATCAGAGAGGAGACTAATGGGAAATAAAAAATATGGGGCATAGACTAAACAGACAATTTTGTATTTTATCCTAGATATAATAGGAAACTACTGAAAATTATTGAATAGGAGATTAAACAGTATTTTGTAAACATTCTTTGGGCACCTATATGGATACTAGACTAGAGATTTGAAGCACGTAGGCTAATTGGGGGCTACTGAAGTGACCATGATAAAAGATGATGAAGCTCTGGCTTACTTTGGTAGGCATATATATCAGTTCAATTAATTGATGTTGTGGGAAGAACCATGGCTTTGAAATGAAAACTAGATCCATATTCTGGCTCTGTTCTTTGTGGGATGATAAAAAAGTAACTTCTATCTGTTACTATCAGTTACTGGATATCTCTGCCCCAATGTCCCATAAGTGTTTCAACAGAACTCATTATTCTTTCCCTCTACCCTGACTCCAAACTATCTTCTGCCTAATTTTCCTATTTCTATCAAGACCTTAACTATCCTTTTCATCTCAACATTTTGTATCATCTTCTTTCTTCTTCGGATCTGTTCTCCCCATATATCAAATCTTCTCTGTTCCCAAGTTTTATTGATTGTAGATCTATTACATCTCTTTTATTCTCTTCTTTTAATTCATATGAAGTCCAATAGGGATAGATTTTCTCTCCTCTTTCAAGTCTTTATTATCTTCCAACTAGACTATTGTAAGCGACTTCTAATTAGTCTCTATGCTTCCAGTCTCTTTATCTTACAAATTCATCTTCCTCATATATGTCAAAAAGATATTTCCAACCATAGATTAATCCTTTCCTCAAGAAACTTTCTATTTCCTCAAGGAAAAAAAAGACAAATTTCTTCATTTTGAATGAAAATGTTCTCCCAGACTATCACTTTTCTTTCCAGGCACGCTACCTATCATCTAGTACATTCTAGCAAAATGGGCCTTCTTGATGACACATATGGATGAAAGTCCAGCTCTAGCCCCTTTTTCCAGACTTTTCAGGTGGGGAATACTCTTCTTTCTTACTCCAACCTTATGAAAGCCCTATCAAGGTTCATCCTAAGTGTTTTATTCTTAATTGTCTCCAGCGTTAATCATCTACCCCTAAATTGTTTTGTATTTATTTGAAATGCACTTTTCATTTATTCTTCTATGGGCATGCCATATCTCACAGTACAATGTATATTATCCTTACATACAGCTTACCTGCATGGTCCTTGACATACACCAAGTACTTATTAAATATTTGTTCATCTAAATTGAAACAAAAGGTTTCCTTCCCATTCTTAATCCTATAATTTTCTAAATAAATCTCCACCTCCAATAATAACAATGTGGTACTGTTGTTATAAAGACAATATTAATAGTATTGTCATCCTCCACTTTCCTTAATATTGATTAGCTCCCTTCTTTGAATTTATCTATCTATACAATAGTAATTTACTTAAAAATTGTTTCTAAAAAGTTCATTGTAAGTCAATTTGGGTAATGTTGAATCATATTGTGCCTTACTGTACTAAGATTTCAGAAACACTTTTATCAGATTGATCTTCACTTGACAGGTGGCTTTTAAATTGCTTTTAACTTTCTCTGTCAATTAGCTAATGATGTGTAAACAAAAAGATCTAAAGGTGTTCCTATCTAAAAGCCAAGAAAAGCTAAGAAGTCCTTGTTAATACAAAATAACTATCTAAAATATCTTATTTGTTTCTCTGTCTTGTCCCCCCTCTCTCTTCCTCCTTTCTGCCTTCTCCCCCTCCCCCTCCCTCCTTCTTTCTGTCCCTCCTTCTCTTTCTCTCCCTCTGTCTCTCTGTCTCCTCTTCTTCACCCCTTTCTTTTTGTCTCCCATCATTCAGTGTTTCTAAATGTCTCCCTTCCTCTCTCACCCCTGATGCTGTATTGTACAGAGAGTGGAGTAGTAAAATTCTCCCTATTAAACTGAAAGCTTTTTGAGGATATAAATCATGTTTTATACTTCTCTAAGCTGAATCATTGATAATAGCTAATACAAAGTTTGGCACAAAGTAGGCACAACATATACATAAATTACATTAAAATATACAAATACAAATATTAATATAAGATACAAGTGTGACAGTTGTTACAGAAGGGAAGCAGAGCAGGATCACAGAAAACTTTTAGGAGGAAGTGGCATTTGAGATAGAGTTTGTTGGCTGGATAAATTGTGGTATACGAATGTTAGAATATTATTGTTCTGTAAGAAATGGTCAGCAGGATGAATACAGAGAGGATTGGAGAGACTTACATCAACTGATGCTGAGTGAAATGAGAAACAGGAGATCACTATAGACTTCAACAACAATGTTTTATGACAATCAATTCTGATGGAAATGGCTTTCTACAACAATAAGAGGATCCAAATCAGTTCCAATTGATCAGTAATGAACAGAACCAGCTACAACCAACATAAGAACACTGGGAAATGAGTGTGCACCACAATATAGCATTTACACTCTTTCTGTTATTGTTTGGTTGAATTTTTATTTTTTCCCAGGTAATTTTTATCTTTTTGTCTAAATAAGATTTTTCTTGTATAGCAAGACAAGTGTCTTGCTAAATATAAATATAAAAAATATACTTACATATATTGCACTTAACATATGATTTAACATATTTGTATGTACTATCTGCCATCTGGGGAGGTGGCGAAGGGAAAGAGGGGAAAAGTTGGAACAGAAGTTTTTTCAAAGGTCAGTGTTGAAAAATTACCCATGCATATGTTATGTCAATAAAAAGCTATACTAATTTTTTAAAGAGATAGAGGTTGTTAAATGAAGGATATAAATTCAACAAAGAGGGGTTTGGAGGCACTTCTAAAAGTATAGAACTATATGCCATAAAGAGCTAAGAAGTTTAAATAAGATATAACCTTTATCCTTAAGGAGCTTGCAGTCTGTTTCTGTTTCTGTCTCACTGTTTTCCTATATTTCTGCCATAGGTGGGTGATAAAAGATGTATATAAATTGGTAGAATACAAAATAAATTGATGTAAGAATTTTTAAAATAAAACCATGATTTAACACAAGATTGTTATATTTAATCTGTCCTGATCAGATCATGATTGTGGATTGTGTTCAGTTCTTAGCACTGAATTTTAGAAAGGACATTGATACTGGAGAACATTCAGAGGAAAGCAAGCAGATTGATGGAAGTTTTCTTGGCGCATAACCCAAAAAGATCAGGACTAAGGGAGCTGAGAACATTTAGCCTGAGTAAGAAAAGATATAAGCAAAGTGATATTGTGACTGTTTTTGAACATGTAAAGCTCTGTCACTTGGAAGAAGGATAGATTTTCTCTGCTTGATTCCAAAGGGCATAAGTAGGAATAATGGAAAATTTCAAAAAGAAACTTAGAGTCCATCTAAGGACAAATTTCCTAAAAATCTTATTTATTGAAAAGTTAAATGGGCTACTTTCAAAGCCAGGAAGTCCTGCCTCACTGGAGGTCTTCAAACAAAGCAGGAGAACTAATTTGTAAGTAATGTGTTTAATTAAACATCAAGATGGGATTCTTACTCAGGTTTGGGTTTAACTATGTGGCCACCGTGGTGCTTCAAGTTCCTAGATCACATGACAATGCCAAAAGAAGACAAAATTAGTTATCACTGCATCCATATAGTAAAGAAATCCTATAAATTTTATCATTGTGAGATAAGTTTAGTTCAAAAAGCTCACCTTACTGATCATAAGAAGAGTCATATTTTAACAACAACAACATAATAATAATAATAATGGTATGTATATAGAAGTTTTTGGTTTTGTAAAATACTTTACAAATATAATTCTTACAACCACCCAGGATGATAGTTTCTATTATTGTCCACACTTTACAAATAAGAAAACTGAATCAGGCAGTGAGTGGTCAAATGGCTTTCCCAGACTCATACATCTAAGCTTTGGGATTCCAAATCTAGCTCTCTATTCATTGTATCAAATCTATCATACTAAATGGCTCACGAAGAAAATTGCCCACAAATATAATTAGTGTGACAAAGGAAAATGTCTCAAATATTCATATGAAAAAAACTGTTTAGGGTAAGTGTGGGAAACAATCCAGCCAGCACTCATTTTTTTTATTAAATTAATTTCAGAAAATCTTTGTACTTGCTGTATAAAAGAGGCAAGAAACAAAAGCATTTTCAAATTCATAGTAATAAGGAAAATTACTTATGACCATAAGATTAGGGAAAGTTTCCTATAAGGGAAAATATTTAAACATTCTCAAAGAAAAGGCAGTACTTCAACAGGTAGAGGTGAAGAGGAGGGCATTTTAAATTTAGCACCTGGAACAGACAAGCAAAGGTCCAGAGGCAAGAAATCAGGTCATGATAAATAATGCTGTTCCTGGGAGCACAGAATAACTGAACAGGAATAATAAAATATATGGTATCAATGAAAGATTAAATCTAGAATGTGAAGACCTTTGTAAATCAGAAGGAAGTTTCAACTTTATTTAGTTGATAATGGGAAGTTGCTGAATTGGTGTCTTCAATAGGTCTCTTATCATAAGGTATATGCTGTACAACATGTGGGCTGCCCATCTGTTAGGCCTTACTCTCACTACATGATCAGTTCATCCTTTCTTCCAGTCATACATCTCTTTAATAGCTTTCTTGCCATTCTTGAGTACAATTTGTAGTTGGTAATAAGCAATAGCATACATTCACCTACTGTGCAACTCTTAATGCCCTTTGAGTGACCTAAAATGCTCAAATACAATCTAGCTTTGTCTCTTACTCCTATTTCATTGTGGATTCCGTTCTGCTCCTTAATATAGATATACCCCGAATCAAATCTGGTAATATTTATGTGATGTTTGCAAAGAGTATATAAAAATCACTGCCAAAAGAGGAATTTTAAGCTAGAAGTTGAAAGAATTTAAAAAGAAATATATATGATATGAGAAATGAATAGTTGTTGGAGAATGGTTGAACAAATTAGGGTGTATGAATATTATGGAATATTATTATTATATAAGATATTATGAGCAAGATGACTTTAAAAAGGGCTGGAGACACTTACATGGACTGATGTTAAATGAAATGAGTAGAACCACGAGATCACTATACATGGCAATAACAATCTTATATGACATCTTATATGACGATCAATTCTGATGGACATGGCTTTTTTCAACAAGGAGATGACTGATACCAGTTCCAATGATCTTGTGATAAAGACAGCCATCTATACCCATAAAGAGAACTGTGATAACTGAGTTTCATCCACAACATACTCTTTTCACTCTTTTTGTTGTTGTTCATTGTCATTTTGTTTTTTCTCATTTTTTTGTATTTTATGTACAGAAAGATTATTGTATAAATAAATATACATATATTGTATTTTACATATATCTTAACATGTTTAACATTTATTGGATTACTTGTCATTTAGAGAAGAGTTGGGGGAAAGAGGAAAATTTAGAACACTAGGTTTTGTAAAGGTCAGTGTTAAAAAATTATTTATGCATGTGTTTTGAAAATAAAAAGCTTTAATTTTAAAGAGAGAAATAAAAACTTTAAATTGAAAAAGAGAAATGCACAGTGGGCTAAGAACTTGATATAAGCAAATGTGATTTGGCTTTGTGAATTATGGGATAACAGGACCTGGTCAGGGATAGAGTGAATCCAACAATGCCTGAGAAGGTCATGTTTGACTGGACCAATGCTACTAGGGAGGTTGCTAAAGGATTGTCTGAGTTCAGAGTTCAAAATTACAGTAGGTTAAAATTGATTAGACCCTATATCAAACACCAAGATGTAAAATCACTGAAATTGAAAGGATATACAACTGCCTCAAAAGGAATTATTTGGCACAGGAAATAAACTGAGTTGTTCAGTATTCTCTAGCTGATCAGTAGTAGATTCAGATCTGTGAACCTTGGCAAGATAGGGAAGCCTAGTCTCAAAAATAATAATAGAAGAACCAAAAAACATAACAACAAAAATTTTATTTACTTGCTGCCTTTCAAATTTCCTCAGAAGGTCTTTACACAACAAAAAAGATGACATATATACTGCAGGTTAACATATATATAAAGATTTTTATTATAAATATACACAAAGAGAGAAAAAGACAGGAATACATACATGTATATGTGTATTTATTAAGCTACATTCCATAGACAGTAACTACAGTGAAGAAAAATGAAGAAAGAAGGATAATTGAGCTAACAAAAAATTTAAAGCATACAAAAGTCCAAAGCCAGAAAAAGAATATTTTATTTTAAAAATTCATATATAAATGTCTAAAATTTACTTTAAAACTAAAAGGAACTAATACTTTCAATTTGAAGAAATTATAACTGTATAAATATACTATATTCAAATAGAAAAAGATAAGTAAGGATGAGGGTAGCAGTCTATATTTAAAAAGTTAAATTCATGAAGAGATATTGTAATCATGGAGGAGAAATATGGTGGTGAGCATTTGGAAGAAGACCAATCAAAAGAGAAACATTAGTGATTTTCTTGACTAGAGACCACCTGCAGAGGGAAATAAAACAGTTGAGGAATTTGAGGAAAAGCCAAGCACAGAGGCATGATATAGCATTGATAGGGAATTTCAATTTGTGAGACATCTGTTGGAGTTCTTTGTTCCTCTGCCAAAAAGCATTAATGATAATCTCATCCTTCAAAGAGTAGAGGACACAACAAGGTAAAGTTATATTCTAGGCTGATTCCCATTAACATGAAGGATTTGATTGCTCTGGTGTAAACAATGGAAAGCTTGGAGGGAAATGGTCACTTCCGCTTAGAATTGTGATATAGGAGAGGAAAGCCAGTTATAGTTTGACAAGTATCCTAGATTTGGAAGGAAACAGATTTCAAAGGACTTGGGAGGAATAATAGTTAAGAATTCATGGAATAGCATTTTCAGAAGATCAGCACAAGAAGATGATTTCTTGTAAGAAAAACAATTCTAAATATTTAGTGTGAAATAATTAAAATGAATAGGAAAAATGGAATTAACTTCAGGAGATCAATGTGGAAATATATAGACCTAACTAAACAACTTAGATTTTCTTTTAAAACTATGTGTTTGTAGGTAATGGCATGAATATAAAATTATATTATTGTCTTCTAAATAATGGCAATAGAAACTTATGTTTTATATATATATATATATGTATATATATATATATATATAAAGTCTTAAAATTCAAATTGAATTGGGTTAGTAAGTAAAGCCAAGAATAGCAAAAGTATGTGTTGCTTTTAACTTTCTTTTGAGAGGCAGATGTCAGATTTATTTTAATATCTGGGGAGAAATATGAAGAAAAAGGATAAGTCCACTTTTTGATGTAGATGGAACAATTCACATAAGAAGGCAGAAATATTCAATTTCTATTTTGCTTCAGCAAAAGCAAAGGCCCATCTTTAATATTTGCTTATTCCCAATGAAGCTGGAATAGAACATAATGTAATAAACATGATTAAAATAAATTAATACTACAAAAGAATATAGCTGCCATTTGATTAATTGAAGGCACACAGTCCATATGAAATATATTATCAGGTACTAAAGCATATGAAATTTAGTATTATTGAATTACTGATATTGGAAAAATCAGATAGACCTTCCTAGAAAAGTCATGTAGAACAATAGTTATGGTAGAAGTAGAGAAGCATAAATACATAACAATAAATTTAGGTCAATTAATAATTTCTAATAGCTTAGTTCAAATATTAGTAGTCATTAATGGCTCAATATTACCTTAGCAGGAGATTATCAGTGGAGTACCAAAAAGATCTGTGCCTTACCTTCTGCTAATTGACATTTTTTATCAATGATTTGGAAAAAGGCATGAATGGCATTCTTAACAAATTTGTAAATGACATAAAACTAGAAGGAACACCTAGCACACTGGGATGACAAATTCATTTGCCCAAAATATTTTTGTTTGTTTTATCTTGTTTTGTTTTTTTGAGCTCAACGTCTTTCCCAGCTTATTTGTCTCCCAACAATATGTATTTTATCTTATTTTTACACGTATATTATTTTTCTAATATTTCTATATGAATCTGTTGGAAGAGAAAAATCAGAACAAAAGGAGAAAATCATGACAGAAAAAAAACCAAACAAACAGAAAAAAACATAACATGTATTGATTTATATTCAATCTCTGTAGTTCATTCACTTTGTGGATGCAGATTGTGTTTTCTAAACAAAGTTTATTGAGATTTCCTTGAGTCACTGAACTGTTGAGAACAACCAAATCTTTCATAGATGATCTTAGCACAATCTTGCTGTTGCTATGTACAATGTATTCCTGGTTCTCTTCATTTTGTTCAACATCAGTTCATATAAGTCTTTCCAGGCCTTTATAAAATCACCTTGTTCATCACTTTCTATAGAACAATAATATTCCATTAAATTGAAATATCATAATTTATCTAGTCATTTTTCAATTGATGGGCATCTATATATTTTCTAATTCTTTGCCACCACAAAGAGTTCCACACATTTTTGCACAAGTATTTTTATAAATTTGACACAGCTCTTTATATATTTTAGAAATGAGACCTTTTTCAGAAATGCTGGCTATAAACAATTTTCCCAGCTTTTACTGCCTAAAATATCTTGTGGGGATAGAACATTGATTTTAGTTGCATAAGACTACATTTAATAAAACTACATGAAAAGCCTCATAATTGATATTCAAAAGCTGACTTCCCTAAATTAAATGACAATTTGGTGGGAAAAAAAAAAAACTGATTAGGGTTTTAGTGAACTGCAACCTCATTTTGAGTCACTATTTGGGATGTCAGGAAACAGATTCAAACTTTTTTCTGTATTAAAAGAGATAATATCCAGAAATTAGAAGTATTTTTCCTATATTATGTCTTAGTTAAATCACATCGCAAGTATGGTAATCTGTTTTAGAAAGATATATTAGTTAATAAATAACTGGAAAAAGAGAACCAGAATGTTAATTGTCTCAACATCATGGCATGTGAGGACTGGTTAAAGAAACTGAGGAGATTTAACTTGGAGAAGAAAATTGTTAGGAAAGAAATAATAGAAATGCTCAGATATTTGAAGGAGCAGCTAAGTGAGTTCAGTGGATTGAATGTGGCCTAGTGTTTGGAAGAGTCATCTCCCTAAATTCAAATCTGACCTTTGATACTATTTAACTGTGACTCTGGGTAAGTCTCTGTTTGCCTCAATTTCCTTAACTGTGAAATTAATTGGAAAAGGAAGTAGCAAACCCTTCCAATATGGTTGCCTAAATAAATAAATAAAAAGAAAAGAAAGAAAACAGTAATTTAAAAATAGGTTATGACATCAGGCAAACTTAAAACAACTGAACAACAATAATATGTACAATAAAGAATTTTTATTGTTCATTCATCCAGTAATATCTGATCCTTTGGGATTCTATTTGGGGTTTTCTTCTCCTAGACACTGGAGTGTTTTGCCATTTCTTTCTCCAGTGGATTAAGGCAAAGTTTAATTTATTTGCAAAGATCACAAAACTCATGAGTGTCTGAAGTCAAATTTAAATCTCAGATCTTCCTGAATCTAGGTTCAATGCTCTATCCCTTGTGCTACCTAGCTGACTCGGGAAAAAATGACAGAAATTATTGTATTTGTTAAGAAGGCAGAAGCAAGAAGGCAGAAGCAAGGTGAAAGTTACAAGAGGGAAAAATTTGGTTTGCTATTCAGAAGAAAAACACACTAAAGAATAATAAACTATCTCAGGAAATAGCAAATTCCATCTCATTTGAGGAATTCAGGCAAACATGAGATTACAACTTGTCAGGGATGTTACATTAAGATTCTTTTTTTGTTGTCTATTTACCTAGGTAGCTTCAAAGGTTTTTCTTACCTTATTCATATTTACTGAAAACCTGCAAAGACCCATCTCCTTGTAATTGTATTAAGCTGTTCATTGTTCATAGAACAAGGAAAGAAAGAATAGAATGAAGAATGGCAGGAAGGAAAAGTGAAGGGAGGAAGAAAAGAAAGTAGAAAGGAAGGAAGGAAGGAAAAAAGGAAGGGAAGAAGAAAAGAAAGAAGGAAGGAAGAAGAAAAAAATGAGGTAAATCATTGCTAACATTTATTTTTTCCCTTTCTATGACATCTTTATAAGAATAAACTGTACAAGTTTCAAAGATATGCTTAATAGAAGAATGGGAAGGAATAACAAAGAATTCTTTTTGTATTTTATAGAAGACCACAACTTAATAGTTTACTCAGTCCATGTTACCAGTCAATTAACAAACTTATTATAACTATGTATAAGTTATCATGCTATGTGGTGAGGGTAAAAAAATAGCCCCTTTTTATAAGTAGTTTATGCATTACTGGGGAAAAGATGGCATTTACTTAGTTAAGTAAAAAAAAAAAAGTAATTTGAGGAAATAAAGAGGGTACCTACTTAAGAGTAGCATAACTAACTTTCAGACTCGTGATTAAGTGAAAATAAAGAATAAAATCCTATGTGCTTACTGTTTGTTGACTAAAAAAACATTAGATTCAGCAGAACAAAATGATACTTCACTGTTTCTCCACCAATATGGTATATCTAATGATTCAAATTGCAAAATCATAGAAAAATCACTGAAAGATGTAAAAGATAGAAATAACTTAAACAAACAAATATCAAGTCAACCCCAAAAAAGTAGGATGCATGTTTACCAAAGTTCCTTTTGCAGAAATATACTTCTTATTGAATAAAGTTGCTGAAATGAGCAGAACTAGTCAGTCAATTAACATTTATGAGCCAAGAATTGTGCTAAATACTGAGGATAAAAAAAAATAAAATAAAATACAGTACCTACTTGCAAGAAGCATAAACTCTAATGGGGAAGTCTACAAACCAACACACACGTATAAACAAGATTTATCCAGTTTTTTAAGGAATCTCCTAATAATAACCCCCTAAATGAAATCCAAAATTATTGAAATAGATATGCTATCAACAAGTATAACTATCATCAAGAAACAAATAAAGAATATAAGACTAATCTACAAGTCTCGTCTGTCAATTCAAATATCTAATAATGAAAAAAATTGCTAGATTAAGAATTGAATAACAAGGGAAAAGCAGGCTGAATTTTCTTTGATAATATTAACAGCAATTTCAATGTTCCAAGATTCTGGTTGTGAAAATGTTTTGATCAATTCTGATGGACATGGCTCTCTTCAACAGTGAGATTATTCAAACCAGTTCCAATTGTTCAATGATGAAAAAAGCCATCTACACCTAGAGAGAGGACTGTGGGAACTGAGTCTGAACTACAATATAACATTTTCATGCTTTCTGATGTCGTTTTCTTGAATTTTATTTTCTATCTCAGTTTTTTTCTTTCTTGATACATTTTTTCTTATGCAGCAAGATATGTATAGATATATTGGATTCAACATACATTTTAACATGTTTAACATGTATCAGATTGGATTATTTGCCATCTAGGGGAAAGGGTGGGGGGAAGGAGGAGAAAATTTGGAACAGAGATTTTGAAGAGTCAATGGTAAAATATTACCCATGCATATGTTTTATAAATAAAAAGCTTTAACAAATTTTTAAAAGAATTAGAAAATTGTGTCCTTCAAATTTGGTTGAAATAACTATACATGGATACCCTGGAGATGAGTTATGTTATATTTTTCCATTATTGAGAGGAATTAGATTTGATCCATTTGGACCAAAAAAGAAGGTACTAGAACAAGACATGAATATTATAATGAAATATCAACATAATGTGGAGAAAAACTTTGTTATCAGAGCTTCCCCAAAGTGACTTTCTTAAGTGAGTGACAAATTCCCTACCACTGGAGTCATTCAAACACAGTCTTAATTACTATTTTTTGAAATTAAACTAAGGGACATTATTTTAAATTATATTACCTCTGAGATTCCTTTCGGTTCTGAAATTCTATGACTCTAAATGGTTTATATAAGGCTTAGATTAGAGGAATCCCAAGCCTGGCCTTTAGAATTCATCAATTCAAATTTCTATTATTCTCTACCAGATTTTTGTTTTTTTTTTCAAACTATGGCTAGGGTACTTGAAAGCTGATTAGAAATGTCATGATGTGGACTTCCAGCCAAGATGGCTTCATGGAGGCAGACAGCTGCTTGAGCTCCACGTTTTATCTCAGGACTTACTTCATGACCAGCCTCGGAATTAATGCTTGACCGGAAGAGAAACCCACAAATAATCACCAAGAGAAGACATCCTTGAAATTCGTCAGAAAAGTTCTGTGTTTGCTTGGGGGAGGAGACAAACAGACTGGGCCCAGATTGAGAGCAGGCAGCAGGGAAATAGGCAGCTCACACAGCTCAGACCAGAGAGGGGGGAGGGGTACGATCTCTGCCATTTCTGCAGAAAGAATTGTATTCCAGTGGATATGCCATCTTGGCAGCAAGCCAGGAGCAGCAGGAGGGTGGAAAAACCAGAGGTGAAGAATAAAACCCTGGAAAGCAAGCTTCTCTCAGGACCCAGCCACCTCCACCCCCACCCCCACCTGGACTGACTCAGCTCATTCTCGGAGCCTCAGAGTGCAGACGCAGCACAGCCATCACTGTCCTGTTAGTGGCTCACTGCTTCCCTCCCCCCCAGTCTGTAGAGGAAGCCCATTAACACCATCCAGCCCCATCCCGCCCCCAAAACAGACTATTGTTTCTCTTGTCAATTTGTTTTCTTCAATTCCTACTCTGACAAAATGAACAAAAAATTCAAAAGGGCTCTAACCATTGACAGCCTCTGTATGGAGAGAAAGCAGACTTCAAACACTGAGGAGACTAAAAACAGACTGTCCCCAGAGGAATCCCCCAAGGGGGATATGAGCTGCTCCTCAATACAAAAGAACCTCATAGAGGAAATCAAAAAGGCTCTCACAAGAGAGCTAGAAGAGAAATGGGAAAAGGAAAGGGAAGCTTGGCAAGAGAGCCTGGAGAAGTCATCCAGAGTGGATGAAGAGATCAAATCATTGAGAAACAAAATTAGTGAATTAGAAAAGGTAAACAACTCCAAAGAAAACAGGATTATTGAGCTGGATAAAGAAATCAGTTCTCTAAAAAATAAAATGGATAAAATGGAAAAAAATTCCATAGGAAAAAAAAAAACTCATTAAAAACTCAATTGGACAATTACAAAAAGATATTTAAAAAGTGAGTGAAGAAAATACATCATTGAAAATTAGACTTGAACAAGTAGAAATGAATGACTCAAGGAGAAACCAAGAGGTAGTCAAGCAAAACCAGAGAAATGAAACAATTGAAAAGAATGCCAAGTACCTTATTAGAAATACAACAGAACTGGAAAACAGATCCAGGAGAGACAATTTGAGAATAATCAGACTCCCTGAAAAATGTGAGGAAAAAAAGAGCCTGGACACTATTTTCCAGGAAATTATCAAAGAGAACTGCCCAGACGTTCTGGAAACAGAGGGTAAAATAAACATTGAAAAAATTCATTGATCACCTACTGAAAGGGACCCTAAAATCAAAACGCAAGAAATATACTGGCCAAGTTCAAGAACCATCAGACAAAGGAAAAATATTGGAAGCTGCTAGAAAAAAGCAATTCAGATATGGAGGATCCACAATAAGGATAACCCAGGATCTAGAAGCATCCACATTAAAAGAATGAAGGGCCTGGAACACGATATTCCAAAAGGCTAAGGAACTTGGTATGCAGCCAAGAATAATTTACCCAGCAAGAATGAGCATCGTTTTCCAAGGAAGAAGATGGACATTTAATTATATAAATGAATTCCATCTATTCTTGATGAATAAGCCAGACCTACATAAAATGTTTGATCTTAAAATACAGAACTCAAGAGATTTCTAAAAAAGTAAAAAAAAAATCTTGAGAACTATACTTCTGCCATAAAAATATGTAAAGAACATATGTATAATTTGTTCTAGAAACTAGAGGAGGAAAGGAAATTATATCATAAAAAAGTGTGAAGTGTTAGGTAGTACTACATCTCATGAAGAGGCAAAGGGAACCTATTATATCTGAGAGAAAGGAGGGAGATGAATAGAGTGTGTATCAATAGACATATTTGATTTATGGTGAAACTTCTTCCACTTCATTAAAAAGTGAGAGGGAAGGAGTAAGCTAAGGGGAAGGGAATACAAAAATTGTGTGGAAAAGGGGTAAAATAAGGGGAGGAACATTGAGGTGGGGGAGGGATACTAAAAAGGGAGGGCTGTGAAAAGCAAGTGGTGTTCATAAGTTTAATACTAGTAGGGGGGTAAGAGAGAAGGAAAAGAGAAAAGCATAAGCAGGGGTTAACAGGATGGCAAGCAATATAGAATTAGTCATTGTAACCATAAATGTGAATGGGATAAGCTCCCACATAAAGAGGAAGCAGGTAGCAGATTGGATTAAAATCCAGAATCCTACTACATGTTGTTTACAGGAAACACACCTGAAACAGGGTGATACATTCAAATTAAAAGTAAAAGGGTGAAGCAGAATCTACTATGCTTCAGGCAAAGCCAAAAAAGCAGGGGGAGCCATCCTCATCTCAGATCAAGAAAAAACAAAAATTGATCTAATTAAAAGAGATAAGGAAGGGCATTGTATCCTGCTAAAGGGTAGCATCAGTAGTGAAGCAGTATCAATATTAAACATATACACACCAAGTGGTGCAGCATCTAAATTCTTAAAAGAGAAATTAAGAGAGCTGCAAGAAGAAATAGACAGGAAAACTATAATAGTGGGAGATCTCAACCTTGCACTCTCAGAATTAGATAAATCAAACCATAAAATAAATAAGAAAGAAGTCAGAGAGGTAAATAGAATACTAGAAAAGTTTGATATGATAGATCTTTGGCGAAAGCTAAATAGAGACAGAAAGGAGTATACTTTCTTCTCAGTAGTTCATGGAACTTATACAAAAATCGATCATATACTAGGGCATAAAAACCTCAAAATCAAATGCAGTAATGCAGAAGTAGTAAATGCATCCTTTTCAAACCACAATGCAATTAAAATTACATTTAATAAAAAGCCAGGGGAAAATAGACCAAAAAATAATAGGAAACTAAATAATTTTATACTAAAGAATGATTGTGTAAAACAGCAAATCATAGACATAATTAATAACTTCACCCCAGAGAATGACAATAATGAGACATCATACCAAAATGTGTGGGATACAGCCAAAGCAGTAATAAGGGGAAGTTTTATATCTCTACAGGCCTACTTGCATAAAATAGAGAAAGAGAGGGCCAACGAATTGGGCTTACAACTTAAATTGCTAGAAAAGGAACAAATTAAAAAACCCCAGACAAACACAAAACTTGAAATTCAAAAAAATAAAAGGTGAGATTAATAAAATTGAAAGTAAAAAAAACTATTGAATTAATTAATAAAACTAACAGTTGGTTCTATGAAAAAACCAACAAAATAGACAAACCCTTAGTAAACCTGATTAAAAAAAGGAAAGAGAAAAAGCAAATTGTTAGTCTTGAAAATTAAAATGGTGAACTTACCACTAATGAAGAGGAAATTAGAACAATAGTTAGGAGCTACTTTGCTCAACTTTATGCCAATAAATTCGATAACTTAAATGAAATGGAAGAATACCTTCAAAAATATAGCTTGCCCAGATTAACAGAGGAAGAAGTAAGTAGTCTAAATAGTCCCATCTCAGAAAAAGAAATAGATCAAGCTATTAACCAACTTCCTAAGAAAAAGTCCCCAGGACCAGATGGATTTTCATGTGAATTCTACCAAACATTTAAATAACAACTAACTCCAATGCTATGTAAACTGTTTGAAAAAATAGGGATTGAAGGAGTCCTACCAAATTCCTTCTATGACACAGACATGGTACTGATACCTAAACCAGGTAGATCGAAAACTGAGAAAGAAAACTATAGACCAATTTCCTTAATGAATATTGATGCTAAAATCTTAAATAAGATATTAGCAAATAGACTTCAGAAAATCATCCCCAGGATAATACACTATGACCAAGTGGGATTTATACCAGGAATGCAGGGCTGGTTTAATATTTGGAAAACTATTAGTATAATTGACCATATCAATAATCAAATTAATAAAAACCATATGATCATCTCAATCGATGCAGAAAAAGCATTTGATAAAATCCAACATCCATTCCTACTAAAAACCCTTGAGAGTATAGGAATAAATGGACTATTCCTTAAAATAATCAGGAACATATATGTAAAACCTATATGTAATGGCGATAAACTAGAATCTTTCCCTGTAAGATCAGGAGTGAAACAAGGTTGCCCACTATCACCATTACTCTTCAATATAGTACTAGAAACTCTAGCCTCAGCAATAAGAGCTGAGAAAGAGATTCAAGGAATTAGAGTAGGAAATGAGGAAATCAAATTATCACTTTTCACAGATGACATGATGGTATACTTAGAGAACCCCTAAGACTCTGCTAAAAAGCTATTATAAATAATTCAGAATTTTAGCAAAGTCGCAGGATATAAAATAAATCCACATAAATCCTCAGCATTTTTATACATTACCAACACAATCCAACAGCAAAAGATACAAAGAGAAATCCCATTCAAAATAACGGTCGATAGTATAAAATATTTGGGAATATATCTACCAAAGGAGAGTCAGGAATTATATGAGCAAAATTACCAAACACTTGCCACAAAAATAAAGTCAGATTTAAATAATTGGAAAGATATTCAGTGCTCTTGCATAGGCCGAGCAAATATAATTAAAATGACAATACTCCCTAAACTAATCTATTTATTTAGTGCTATACCAATCAGACTTCTAAGAAACTATTTTAATAACCTAAAAAAAATAACAACAGAATTCATATAGAACAACAAAAGCTTGAGAATTTCAAGGGAAATAATGAAAAAAAAAATTAAGTGAAGGTGGTCTATCGGTCCCTGATCTAGAACTGTATTATAAAGCAACAGTCACCAAAATCATTTGGTATTGGCTAAGAAATAGACTAGTTGATCAGTGGCATAGGATATGTTCACAGGGCAAGACAGTGAATAAAATAGCAATCTAGTGTTTGACAAACCCAAAGATCCCAAATTTTGGGATAAGAATTCATTATTTGACAAAAACTGCTGAGAAAACTGGAAATTAGTATGGCAGAAACTAGGCATGGACCCACATTTAACACCACATACTAAGATTAGATCAAAATGGGTCCAAGATTTAGGCATAAAGAACGAAATCATAAATAAATTGGAGGAACAGGGGATGGTTTATCTCTCAGACTTGTGGAGGAGGAAGGAGTTTGTGTCCAAGGGAGAACTAGAGACCATTATTGATCACAAAATAGAAAATTTTGATTACAACAAATTAAAAAGTTTCTGCACAAACAAAACTAATGCAAACAAGATTAAAAGGGAAGTAACAAATTGGGAAAACATTTTTACAGTTAAAGGTTCTGATAAAGGCCTCATCTCCAAAATATACAAAGAATTGACTTTAATTTATAAGAAATCAAGCCATTCTCCAATTGATAAATGGTCAAAGGATATGAACAGACAATTTTCAGATGATGAAATTAAAACTATTTCCGCTCATATGAAAGAGTTTTCCAAATCACTATTGATCAGAGAAATGCAATTTTAAGACAACTCTGAGATAGCATTACACACCTGTCAGATTGGCTAAGATGACAGGAACAAATAACAATGAATGTTGGAGGGGCTGTGGGAAAACTGGGACACTGATGCATTGTTGGTGGAGTTGTGAAAGAATCCAACCATTCTGGAGAGCAATCTGGAATTATGCCCAAAAAGTTATCAAAATGTGCATACTCTTTGACCCAGCCATACTACTACTGGGCTTATATCCCAAGGAAATACTAAAGAAGGGAAAGGGACTTGTATGTGCCAAATTTTTTTTGGCACCCCTTTTTATAGTGGCTAGAAACTGGAAAATGAATGGATGTCCATCAATTGGAGAATGGTTGGGTAAATTATGGTATATGAATGTTATGGAATATTATTGTTCTGTAAGAAATGACCAATAGGATAAATACAGAGAGGCTTGGAGAGACTTACATCAACTGATGCTAAGTGAAATGAGCAGAACCAGAAGATCATTATACACTTCAACAATGATACTGTAAGAGGATGTATTCTGATGGAAGTGGATATCTTCAACATAGAGAAGAGCTAATCCAATTCCAATTGATTAATGATGGACAGAATCAGCTACATCCAGAAAAGGAACACTGGGAAATGAGTGTAAACTGTTATTTTTACCTTCTGAATCCAATTCTTCCTGTGCAACAAGAAATTTGGTTCTACACACATATATTGTATCTAGAATATATTGTAATATATTTAACATGTATAAGACTGCCTGCCATCTGGGGGAGGGGGTTGGGGGAGGAAGGGAAAAAATCTGAACAGAAGTAAGTGCAAGGGATTATGTTATAAAAAATTACCCATGCATATGTACTGTCAAAAAAATTTATAATTATAAAATAAAATAAAAATTAAATAAAAAAAAAGAATATGGGCAAAGAGAGATGCTATGATAATGCCAATCACAAGTAATGCACTCCTATTAGTATCCCCATGGAACAGAAAGATATGTCCACTTATACACAATTATCATTCATTTAAGAAGCCACTATCGATACCTACATGAAATGGAGATGGATATTCTATTACCAATCTTTTTAAAATAGGTATTTAGTATTTAGGCAGTTAAGGAAAGTCCTCAGTGGTATCTAAGTGTAATGATAAAAGAAGGAAAAGGAAATGTTTCAAGTGCTATGATAAACACATTGTAAATAATATTTCGTTTTAACAAGATTATAATCCTGAGAGAATGGTCCTGTTATTTCCACCCATTTTATAACTGAAGAAATTGAGGCAAATAGAGTTAAGTGTCTTCTTCAGGATCACATAGTTTGTATATGATTGAGACTAGATTTGAACCATCTTCCTGACACCCAATACTCTCTACTATATCACTTAATGACCTCAAGATAATATCTAACATAAAAGACAGCAGTAGGAGTAAAAAAAATCTATGAAATATACTTGAATATACTCATAAAGATAGAGATTTTTGAGGGAGAGAAAATATTTTTTCTAATTCATGTACATTACATAAACTATTTTAAAGACAGACATTTCCATGTTGATGACATTCTCTGTCAGTATACTCTTTTTATTTTCATAGGGTCATAGAATCCAGAGCTGAAAGTGAATGAAGAAATGACCTCATCTAACCCCTTTGTTTTCTAGAGGAAAAATAAAAGGCTTCAAAATATAGAGAACCCTCCAATAGTTTATAATTTCAGTTTCTTATAGAAATATTCAATATATATAAAATCCAAACTTAGTAATAAAAGAAGATATTTTAGCTGTCAAGAAAACATTAGTTACTCCTTGATACTCCTTGATAAAGCTGTATATGTGTCCATGTGCAGAGGTAATATTTAAATGAGATTTATAGCTTCACCTAAGCTTTGGGAAGTGCTTGTGACATTTCCTTTGCTTTCCCCATCTTCCCTCAGAATCAACACTAGATTTAACTTCTGAATGGATTTTGGAATGACAGAACCCACAAATATGTGTAATAATTTTTAGCTTAAGATATCTTGTAAGGACTTTAAGAAAGTTCTGTCTCGTTGGGCAGGGGGAATGAGGTCTAATGGTGCAGAGAAGAATATATAATTGAAGGCTCTGAAACAAAATACTACAATGTATTTTGTATTATAATTCAAAAGGACAGTGGATCAGCAAACCAGCTGTGACACTACTAACACTACTGCAGATAGCAAATTCCAAGCTACTGAACCCTAAAATAACAAGGTGTGCTTGGTCAGGCTCCTTCAGCACAATGGGGAAGCCTGTAACACTACCAGTCCCGTGCAGCAAGAGAAAAGCCCATTGCCCAGAAGAGGAAAATAGGTACGATCTCCCCTGTACCCCAGAATAGACTTCAGCCTTTAAAATATTCAAAAAAAAAAGATCTTAAAAGATAGATAGAAGAAAAATGGGGGAAAGAAATGAGAGAAACACAGGAGTGTTATGATAATTTGGAGAAAAGGCAAAGTGAACACTTGATGGAATAAAGCAACTCTTTAAAAATAAATTTGGTGAAACTGAAAAATAACTTAATTCCTTAAAAATAGAATTGGATAAATGAGGGGGATTCACCAAACAAAACAACCTTTTTTTTTTAAGTCAAATTAACCAAATGCAAAAGGAGGCAAAAATGCTAATTGAAAAAAATATTTTTTTTAAAAAATTAAAATGGGACAATTGGAGGTGAATGATCAAAGACACATCAAGAATGAGTCAAACCAAATTTAGAAAATAAAATATGTAAGAAAATGTAAAATACCTTATTGGAAAAACTGTCATAGAACAAATATCCAAGAGAGATATTCTAAGAATTATTGGACTACATGAAGCCCTTGATGAAAAAAAAATAAATAAATAAAAATAAAAAGCCTGGACAACATTTTTCAAGAAATCATCTAAGAAAACTGTCCTAATATACTAGAACCAGAGGGTAAACAGTCACTGAATGAATCCCCCAATCACCTACTGAAAAAGATCCAAAATGAAAACTTCAAGGATTATAATAGCTAAATCCCAGAATTATCAGATCAAAGAGGAAGTAGTGTAACAAGCCATAAAGAAAAAAAATTCAAATATCAAGAATCCACATTCAGGTTTGTGCAGGACCTAGCAGTTTCTATATTAAAGGATGGAGGGTATGGAATATGATAATCCCAAAGGCAAAGGCGTTTGGATTGTAGTCCAAAGAATCAACTATCCAATAAAGTTAAGCATTATCATTCAGGGGGAAAAATGGACATTCAATGAAATAAGGAGTTTTCAATCATTTCTTATGAAAAAACCATAGCTGAACAAAAAAATCTGATCTCCAAATACTTGATTCAAGAGAAGCATATAAAGGTAAACAGAAGAAGAAAAATGACTTGGGTTTTTAAACATTAAAATGTGTACATACATGAAAAGATGATAAGTGTAACTCTTGAGAACTATATCTTTATCAGAGGTAGAAAGAGTATAAATAGAAAGTGTAGGTGTAAGATAACTTTAATGTGATGATATAAAAAATTAAGGGTGGAAAGGGAATTGTCATGGGAGAAAAGGAAAGTGGAATTAAATGGGACAAATGGTGTTACATAAAGAAGTACAAAAGACCTTTTATAATTGAAGGGAAAAGGAAAGGGGGATGCACATTGTTTGAAACAATCTCATTAGATTTTACTCAAAAAAGGAATAACTATAGATATCTGTCTAACCCTATAGGGAAGTAGGAGAGGAAAAAAGAAAGAAATGGGAAATAAAATAGAAGGAAGGGAAGCAGTAGAAGGAAAAATAATAAAAAGGAGGGGCTGAATAAAGGAGAGCAAATTGAGAGAGATGGTGTTCAGAAGGAAAACATTGGTGAGGAGTAAAAGGATAAAAGAAAATATGTTATCAGCCAGAACTCTTGTACTTGAAACAAGGATTCTTACAAGGTGCTAAGTGGAATTATAAAGACAATGGTTAACTAGTTTAGCATGGTGATTAATAGTTCTCTAATTCAGTAAATGTACTTAGAACTTAATATACTTCTACAAGATTCACACCTATGATGATGTAATTGTAATATAGTATATAACAGCCAGCAGGGACTGAGAGACAGATTCATTCCACCTTCCACCTTTGTGGTGGCTGGAGGCTGAAGCACAAGCCCTCAGACTCAGAGAGATTAATTCACTTCATTTCAAACCACCATGGTAGCTGGCTTCCTGTACTTCTCCCACTGAGACCAAGGCCGGTCTGAAAGGCTCTCCAAAAAGCTGCCCAACCCCAACCAAGGAGACAGTAAAGAATTTGGACTTCATCCCTGGCTATTCTCATGGTGATTACTGAACTGAAACAAAGGTTGGTCCAGAGACCTTCAGAAAACCAACCAGAACACTACAGAAACAGAAAAGTACAACATGAAAAATAGGATGGCAAGAAATACAGTTAGTAATCGTAACTGTGAATGTGAATGGAATGAAATCTCCTACAAAATGGAAGCATATAGCAGATTGGATTAAAAGTCAGAAGCCTACATTATGCTGTTTAAAAAAACACATTAGAAGCAGAGAAACACATATAGAGTTAAGGTAAAAGGTTGAAGCAGAATCTATTTTGCTTCAGTTGAAGTTTAATAAAGGGGTAGAGCTCAGATCAAGGAAAAGCAACTTAAATCTAATTAAAAGAGATAAGGAAGAAAATTACATCTTGCTCCCATAAATGATGAAGTAATATCAAGAATAAATATTTGCACCAATACTAAATATAAACTTTAGCATCCAAATTCCTAGAGGAGAAGTTAAGTGTGTTGTAAGAAGAAATAGACAGCTTTGAACTCTGGTTTATATTTTAATGTCAATTTCCCAATGAGTTTATCACAATGTTCATTCAGCAAATAATGTCACTGGGCACAGTGGTAGATATTAGAGATATATGCACAATGAATACTTGCTTGTTGTGAATAAATTTTCTATACATTTGAAAAACTAGGTTTCTTCCCTTAGGCATCAGAATAAGTCTTTTCCAGTGGTTATTTCATATTTCTGTATCTTAAAATTCTGGCTAAAACATAGCCTAATAGAAGCAACATTTGAAAGGATTGAAGGCTTCTGAAATCAGCCATCCTCTGTTTGGACACTACTAATAACAAAGACCCCACTCCTGTACAGAAGCAATTGTTTCTTTCTTTTTTTTTTTTTTCCAAATGAGATCTCAATAGGCAAAGAAGTTGCAAGATTCACCTTGTATCTAAAAAAAGAAAAGACCAAAATTGAATTGTACAATCATTCAAAGCAACCTTTAAATCTTTATGACTCATTAACATGAGTCTTCTAATAAAGTGATTATTAGATTAGATAAATTCCTTGAGTTACTTCCCCTTTCAAATTAATCAGACTCCATCTCCTTCTAAGTGGGTGTAGGGGGAGATACAAACAGAAGTAAAAAAGATTGATCTAGTTGCTTACTCACTACACACACACACACACACACACACACACACACACACACACATCCCTTCAAATGCTAATCGCAATAAACAGGAAAAATCCTAAATCAGAAAGCTTCATTCAGCCTTGCATCCTCATCCATTTGGATCTTATTCCCATTTACACAGGAGGTCTGCTCCTTTGTACTTCTAATAATAGGCACAGATGTTGGGCCCGCCTTTTTCTGAAGGACTTTTACCTAATAACCACCTTCAATGTGTCCCAGTTGCACCTGTTCAGCATTTTAAACTAAATTAGAGTGCTTGATTGCCTCCAAAAATCTTGTCCATTTTTGTCAACCTGATGAAGCTGCCATAAAGAAAAGAGATAATGTGATTCATAGCCACCCTGTAATCTGGACAGGATCCAAGCCAATAGATACCATAAGCATTTTTCTTATTATTCTTGATGAGATCCCAACTTCAGGGGATTGTTATGGATTAATTACAACATTAGATGACACTTGGAGATTATCAGGTTAGAGGATTACCTACTCTAGCACCATAGAGATAATTGGTATAATAAAGTAAGTAAAAAAAACAAAATTAACACATTGCAGGTACTGTTAAAAAAATAAAAAAAAAAAGATAATGAGGAGCATCGAACTGATCCAGATAATTAAAATATTAGAGAAGTCAGTGTGGTTAATGGTAAAGATGTGCCCTAATAAGAGAAAGGGAAATGCTATCTTTGTCTCTTTCTGTCTGTTCCTCTCTCTCTCTCTCTCTTTCTCTCTCTCTCTCTCTCTCTCTCTCTCTCTCTCTCTCTCTCTCTCTCTCTCTCTCTCTGTGTGTGTGTGTGTTTTTGTCTCTTCTCTTTATGTTTCACTCTATCTCTCTTTACCTCCCTCTGCCTTTGTCTCTTTGTGTCTCTCTTTACACATGGAAGAGTCATCATTCCATGGCCCAAAAATCCAATTCTCTTTTAGAGTTTTACCAATTTCAACATCTCCATTCTCCTGGAATTGGTGTCAAAATCAGTTTTATTTAGGTATCAAGTTGTTTTTTTTTTTTTTTAAATATGTATCTTACCATCATTAAAATATATTCATAAACAACATTTTATCTCTTTCTAAATGTGCTTTTTGTGAATTGGACTTGAGAGAATTCCAAACAGATTTAAATGTGAACTTGAAATCTTGCACAGATTTTATAACCAATCTTCCCAATCATTCAAATAAAACTTCCCACAAGAGACTTAATCCTGAGAATCAAAGGGGACGTATTAATTATTTTTTCTTGCTGAAAAACTACACTTGCTCTGTTCTAAGCCTTTCTCTCTTCCTTCTCCCCACCCCCACTGCATCTGCAATTTGGGTATTTTGGAGACTTGGAGATGAAAATCTAAGAAAACCTGAGTTTGTAGCTTAGAGTAGCTACTCTGGTTTATGTATCTGCATAAGCCACCAAGTGATGGTCTATGCTTGCTATGAAAACCCCCTTCCAATGTACGCTCAAAAAAGTACTTAATCTAGTAGTTTCTTAGCCTTTACCTTTAGCTCCTAGTTTCCTATTTAAAGTCTAGGAGAATTGATATTCTAAGAACAACTTACAACCTTCTTGCTTAGTTTCCATAACCATTTGGAGTCCAGGCTTTTTCTTTTGAAATAATTCAGCTGAGCAATGCAATGGGTAGGATTTTCAACCTAGAATCAGGAAAATCTGTATTCAGATGTAACCTTAGGCATTTCTTACTTGCAAGACCCTAGGCAAGTAACTTAAATACTGGTGCCTCGGTTTTCTCAACTGTAAAATGAGGATAATAATATTTTCCAGGATTTTGTGAAGCTCCAAAGAAATAGTACTAGTAAAGAATTTTTGCAGTGCCTCTACATTGTAATTGGTAAATAATATTAGTTGTTAGCTATTATTCTGCAAATAAGGCTATTGCTATATTCTACATAGAAAACAAAAGTTCCAAACAATAAGTACCACCAAAGAGATTACACATACCTTCCTTTTTTTTCTTAATCACATTTTTTCCTTTTTTTTTTCCTTTCCTCCCCCACTTCACGATGTTTGCCATTAGTATATAGGTATGTATAAGTATATATGGGAAAGAAAAAATACAACATGGTCACACCAAAAAAAAAAAAAAAAAAAAAAACCTAGAAGAAACTAGATCAGGTAACTTTTCACAGTTAGTAAGTAAGTAAGAACAGCTGAATAATTCTCAACCAAAGGTTAGAGGCAATTAAAAAAAAAAAAAAAAAAAAAAAAAACAGAAAAAAGAAGTGAACATAGCATATGTTGATTTACATTCAATCTCCACACACTTCTTCTAGATGCAGATGGCATTTTCTGTCGAAAACCTACTGGTATTGCTTTGGATAACTGAACCACTGAGAAAAACCAAGTTTTTCATAGTAGATTATTGCACATTCTTGGAGTTATTATATACAAAATATTCTGGGTTCTACTTGTTTCGTTCAGCATCAGCTTGGGTAAACCTTTTCAAAACATTTATAAAATCAGCTTATTCTTTGTTAATATAAAGCCATTCTTAAAAACAATATTGCTATTACTGCATAAAAATATTTCTCTTGGTTCTGCTCATTTTGTTTATTCTTATTTTGTGAAAGTCTTTCCCATATTTTCCTAAAATCATTGAGTTCATTAAAAAGATAATGGAAAAACAAAATAGGTAATTTCAATTACATGAAATTGAAAAGCAATTGCATAAAATGATTACAACTAGGAGAAGATGAAAAGTTCTCAAGGAAAGGAAAAATTTGCATTCAGTATCCTTTCTAAGAATCTGATATCCGAGACATAAAAGAAATTTAAATAAATATATTACCTAAAACCATTAAGCAAGTCAGTAAATGGTCTGAGGATATGAGCAAACAGTTCTCAAAAGAAGAATTGCAGACCACTAACAACCCCATGAAAACTTGTTTTTAATCGCTACTAATAAGAGGTATGTAAATGAAAATAAATCTGAGGTTTCATTTCACAAGCCACAAATTACTAAAAAATACAAAAAGTAGAAACAGTTGATACTAGGCTGCAAGAAGACAGAAGTATGAATACATTGTTTTTGAAGCCATGAAATGGTCCAACCATTCTAAATATTGGTTTGAAATTATACTTCATAAAAGAGAGGAAAACATCCATCTCATTTATTCCAGAGGCTCCATGGGCAAACATATGCCCAAAAGAGGCCAAAGGAAGAAATATCTCATATATAACCACTAAATAAATAACAAGATTTTTTTGTTAGTTCTAAAGACCTTTAACTAAAAAGGTTTCAATTGAATGGAATGCCTAAGAAAATAAAAAGCTGGTACATGAATATGATGGAACATCACTACATCCTTAGAAATTATAAAGAATTCAGAGAAGTAGAGATGTCATATAAATTGAGACACATTAAATTCACAAGTATAAAAGAAAAACTAATGAAATTATATAATTATAATGACCAAGATTTTCTTGAAGAACTGAGGAAATGAACTCTGCTTCTTTCTTTGAGGAGATAGTGGGAAATGGACATGAAATATACATACAATTTCAGTCATATTTGATTTGTTTTGCTGAATTGTTTTTAATTTTTTTGATAATCAATGTTTTGTTGGGGAGAAAGATGAGAAACAGAGAATTTAGGATAATCAAAAAATAAGTAGAAACTATTTTTCTTCTTTGGTCATTTTCAGTCATGTCTAACTTTCCATGATCCCATTTGGCATATTCTTTTTTTTTATTTTATTTTTTTTATTTTATTTTTATTTTATTTTATAATTAGAAAAATTTTTGACAGTACATATGCATGGGTAATTTTTTGCAACATAATCCCTTGCACTTACTTCTATTCAGATTTTTCCCTTCCTCCCCCAACCCCCTCCCCCAGATGGCAGGCAGTCTTATACATATTAAAAATATTACAATATATTCTAGATACAATATATGTATGTAGAACCGAATTTCTTGTTGCACAGGAAGAATTGGATTCAGAAGGTAAAAATAACAGTTTACACTCATTTCCCAGTGTTCCTTTTCTGGATGTAGCTGATTCTGTCCATCATTAATCAATTGGAATTGGATTAGCTCTTCTCTATGTTGAAGATATCCACTTCCATCAGAATACATCCTCTTACAGTATCATTGTTGAAGTGTATAATGATCTTCTGGTTCTGCTCATTTCACTTAGCATCAGTTGATGTAAGTCTCTCCAAGCCTCTCTGTATTTCTCCTGTTGGTCATTTCTTACAGAACAATAATATTCCATAACATTCATATACCATAATTTACCCAACCATTCTCCAATTGATGGACATCCATTCATCTTCCAGCTTCTAGCCACTATGAAAAGAACTGCCACAAACATTTTGGCACATACAGGTCCCTTTCCCTTCTTTAGTATTTCCTTGGGATATAAGCCCAGTAGTAGTATAGCTGGGTCAAAGAGTATGCACATTTTGATAACTTTTTGGGCATAATTCCAGATTGCTCTCCAGAATGGTTGGATTCTTTCACAACTCCACCAACAATGCATCAGTGTCCCAGTTTTCCCACAGCCCCTCCAACATTCATCGTTATTTGTTCCTGTCATCTTAGCCAATCTGACAGGTGTGTAATGATACCTCAGAGTTGTCTTAATTTGCATTTCTCTGATCAATAGTGATTTGGAACACTCTTTCATATGAGTGGAAATAGTTTTAATTTCATCATCTGAAAATTGTCTGTTCATATCCTTTGACCATTTATCAATTGGAGAATGGCTTGATTTCTTATAAATTAAAGTCAATTCTCTGTATATTTTCTGTATATTTTGGAGATGAGGCCTTTATCAGAACCTTTAACTGTAAAAATGTTTTCCCAATTTGTTACTTCCCTTTTAATCTTGTTTGCATTAGTTTTGTTTGTGCAGAAACTTTTTAATTTGTTGTAATCAAAATTTTCTATTTTGTGATCAATAATGGTCTCTAGTTCTCCCTTGGACACAAACTCCTTCCTCCTCCACAAGTCTGAGAGGTAAACCATCCCATGTTCCTCCAATATATTTATGATTTCATTCTTTATGCCTAAATCTTGGACCCATTTTGATCTAATCTTAGTATGTGGTGTTAAATGTGGGTCCATGCCTAGTTTCTGCCATACTAATTTCCAGTTTTCTCAACATTTTTTGTCAAATAATGAATTCTTATTCCAAAATTTGGGAACTTTGGGTTTGTCAAACACTAGATTGCTATTTTTATTCACTATCTTGCCCTGTGAACCTAACCTATGCCATTTGGCATATTCTTGTAAAGATATGGAATGACTTGCCCTTTCTTTCTCTAAAACATTTTACAATGAGGAAACTGAGATAAACAGAATTAAGTAACTTACTTAAGAACACAGCTAGTGGGGGCAGAGCCAAGATGGCAGGAGAAGATACACGTGAATCTGTAAGCTCCCTTCTTCCCTCATTACCAATTAGTTAAATCAGCCTCAAAAATAACGCTGGACTGATAGAAACCACAAGGAATGGAAGCACAATGTACCAGCTGAAGAGAATCTGGAATTTCAACAGAAAAGGTCAATTCCGAGGGGAGGAAGAAAAAAGGCCAGCACAGACAGGGTTAGGTGCTAGCACACTATGTCGATAGGGCTGGGGAGAACTCTGGGATCAGAGAAGCCACTGAGATAGAGGAATCTGGCACAGGTTGTTAGCTCTTCTCTGCTTATAAAACAGCAGCTCAGAAGAAAAATCAAGCCACTTTAAAATATAAAGCCAGATCCTAGAATCACCCTGTCCTGGCTTTACCTTGGGGTAGTTAAGAGCTTGAACAGCAGGAACACAGCCTGAGGCAACATCTAATCCACATAGTGCCAGGCTAGGCTGGAGGCTGTAGAACTCAACCACAGGAGTCCAAGAGAAGTGGAACCTTCAAAATAGGGACCACAGTTTCCGGGCAGGCACTTCCAGTTTGAGTGCAGGGGCTTTTCACGTCAGATGCTGATGTCCACGCCCCACGGGCTGCATTGGCTGGGCTTTGTGTCGCCTTTACTTTTCCGTCTTGAACCTCAGGGAAGTCACTAGGACACACAGCAAGGTCCTTCACTGGGCAACCCTCACAGCACAGACTTATCACCTCTGAGGCATTTCCCGGGAGGGGAGGGGAACTCTCTCTCAGGGCTCTCTCTTACCTCAGGTACAGGAGCCTCTGCATCCACCTGATCTTGGAGGAAGTTGTTAAAGAAATAAATAAATAAAATTCTTATCCCAAGGACAGACCCCAAAAGATTTTTAACTATGAGTACAAGGCTGAAGAGAATCAGGAAGTTAACAGCAGAGAGTCAGCAGATAACAGCCTAAAGGGGAAGGATTCCTGCCCCCCATCACATAACTCTCTCCTACAAGATACTATTAAAAAGTTAAGAGAGTTTGAAGAAAAATGGGGAAAGGAAAGAGAATCTACAATAGAGAATAATAATGTTCTGAAATTTGAGTTGGAAAAAAATAAAGAATTCACAGGAGATGCAGGGAAACAAAATTTGTGAATTAGAAAAGGTTAAAAGATCACAGGAAAGTAGGATTTCTGAATTGGAAAAGATAAAAAATTCTCAAGAAAGTAGGATTTCTGCATTGGCAAAAAAATAACTCTCTAAAAAAATCCAATAGAACAAAATAATTCATTTAAAAACTCAATTGGGCATATACAAAAAGAACTAAAAAATGTGAAGGAAGAAAATAACTCCTTAAAAATCAGGACAGAATAAATAGAAATGAATGATTCATTGAGAACTCAAGAATCAGTCAAACAAAACAAAACAAAAAAAAATGAGAAGCTGGAGAATAACATCAAATACTTACTGGGAAAATATATAGACCTGGAAAATACATCTAGGAGAGATAATCTGAGGATCATTGGACTTCCCAGAAACTATGACCAAAAAAAGAGCCTAGATTCTATTTTATAGGAAATCATCAAAGAGAACTGGCCAGAGATAATAGAAATAGAAGGGAAATTAGGCGTGGAAAGAATTCATTGAACACATTGTGGCTAAGCTGCAGAACTACCAAACAAAGGAAAAAATATAGCAAGCAGCTAGGAAAAAAAAAAAAAAAACAATTTAAAAACCAAGGGGCCACAATAAGTCACTCGAGTTCTGGCTGCCTCCACATTAAAAGAGCGAAGTGCCTGGAACCTGATGTTCCAAAAGGCAAAAGATCAAGGATTGCAAGCAAGAATAAACTACCCAGCTAAGTTTAGCATTTTCTTCCATGGAAGAAGATGGCAATTTAATGAAACAGAGGAATTCCATTTATTTCTAAGAAAAAAAAAACAGACTTAAACAAAAAATTTTAATCTACATCCACAAGACTGAAGAGAAACAGAAAAGGGTCAAAAGAACTCTTGAGAACTGTATCTCTGTTGTGAATATATAGAAAGTCCGCATGGATAATTTGATTTTATTGATATAAAAAAGGGGGGAGTAGTAAAGCGAAGGGGGTAGTATCAGAAAAAGGGGAAGGAGTGATAAAACGAGGGAAACTATATCCCAGGAAGAGACATAGAAAAATATACCACACCTGAGGGAATTTAGAAAGGGGGTAAAATATTGTGTGAATCTTACTTTCATCAGAGTAGGCTCAAAGAGTAAATAATTGACATATTTGTTTTATAGAGAATTCTCTCTCACCTCATTAAAAGGGGGAGATGAAAAGGAAAAAGAAAAAGGGGAATAAGGGAAGGGTACAAGAAAAGGGAAGGGATTTGGAAGGAGGGAGGAAGGATACTAAAAAGGGAGGGGGCACATCACAACTGGGGTCTATAAATTAAATATTGGGGAAGGGATTCAGGGGACTCAAGGTAAAAAAGCATAATCTGGGGATAATATGATGGCAGGAAATACAGAATTAGTAATTTTAACTTTAAATGTGAATGGAATGAACTCTCCCATCAAAGGGAGACAGATAACAAGCTGGATCAAAAGTCAGAACCCCACAATATGTTGTTTACAGGAAACACACTTAAAGCAGGGAGATACATACAGAGTAAAAGTAAAAGGTTGGAGAAGAATCTATTATGCTTCAGTTAAAGCCAAAAAAGCAGGGGTAGCCATTCTTATCTCAGATCAAGCAAAAGCAGAAGTTGATCTAATTAAAAGAGATAAGGAAGGAAACAATATCCTGCTAAAAGGTAGCATAAACAATGAAGCCATATCAATACTAAACACATATGCACCAAGTGATATAGCATCTAACTTTCTAATTGAAAAGGTAAGAGAGTTGCAAGAAGAAATAGATAGTAAAACTATAATAGTGGGAGATCTCAACCTTGCACTCTCAAATTTAGACAAATCAAACTACAAAACAAATAAGAAAGAAATTAAAAAAGTAAATAGAACATTAGAAAAACTAGGTATGATAGACCTTTGGAGAAAACTGAATGGTGATAGAAAGGAATAGACTTTCTTCTCAGCAGTTCATGGAACCTATACAAAAACTGACCATATATTAGGACATAAAGATCTCAAAATTACATGCAGAAAGGCAGAAATAATACATGCCTTCTTCTCAGACCACAATGCAATAAAAACTACATGTAATAAGAAGTTGGGGGTAAATAGACCCAAAAGTAATTAGAAAATGAATAATCTCATTTTTAAAAATGACTGGGTGAAACAGCAAATTATAGAAACAATTAAGAATTTCACCCAAGATAATGACAATGATGAGACATCATACCAAAATCTGTGGGATGCAGCTAAAGTGGTTATAAGGGGAAATTTTATATCTTTAGAGGCTTATTTGAACAAAATAGAGAAAGAGAAGATTAACGAAGTGGGCCTGCAACTTAAAAAGCTAGAAAAAGACCAAATTAAAAACCCCCAACCAAAAATCAAACTTGAAATACAAAAATTAAAAGAAGAAATCAATAATTTGAAATTAAAAAAACTATTGAATTAATAAATAAAACCAAGATTTGGTTTTAAGAAAAAGCCAATATAATAAACCTTTGGTAAATCTGATCAGAAAAACGAAAGAGGAAAATCAAATTGTTAGTCTTACAAAAGAAAAGGGGGATCTTTCCACCAATGAAGAGGAAATTAGAGAAATAATAAGGAATTACTTTGCCCAACTTTATACCAATAAATTTGAAAACTTAAGTGAAATGGATGACTTCCTCCAAAAATATAGGCTTCCTAGATTAACAGAGGAGGAGATAAATTGCTTAAATAGTCCTATTTTAGAAAAAGCACTAGAACAAGCTATTAATCAACTCCCCAGGAAAAAACCCCCAGGACCAGATGGATTCACATGTGAATTCTACCAAACATTTAAAGAACAATTAGCCCCAATGTTATATAAATTATTTGAAAACATAGGGGATGAAGGAGTCCTACCAAACCCTTTTATGACACAGACATGTTACTGATACCTAAATTGGGCAAGTTCGAAAACGGAGAAATAAAACTATAGACCAATTTCCTTAATGAATATTGATGCTAAAATCTTAAATAAGATATTAGCAAAAAGACTTCAGAAAATCATCCCCAAGATAATACACTATGATCAAGAAGGATTTATACCAGGAATGCAGGGCTGGTTTAATATTAGGAAAACTATTAGTATAATTGACCATATTAATAATCAAATTAACAAAAACCATATGATCATCTCAATAGATGCAGAAAAAGCATTTGATAAAATCCAACGTCCATTCCTACTAAAAATGCTTGAGAGTATAGGAATAAATGGACTATTCCTTAGAATAATCAGGAGCATATATTTAAGACCGTCAGTAAGCATAATATACAATAGAAATAAACTGGAACCTTTCCCAGTAAGATCAGGAGTGAAACAAGGTTGCCCACTATTACCATTACTATTCAATATAGTACTAGAAACGCTAGCCTTGGCAATAAGAGCCAAGAAAGAGATTCAAGGAATTAGAGTAGGAAATGAGGAAATCAAACTATCACTCTTGGAAGATGACATGCTGGTATACTTAGAGAACCCCAAAGACTCTGCTAAAAAGCTATTAGAAATAATTCAGAATTTTAGCAAAGTTGAAGGATATAAAATAAATCCACATAAATCCTCAGCATTTTTATATATCACCAACAAAATGCAACAGCAAGAGATACAAAGAGAAATTCCATTCCAAACAAATGTTGAGAGTATAAAATATTTGGGAATCCATCTACCAAAGAAAAGTCAGGAATTATATGAGAAAAATTACAAAACACTTGCCACAAAAATAAAGTCAGATTTAAATAATTAGAAAGACATTCAGTCCTCTTGGCTAGGCCGAGCAAATATAATAAAGAAGAAAATACTCCCCAAACTAATCTATTTATTTAGTGTTATACCAATCAGACTCCCTGGAAACTATTTTAATAACCTAGAAAAAATAACAACAAAATTCATATGGAAGAATAAAAGGTCGAGAATTGCAAGGGAACTAATGAAAAAAAAGTCAGAGGAAGGTGGTCTAGGTATACCTGATCTAAAGCTATATTATATAGCAGCAGTCACCAAAACCATTTGCTATTGGCTAAGAAATAGACCAGTTGATCAGTGCAACAGATTAGGTACAAAGGACAAAAAAGGGTACATCTATAGCAATCTACTCTTTGACAAACCCAAAGATACCAACATTAGGGATAAAAATTCATTATTTGAAAAAAAACTGTTGGGAAAACTGGAAATTAGTATGGCAGTAATTAGATATGGTTTCACACTTAACACCATATACCAAGATAAGATCAAAATAGGTCCATGATTTAGGTAAAAGAATGAGATCATAAATAGATTAGAGGAACAGAGAATAGTCTACCTCTCAGACCTGTGGAGGTAGAAGGAATTTATGACCAGAGGAGAACTAGAGATCATTATTGACCACAAAATAGAAGATTTTGATTACATGAAACTAAAAAGTTTCTGTACAAACAATACTAATACAAACACGATTAGAAGGGAAATAACAAATTGGGAAAATATTTTTACAGTTAAAGGTTCTGATAAAGGTCTCATTTCCAAAATATATAGAGAACTGACCCTAATTTATAAGAAATCAAACCATTCTGCAATTGATAAATGGTCAAAGGATATGAACAGACAATTCTCAGATGATGAAATTGAAATTATATCCACTTATATGAAAGAGTGTTCCAAGTCACTACTGATCAGAGAAATGCAAATTAAGACAACTCTGAGATACCACTACACACCTGTCAGATTGGCTAAGATGGCAGAAACAAATAATGATGAATGTTGGAGGGGCTGTGGGAAAACTGGGAAACTAATACATTGTTGGTGGAGTTGTGAAGGAATCCAACCATTCTGGAGAGCAATTTGGAACTATGCCCAAAAAGTTATCAAACTGTGCATACCCTTTGATCCAGCATTGCTGCTATTGGGCTTATATCCCAAAGAAATACTAAAGAGGGGAAAGGGACCTGTATGTGCCAAAATATTTGTGGCAGCTTTTTTTGTAATGGCTAGAAACTGGAAAATAAATGGATGTCCATCAATTGGAGAATGGTTGGGTAAATTATGGTACATGAAGGTTATGGAATATTACTGCTCTGTAAGAAATGACCAGCAGGACGAATACAGAGAGTTTTGGAAAGACTTACATTAACTGATGTTGAGTGAAATGAATAGAACCATAAGATCGTTGTACACTTCAATACTCTATGAAGATGTATTCTGATGGAAGTGGATATCTTCAACATAAAGAAGATCCAACTCACTTCCAGTTGATCAATGATGGACAGAAACAACTACACCCAGAGAAGGAACACTGGGATGTGATGTAAATTGTTAGCACTACTGTCTATCTACCCAGGTTACTTAAACCTTCGGAATCTAATGCTTAACGTGCAACAAGGAAATTGGATTTACACACATATATTGTACCTAGATTATACTATAACACATGTAAAATGTATTGGATTGCCTGTCATCTATGGGAGGGAGTAGAGGGAGGGAGGGGATAATTTGGAAAAATGATTACAAGGGATAATATTACAAAAAATTTTTGCATATATACTGTCAAAAAAAATTTATAATTAAAAAAAAAAAAAGAACACAGCTAAGCTAGTTCAAACTCAGTTAGAAGTCTTTCTTACTTCAGATCTGGCACTCTATCCATTATACCACCTATCTGTTCTATTTGGAAATTAGAATATTATAAAAAAGAAAAATATATTAATGAAATAGGGCAAAAAGAAAAATAAAGGCAAAGATGAATATCCCCAAACCTTTCTTTTCCTTTTTTTTAATTATAGATTTTTTATTGATAGAATATATGCATGGATAATTTTTTACATTTCCCCTTCCATTCACTTCTGTTCTCACTTTTCCCCTCCCTCCCTCCACCCTCTCCCCTAGCTGGCAGTCTAAAATGTTAAAAAAATGTTAAAATATATCCTAGATACAATATATGTGTGCAGAACCATACAGTTCTCTTGTTGCACAGGAAGAATTGGATTCAGAAGGTAAAAATAACCTGGGAAGAAAAACAAAAATGCAAGTAGTCCACATTCATTTCTCAGTGTTCCTTCTCTGGGTGTAGCTGATTCTGTACATTATTCATCCATTGGAACCAAATTAAATCTTCTCTTTGTTGAAAATATCCACTTCCATCAGAATACATCCTCATACAGTGTTGTTGTTGAAGTGTATAATGATCTCCTGGTTCTGCTCATTTCACTTAGCATTAGTTGATGTACATCTCTCCAAGCCTCTCCTGTATTCCTCCTGTTGGTCATTTCTTACAGAGCAATAATATTCCATAGCCGTCATATACCATAATTTACCCAACCATTCTCCAATTGATGGACATCCATTCACTTTCCAGTTTCTGGCCACTACAAAAAGTTTTGCCACAAACATTTTGGCACATACAGGTCCCTTTCCCCTCCTTTAATATCTCTTTGAGATATATGTGCAGTAGTAACACTGTGGAATTAAAGGGTATACACAGTTTGATAACTTTTGGGGTATAATTTTAAATTACTCTCCAGAATGGTTGGATTCATTCACAACTCCACCAACAATATATCAGTGTCTCATTTTCCCGCATCCCCTCTAACATTCATCACTATCTTTTCCTTTCATCTTAGCCAATGTGACAGGTGTGTAGTGGTATCTCAGAGTTGTATTAATTTGCATTTCTCTGATCAATAGTGATTTGGAACACTTTTATATGAGTAGAAATATTTTCAATTATATCATCTCAAAATTGTCTGTTCATATGCTTTGACCATTTATCAATTGAAGAATGGCTTAAGTTCTTTTAAATAAGAGTCAATTCTCTATATGTTTTGGAAACGAGTAGGCCTCATTTTCTTTTAAGTTTTGTAAGTGTTGTGCTTTAGAGTCACCATGAGTTTTTTTCTGCACTGTCTTTCATCATGTTATGCTATCCAAAGAATCAGAAAAATATAGGGACAAACAATAGCTAGCTACTTCTCTAGAAAGTACTATACTCTGAGCCTATAAGCTGACAATATATTTACACAGGAATGGTATCAAGTATTTCATTTAAAATGTTAATACAATGAATGATGAGTTCTCAGGGACACTCACCAAAGGATTATATAAAAAAAAACAATCTGTTATTGATTGTAATAAGTTTAAGGTGACCTCACAAAAGTTTGGGTAAGTATAAAGCTGTAGAGTCTGAGGAGGGCCTTGATTTTCTTGACAAGTTAAAATTTCACAGGATTATAGGACTGAGAATTGGAAATAATTTATTTTAGAGATTATCTAGTCTAATCCTGTCATTTTCTAGATGACAAAAATAAATTTTAAAAAAGTGAAGTTTATTGATGAAATTTCACATAGTAATAAAATAAAATAAACTCTTAACAAGGCTTTAATAAATAAAGATTTTTGTTAGACCATAGGCCTCCATTTTTTTCAGGAAATTTTGCTTAACATAGATATATGGCCATACTTAGATAGTTATGTTTCAAACAAGGAGAGGGATTTGCTATATAAACATGATGTCCTTATTTTAGGGAACACCTGGTACTACTTTTTAATATTTCCTAGCATGAATTATCTGTATCATTAAACAACTTTCCTATCGGCCATACTTGGCATATACATTGTTTTCCTTATGTTTTTTTTTTCCTTCCTCACCCTGAAAATACCCCTTCTTCTTTCTCTCTGTATCAATTAACATTACCACCTATTATTCAGTTTAAAGTCCTAGTGTCTTCTCTCACGACCTGATCTAACATAAACCTCTCTTTTCCATTGATCACCAGAAAAGACTTCTAAAATAAGAAGCTATTATTCCCATTTTGCGAGTGAAAAAATGTTGAGCTAGAGAAATTAATTGATTTCTTCAAAGTTATATAATTTTCAAGAAACAAACTCAAAGACCAGAACCCCAGGTCTTCAACTTTAAATTCAGTCCCTTTTTATTTTATGTATAGAGCTGCTTGCATTTATGCTCTAATGGGGTCACTGTTTCAACATTATCCTCTCTCCTCTCAACATTGAATATTTAAAGTTTTAGCAAAGAACATATAACAGTCCAAAGAATTTTTGGCATCTTGACCAGAAAAGTATATCATAAAAATTAATGTGTGATAAATCTTTTATGTTGTCATGTGTTCCATTAAATCACATAAAATGTATATTTTATCAAGTAATATGTATATATATATATATATATATATATATATATGCCTATAAATAAATATATATTATATGTCAGAAAAAGAAAACAATGTAGTATGATATGAGTAGTAAGAATAGACAGAGTAAGAAAGAAATGCACACCTCTAGAGTTAAAGAGGTCCAAGTATATAGTAGGAAAGAGTAACAGTTGCTGTAGCATAAGAAAATCTGTTTATGTATTTTAATTGAAATTGAATTAATAATATTTCCTGGCAAATGGATTAGTTGCAAACTCTGCTTCACATCACACCTTTTAAGTGCAACCTGCCATTGGATTTTACTTTGGCATTTTGTTATTGAGAAATAAAAACAAATGAGCTCATTCCTCTTTTGTATGATTGCTTTAAAATGTATGTATTATCAATACATTTGTTTCTATATATTTATGTAAATATTTATATGTTATGTATATTTATGTCTTTATATCTAGAGATGAGCAAAGCAGTCAGTAAGGGAGTCAATATTTATTGTTTGTCCTCTAAAGTCCTCTTCTGGTACCTCATCATTGCTTAGAGATGATCCTCAGTTCTAAAACCTTAAGGTAACAAACTACAAGCACTTTTGGGTGCTACCAAAGTGGAAGGGAAAAGAAAAAAAAAAGTATTCCAAAGACCAGAATTTTATAGATGAGGTTCATAGAAGGACTCTAATATATTTAGAATCATAAATCTAGTTATCAAAGTGAGGAAGCATTTATTAAGTGAGTACATATACCAGGTACTATGTCAAGTAGTTTCTACATATTATCTCATTTGATCCTCATAACAACCGCGGGAGGTAGGAACTAGTATTATTTCCATCTCACAAATGGAAAAATCAAATCTTGAAAGAAGCCAACATGAAAAGAGGAGGGGAAAGAAAAAAGGGTAAAGTTACATGATAAGTTGATCACATATCTTAAAGGAATAGCAAATTGTACATAATAGATTTGAAGTTTCATATGCAATCATCTATTTTTTTTAATTTTACTGTTATGAAAATACTTGCTTTATTTCTTAAGTTTACAATAAAATAAATTAAATTAAAAAAAAAAACAGAAAAAAGGAAATGGATCACAGAATATGTGCCAGGGAGTAGGGTGAAAGATTGTAAAATTGTGGGTGAGTACAGCCACAGGTGCTGGGGATAAGGGAAAATTGTTATGTGGAATGTCAAATATATTGAAGCTTCCAGAAGCTTCTTTTTTCACTTGTATAATTTGTTTATCCAACTAGTCATAGTACGGACAATAGACCACCTTCATATTCTCTTTTTTTCCTCCTGCATAGAATATAAGTTCAAATAATTGTGTAGTTATAGATATATTCCAGAAGGCACCTGTAGTGTTCCAGAGCTTGGTATAAATAGCTTGCTGTTATGTAAAAAAGGAGACTTAAATTTGTCCATCTAAATATTTGTCATGTTGAAAATTGTATAATTTAAAAATAAATATGAGTTCAACATGTAAAGATAGAAAGAGCAGGATAGAAATTTTAAGTTAGCATGGAGAAAGAAAAGTAAGCATTTATTAAGTACCTATTCTGTGCCAATCACTGTCCTAAATGCTTTACAAATATCCTTTCACTTGACCATTATAACAACTCTGGGAGGAAAATACTATTATTATAAAATACTGTTACCATCTTTATTTAAGTTGGGGAAAATGAGTATGACAAAGGCAAAATAATTTAGTTAGAATCACACAGCTAAATATCTGAGACCAGATTTGAACTAAGATCTTGAGGTAAGCAGCAACACATATTAGCTGCCACTTAATTAGTATTGTGAATGAATCCAACCATTCTGGAGAGTAATTTAGAATTATACCAAAAAGTTCTCAAACTGTGCAAGTAGTCACTTTCAATTTTAATGTCCTTTTTAAAAGAGTCTAATATGTCTACTGACTCTTGAAACAGGGAATTCACTGGGGAAAATGCTAAATGCATGGTATTTATTTTGAACTCCTCCTGCCAGCTGAGTTTTTTATAGGTTTGACTAACTACAAAGAATCTATATTCTTCTTCCAATTTTCTTTCTCTCATTTGTCAACATTATTTTGTTCAAAATTGATATTCTTAAAAAAATAACTTATTTTTCTACTCAGCTGCTCTTCAATAGGATCAAACATCATTGTTGGAAGATATAGAAGCTACAAGATTCACTTTGTAATACTGTAGCATATAAAAATAATATTATAGAAAATTAACTCCTGACTTTTTTTTTCATCATTATCATGATTGTAAATAATTATAATAATTATGACTTTAGTCTATAAAGCACTTTACACATGTAATCTCATCTGACCCAGACAAGAATTCTTAGGAGAGTCATGAAAAAAATTTGCATTTTTTTGTTGATGAGGAAACCAAAGCTCAGAAAACTTGAGTGACCTCTCTGTTGTCTATAGCTCTGTCTCTCTATAGCTCTTTAACATCAGAAGCAGAATTTGAACTCAGGCTTTCCAGATTCCAAGGGTACCAATTTATTTGCTGATGATACCTAGCCTCCCTACTGCTCTATTTCCAATTATGCTTCACTTTAAACAAGAAAATGTCATAGGAATGTCAATTCTATGAATCATCATTTGGTTCAATATTTTTCCATCCTGATTTCATATTACTCTTTTATGTCATTTCCCTTCCAGCATAATTGGCCAACTTTTTTCTGGAATCTGCATAATATTCCATCCATCTTGGTACCTTTGTGCCTAGATCGCCATGCTTTCTTTTTCTTCACCTTTGCCTTGGAATCACTTACTCCAACCTGAGGTCCTGATCAAGAACCAGTTGCCAAATGAATTATTTCTTGATGCCTACAAATATTAATCCTTCTACTGACTTCCCATCAAATAGTATTATAATTATGGCACTGAGACAGATTTTAATAGACCCTAAGCCAACTTCATATTGATTTTATCATTGGAAATATATATTTTGAACCATATAAACGATTCATGATTATACCTCTAGTTGGAGAGTGAAAATTTGAGATAAGAAATGTCATTACCACTTTTTATAGGTCCCAGAGCTTCATCACAACTGTATGCAGCAAACAATGAGATATCAGGAAAGGGAAATATAAGGAAAACCATTTATGAGGAGTGATTTTATAGCAGTAAAATACAATCTGCAACAGAATAAAAAGCATGATTTCAAAGTGATGTCCATTCCATCCAAGGGAAGGCAAGAGACTAAGATAAGGACCACTAGTCCCTCCCGACTGTTGATTCAAACTTCAAGTAGCTATATTTTCTAACTAGCTGAGTATCTATAATTTCTTAAAAAAATAAGTTGCAGTTGGAGTAGCTACAATTTTAAAAAGTGATTTTTAGTGTCTTTCTCCAGCCTAAACCATACCAGATATCACTAGCGTTGCTTTCATTTTAATTTTTTATAATTTGTATTATTTTTCTGTGTATAAGAAACTCCCTTTTTATATACATACACAGGCCCAGTAGACTGTAAACTCTTTGAAGTCTAGGACTGTTATTTTTGTTTTGTTTTGCTCTCTTTGGATGCCAAACACATAGCATGACCAGTATGTATAAGTCTCTAGAAGTCCTTGTTGAATTGAATTAAAACACTTAAGCAAGAGCTTTAAAATATATAAAATATCTTCAAATTTTCCAAGATACCACGCACTTCCCAATGAAATTCTTGTGTCCACAGCTTTAAGTCAAGTCTTAAAATAATTAAAGGCAGGCATCTGGAAAGTATGAGTTACCAAAGCATTTACAGCTTCAGAAATATATTCTGTAGCTAACTAAGCTTCAGTAGTCAAACCTATTTAAAAATCTGAAGGAATGTTTTTCATTTTCTACTGAACAGGAGCTTATCGCCCTCGTATGGGGAACACAAATATCCAACTTTTTTTTTTTTTTTTTTTTTTTTAATGGCAGTGAGTTAATGTCAACACATGTTATTAATTTTTGCTACCAAGTTCATCTTAGTGGGGAGCCCCGGAGCATGGCCAACTAGAGTTTAATGAGCTAGTAGCTGTTCGGCAGCACACACCTCGCAATGGTACCAGATGGACCCATTAAATTCCATCCTTTATGGGTGCCCTCCCCTTTTGCATACCTTTATATTTCTTTTAAAATATGCCGTCTTTTTACAGCTCCCACCAAAATACCACTGGCATTTTCTCTCTATAGGAAACTCACTGACCTTTCTTCTAACACCAAGGAAGCCAAGGAGCAAAACTTGTCTGCTTAATTCATCTTTTTACCTGCCCTTTGCTCCTTCACCTCAGGGAAAACCTCAAAAATCCCTTTTAGGGTTTTTGCAATTTTTGGACTGCTAAGAGATTTTGATAAGAAACCAGTATCCCCTGAGTAACTTCCTGTGGAAGGACCAGACAATCCTTTGGCTATATTTTTTTCTCCCAAGTATTAAATACCAATTGGTATGCTTTCTAGAATCCTGGCTTTTGTATGAAATTTATTTGTAATTCTCAGGTATCTACCAAACATAAGTTTTTTGTTTTGTTTTGTTTTGTTTTTAAAAGCTGAAAAGAGGAAGGCAATAAGAACTAATTTTCTCTGAATAATAGAGAAAAAAAACCCACAGAAAGATCCATGAATATTTAAACTTAAAAATGGGAGGTGTTTTAATTTGTTTCATTTAAATCAGTCAACAATCAATTATTAAATGATTATTATGTGCTAAACTCTATACTAATTGCTTGGCACAAATAAAGAGAATAATATCCCCTGCTGTCAAGGAGTTTACATTCTAGAGTGGCAAGCCACATGTAAATATCTTGGCATTTATATGATGTTAAGTATATAAAAAGAATCTGAAAGGAGAAAGTATTTGAAGCTCCAGGGAAGACCTGAAGATTTCATAGAATCATAATTCTAGAGGTGTAAGGTACATTAGGCCATCTAGTATAATCCCCAAGCATGTGAAGACTTCCCTAGTAGAATAAGCAGATGAAAACAATTTGTTCTGAAGGCCAAGAAAGTGGCCAACACAGGTGTAATGGAGCCCCCAGATATTGGTCAAAGAAGCCAAGATCATCCACTGCTTTCCAGTAGTCTTTACTTTTGTCTTGTCACTAGATTTTTGAGAACTGGAAGAGAGAGTAAGACTGGGAACTTTGTGCAACTCTACCTCACTGAAATTCAATTCTCATGCAAGTCAAGACATCATCCAATTGTCATTGGTCCTCTTTAAAAGGAAGGATAATCAACAAAATGCCTCATTTTATATAGGCCACTTTACCTGCAAAGGCATATGGTGAAGATCAGAGTGTAGATTGAACAGAATTCCTTCTAATCCAGAACCAATATCCTTTTCATATCATCATACCACATCCCACATTGATGAATGTAACATAACCCTCAAGACTAGTCAACATAAATATATTTTATATGTTCAAATTGTGCAAGAAACAAATTAGACCTATTCTGGATTATATATTCTGGATATATAAGCTATTTTGGAGTGGATAGAATTTTAGTTGGTTGTCATAGGAACTGACGTTGAGATTCAGCTTTGCTGTGTACATTCTGTGTGACCTTGGACAGAATACTTAAATTTCTATATTTCTTTACCAATAAATAAAATGAGAAATATGTAATCTCTTTTCCAATTCTAGGGCTATGATTCCATTAAGTTGGAAAAGATAGTAAAATTTGGTTTCTTCATCTATAAAAAGAAGTATGAATCCTTTCAGTTCTAAATCTATTCTATGACATTTGAAAAAGATGATAAAATCGTATGTTTATATAAATATATATATATGTGTGTGTGTGTGTGATGTAAGTATTATATATAAAATGGTATAATTCATTCTTTTATTAGTCATATACAACTCTTTTGTACCCCATTTGAGATTTTCTTGACAAAGATATTGGCATGACTTGTCAATTTTGTTCTCCTATTCATTTTACAGATGAGAAAACTGAGGCAAACAAGATTAAGTAACCTAGCCTAGTAATATGCAAATGCATATTATACATATATATATATATATATATATATATATATATATATATATATGCATATATATGTGTGTATGTATATATATATAAATACACTCATCACATATATATACATATGTACATATGCATATACATATATAGTAGATGCTTGTTCATTTTAATAATAATTCATAAAACATAACAGGATTTTATTGAACAGCAAACTATTTAAGACCTAAAGATATTATTCATGATGAAATATAATAAACATGATCTAACTAATATTGACAGTAATATATGTCACATATAAGAACCCATGTTAAAAATATGGATTTTTAGATAATCCCACTAAACTGTCCATTATTCAGACCATCTCTGGAACATTGTGTTCACTTTTAGACAGATGTGTGGTAGAGTCAACTTAAATCAGTTAATAAAAAGAAATTATTACATTTTCAATATAAGAAGCTATGCTATAGAATTTGGAACAAGATAAAAATCAAGGCTTGAGTTATTGTTTTGTCAAGATGCAAGAAAGTAATAATATTAATAATGCAGATTACACTTAAAAGTACATTATAAGAAAGCTTTGCTTTTTATTGTTTATTTTTGGACAGCTATATTTTAAATTCACCCCTGGTTGTGGATACCTAATTTCAGGAGAATCATGAACAAATTATTATTTCTGTAGAAGGTGATCAAGATGGTGAAGAATTTCTAAACTACGTCTTTTGAATCTCCAATGTAAAAGGAATAGTTAGTGGAAAAGCCATTTTTAACTTGGAGAATTGTTATTAATGTATCTAAAAGGTTTTCATGTGGGAGATATATAGGGTGGTATTTTCTAACAATTAGTATTTTTCTTTAAAGGAATAATCTACCTTTTGAAAGACTGGGATTCACAGTATTGAAAGTGCTCAGAGAGAAAGGGGATGATCAAATGTCAGATTTTCATAGATTGCTTAAGAGAACAAAAAGGTGTCTTTGAAAGATAAATATATTCAGAGTTGCTGTCATAATCAACTAAGTTAACATATATAAAGTACTTGGAAAATCTTAAAAATACTATATAGATTCCAATAATATAAATTTTCTGAAAGGTTATGACATTAGAGAAACATGTATTTGACCTCAAGGAAGAAAGAAGTAGATATATTTAGAAGATTTAAAGCCTTATTTCTATATTAACAAAAACAGGAAAGCAATTTCTGACAATAGAGGATGTTAATTAGTGGAATGGACTATCTTTGGATGTAGTGAGTTTCTTATCTCCTCAAGCAAACACTAAATGACTCCATATTGTGGAATTGTAGAGAAAAATTGTATTGGAGTACATATTTAAAAGTTCCTTCTACTTCTAAGATTTGGTGATTCTGTGAAATACATAAAATTTAAGCTACACTTAATACAATTTAGGCTTTTTATAAAAATCCACAATATAGATACCAATATCATGGGACTTTAGGGTATCCGATCCCACAGTACAAGGCTACAAATAACAATATAGGGAATTCTGTCAGGAATGTGCAGATCCTAAACTGTGTACCCTAAGATTTCTGTTTCCTTTAATAAATCTTTAGCATCAAGTTATTTATCCTTTACCTCTCATAAAAGAGAAGGCCGAGAATTCCATCTACTTGAGCTTACTCTAAACCAAAATGAAATTAAAATTTAGAGCTTTTACAGAAAGTTTTAATCTCTCAAGTAAAGATTTCAGTGAGAGATTGCTTAACATAAACGCTAACATAATCATTTGAACAAGTTGCTCTTTTAAAGCTATCAGTGAAGAAAAAAATCGTACTTCCACCAATTACTGAATTAATTGCCAAATGTTTCTTTTAAATAGTTAAGAATGCCCAAGATGTTAAAATGGTTTCCATCATATCCTCTATTGGCATTTTCTGAAAGCTCTTTGAGTATGGTACTAATGAGACCAAGGTCACAGGCCTGATTCCTATACGGGTCAGTTAGCTTTGCACCAAAAGAAGCTTTTATTCCTTAGCCCCAGACTTCACCTCTAACTCTCAAATGTGACCCTTTAGTTTCTAGTCAGGGTGAACACACTAACACAAATAACTGTATATGATAAAAATCATTAGGCATAGTATTATCACAATAATCATCATAAACAAGTCATTTTTATATTACCAAGTGCCTGTATGGTACTTTGTTTTCCAGAGCAGGAAATAAGATAATCAAGATAATTAGGCTTTCTCAAAACCATATAACTAGAAAAATGCAGAAGTCAGAATTTTACAAATTCTAGATTGTAATGAAAACCATAGGTTTGTAAATTTGATGGAATATAGTAAAGTTGCAGAAAGCATTCTTAGAGAGGTGAGATTAAACCTCATAAAGTCCCTGTTGTACTATTTTATGACAGTGAGATAGAAAAAGTGATGGAAAAATAATTCTTTTAATCCCTATACTAGTCTAATGCCTTTATTTTAGGTGGCAACTAGGCAGCACAATGAATAGAAACCCTGAGAAAATCACCTACTCTCCATCTGCCTCAGTTTCCCCAAGTATAAAATAAGGATAGTAGTTACTATCTTATAAGATATGAAATGCTATTTGTAAAGTTATATATAAATGCTAGTAATTAACATTTCTATTGTCACTTTATAATTAAGGAATCTAAGTTCTACTCTTTAGGATCCAGATCAAAGGTTCTATTATATTTCCAAGCTCTCAAAGAATATGCCCATCAATAGTAGGTCAATCAAATCACATGAATATATGACTTGTATTAGATAAAGAGTGAATCTCAAATAACATGTAATAGCTCTAAGAATTTGATTGATTTTTATGATTACAAGAAAAACAAAGGAAAAATAGATGGTAAAGAAAATATTTTAAATATCCCACCATTTCGGTCTGAATATCATTCTGATAATCTTCTATAATAAAATTTTTAAAAACTGGAAATCAGACAGAGAAAATAAGACACAATCTCATTACCAAATTCAATAGTGCAATGAACATAAGTGAGATTAATAATAATTTTTCAAAATATCAGTATTATTAGAGAAAATTGGCAATAAACTGGATCCTGGAAACACTTTTAATTTAAAGACTATTTTGAAAAATAAATCTTAAAAATGTGAAGGCTATCTCCTGTTCTGAATTGGGTTCCCAATTAAAAGAGCTTTACTTCAGTCAACAGAGGCAAATCTATTGTCTGGCCAATAAACAAAAGCTTTGCCTAACTCTTTCTGTCTCTACTGTCTAATCTAGTTAAATCTTTTTTTTTTTTTTCTTTTAAAGAGACAACCTAGACTAAAGGTCAGAAAGGACATTCATTCCAAAATCTAAGTGGGCTAATTGTAGCTCACTCTAAAGAAGAGAGATCCTCTGTTGATCCGCCATGCATGGGTGAGGGCTTGTCAATAGCACAAAGGACTCCATTATTAATGCTGTATCAAAGTAAATAGCTGTTGGAAAAAAAGTGAGTCAGGAAGATGAATGATGAGCTAAGTATTAAGCAGACATTGAATGCAAACAGTGGTACACAGTTGTTCTTAGAAAGAATGTGTGTAGTATCTGTTAACCCCTTCACTTCCTGGGAGAAATACAGCAATTCCAACTTCTTAGAAAATCTCTGATGTAGAAAGTTTAAAGGGAGATTGACTAATAATAATTATTAGCAATAATAATAGTAATAGTCATAGTGATAATGATGGTAACTAGCATTTAGATAATGATTTCAGGTTTGAAAAATGATTTATATATGTTGTTTCCAATATTATCTTCAAAATAACCCTGTGAGATAGATGCTATTATTATTATCCCTGTTTATAAATGAGGTAATTGAGGCCAAGAGAGGTTAATGATTACAATGGCCACAGAGATAGAAGCTGGGGGTGGAGAGAGTCATATTTTTTTTCTACTTGGTTACCTATAAAGGTAATGACAATTCCATTTCAATATCTCTAAGTTTTTCAAACTGCTTCTCTTTCCCTATCAACAAATCTGGGTATCTAAAAGTGAGACTCTTATTAGTATACCCATTTTACTTATAAGGAAAATAAAACTCCTAGAATTTAAGATATTTTCCCATTTACACATGTCAGAATTGACATTCATATCTAAGCCCCCTGATTTGATGTTTAATACTTTCCAGTGGATTATGCTACTGGCCTGAATTTTATCTTTATCTTTATCTTTTATCTCTTTAATCTAATGAACAATCATCTTCTCCAGCTTTGATCAAACTGTCATTTTTAAACATATTTAGAATTTGAAATTTGCTTGATCCAACATCGTTGTACTCAAAAATTCATACTAAAGAACCATGTTATATGTAAAAAGTTGTTGCACTTTTTTCATTCATTTAAAATGCATTAAAACTTTTATTGAGTTTTATTTATAATTCAATATATGAGCTAAGAGGAAAGGGATTCAAATCCAATTAAATTCAACAAACATTTATTATGTACTTATAACATGTTACTGGGTGTTGGGAGACAGCCATTAAATTTAGATAAGAAAGAAGGGAAGAGGGAAGAGAAATAAAGAATTTAGATAGCACCTAATTATATACTAGGCCCTGTATTAATTGCCTTAACAACAAATATAATCTTATTTAATTCTCACAACAATCCTGCAAGACAAGTGCCATTATTATTCGCATTTAATATTTGAGGGAAACATAGGCTAAGTGACTTGTGCAAGGTCATCCATTTATTAAGTACCTGGGGCCAGATTTGAAATGAAATATTTCTGATTATCAGTCTAATTCTCTGTCCAACTGAATAACTAGTTATTTTCTGCTTGAGCCAGGGACAAAATACTGTGAAAATGCCAGGAAATTGCTCTGGTTTCCCTTGTCATTATTCAGTTATTTCAGACATATCCAACTCTCTGTGACACAATTTTGTGGTTCTTTTGGCAATGATACTGGGATGTTTTCCTATTCCCTTCTCCAGATCATTTTACATATGAGAAAACTGAATCAAACAGGGATAAGTGACTTGTCCAGGATCACACAGTAAGTAAGTATGTGTGGCCATTTGAAATCATATATGAATCATACTGATTCCAAAACCCAGTGTTCTAATAATTGTGTCACTTAGTTGCTCCTCTCAGGCTTCTTGGATATAGCCATTTTTGAAACAAGGTTACTTTTCTCTAAACACAAATATGCCTCATCCTGTTACTCACTCTCACAACATATACAAAACAGATATATATCGAGAGGAGATTTCAATCCTTAAAACTTATGTGTGACATAAAAACTGATTAAATAGTAGACATCCTGGGAGGCAGAGGCAAGGTGGAAGAAAGGACACACCTTTCTTTCTGACCTTTTCCTAAAACCCTCACACTAATTACAAAATCCAGCCTCTGAATTTGTTCTGGACCGGCAAAACCCACAAATATTGAGAGAAACAAGTATTTAGAAGATCACCAGAAAAGGTCTGTTTTGGTAAGGTAGGAGAAGTTGGCCATGCCCAGGCATGAAGGCAGAGTCCTGAGAGCAGAGCATGCTGAGCATACCTGGGGCTGTGTGCAGTCTTTGCAAGTTGGTGCAGACTCCTTCCAAGAGGGGGAATCTACACCAATGTTAGCTACTCTGCATTGGGTGCAAGTCAGTAGATCAGCAGAGAAGTTATAAAACATCCAACACAAACACAAAAAGTAAATACTGAACTCCCAAAACATCAGAGTCTCACTGGACCTGGCCACACCCACATAGCACCAGGAGTGAATCAGCACTAACCCAATGCAGCTGCTGCTACTTTCCAGTGTCTGTCCTGGAAAACCTCCCTGGCCCTAAAAGCAAATCCTAACATTTTAAAAAATGAGTAAAAAGGCAAAGAGAACTCTAACCATAGATAGTTTCTATAGTGAAAAAGAACAGATTTCAAACCCTGAGGTGACAAAAGAAGATTGTCTCCAGATGAAGCCCCAAAAGGGGATATAATCTGCTCCCTATTACACAAGGCTATACTACAAGAATTTTAAAAGGATCTCAAAAAAAGAGATAGAAGAAAAATTAGGAAAGGAAAAGAAAACATTGTAAGAGGACTTGGAAAAAGCAGAGAGGCTTGACTGAGCCAAGATGACAGAGAAGACACATGCTTCTATCTAAGCTCTTCCTTGTCCTCAGACTACTTCTTTCATGATGCAACCTTGGAATTAGTGCTTGACAAAAAAACCATGAAAATTGGGAGTACCACACATTACCAACAGAAGATATCCTCAAAATTTGCCAAAAAAGGTATGTTTTTGCCTACAAGCAGGGACAATTAGACCAGGTGCAGACCTCAAGCAGGCAGTGAGAGCATGAAAGGCAACTAATGCTGAACAGACTGGAAGGAGGTGGAATGTGGTCTCAGCTGGTGGAAAATTTGAAGGGAGAATTTATCACAGTGTCAGCTACTGTGCCCTGGCAGCAAGCCAGTAGATCAGCAGAGAAACTATAAACACAGAGGGTAAAGACTATAATCACAAAACACTAGGGTCTCTAGGGACCTGGTCACATCCACCCTGAGTGACTCAGCACCCTCTCAGAGTCTCAGAGCACAGCCACTATACAGACACAGCACAGCCATTGCTGTTCCCCTGTTGCTTCACTGCTACTTCCTGTTGTCTGTAGAGGAAGCTTGGTAATATCATACTGCCCCAAAAGCAGACTGCATTGCTTATCTTTTATTTGTTTGTTTTCTTTGTTTCTTTTTTTGTCAAAATGAGTAAAAAAATTAAAGTACACTCTAACAATAGGAAGCTTCTATATGGATAGAGAGCAGACTTCAAACCCTGAGGAGACTAAAAACAGATGATCTCTAGATGAATCTCCAAATGGGGATATGATCTGTTCCCCACTACATGAGACTCTCGTAGGAGAAATTAAAAAGGCTCTCACAGGAGAGCTAGAAGAAAAATGGGGAAAGGAAAGGGAAGCTTGGCAAGAGGGTCTGGATAAGTCATCCCATTAATTAAAAGCTTGAGTGGATAGAGAAATTAAATCCCTGAAAAAGAGAATTAGTGATTTGTAAAAGGTAAACAATTCCAAGAAAAACAGAATTAGTGAATTGGAACAAGAAACTAGCTCTCTAAAAAATAAAATTGGCAAAATGGAAAAAAAATTCCATAGAACAAAACAACTCATTTAAAAATTCAATTGGACAATTACAAAAAGAAATAAAAAGAGTAAATGAAGAAAATAATTCATTAAAATTAAGAATTGAACAAATTGAAATGAATGACTTGAGGAAAAACCAAGAATCAGTCAAGTAAAACCAAATAAAAATGAAACAATGGAAAAAAAATGTTAATACCTAAAAACAGATCTGGAGAATAGATCTAGGAGAGATAATCTGAGAATTATTAGAATTCCTGAAAATTATGAGGAAAAAAAGAGCCTAAAAGACCATTTTTCAGGAAATCATCAAAGATAATTGTCCATATCTTATAGAAACAGAGGGTAAAATAGACATTGAAAGAATTCATCTATTACCTACTGAAAGAGAACCCAAAATGAAAACTCCAAAAAATATTCCAGAACTATCAGACCAAGGAAACATACTATAAGCAGCTAGGGAAAAAATTCAAATACAAAAGAACCACAATAAGGATTACTCAGGATCTAGCAATGTTCATATTAAAGGATCAAATGGCCTGGAATCTGATATTCCCAAATGCTAATGAACTTGGTATGCAGCCAAGAATAACTTACCCAGCCAAAATGAGCATTTTTTCCAGAGAAGAAGTTGGACATTCAATGAAATAAATGAATTTCATCTATTTCTGATGAAAAAACCAGAACTAAACAAAAAAAATTGATCTCCAAACATAGTACTGAAGAGAAGCCTAGAAAGGCAATAAGAAATCTTGGGAACTATATTTCTGTTATGAGTATACATAAAGCATACATGTATAATTTGGTTTTATGTTTTAATATAAAAAAGAAACAAGAGGTAGAAAGGAAATTGTATCAGAAAAAAAGGGTAAAGTGAGGGTACTACATCTCATGAAGAGGCAAAGGAAACTGATAATATCTGAGGGAAAGAAGGGAGGGGGATGAACATAGTGTGTAATTTACTCTCATCAGAATTGGCTTAAAGAGAAAAAATATTAGACATATTTGATTTATAGAGAAATTTCTCCCACCTCATTGAAAAGTGGGAGGGGAAAAGTGAAAAAGGAAGGAGAAAGCTAAGTAGAAGGGAATACAGAAATTGTGAGGAAAGGGATCAGAAAAGGAGAGGAATTCTAAGGTGGGGGAAGGGTCCTAAAAAGGGAAGGCAGTGAGAGGCAAGTGGTGCTCACAACTTTAAATACTGGGGAGAGGTTAAGGGAGAAGGAAAGGAGAAAAGCATAAGCAGGGGTTAACAAGATGGCAGGAAATACAGAATTAGTAATTTTAACTAGAAATGTGAATGTGATAAACTCCCACATAAAGAGGAAGCAGTTAGCAGACTGGATTAAAAGTCAGAATCCTACAATATGTTGTTTACAGGAAACACACTTGAAGCAGGGCAATACATATAGAGTAAAATTAAAGGCTGGAGAAGAATCTACTATACTTCAGGTGAAGTAAAAAAGCAGAGGTAGCCATCCTGATATCAGATCAAGCAAAACCAAAAATTGATCTAATTAAAAGAGATAAGGAAGGAAACCAATACCATGCTAAAGAGTAGCATAGATAATGAGGCAATATCAATATTAAATATATGTGCACCAAGTGGTGTAGCATCTAAATTCTTAAAGGAGAAATTAAGAGAGCTGCAAGAAGAAATAGACAGGAAATCTGTAATAGTGGGAGTTCTCTTGCCTGGGCCAGACTTGAGGCGGCTCTCTGGAGGAAGAAGAAGTCACTACTCTGGACCAGAGTTGGCGGCAACTGTCTGGAGACAAGGGCTCTCTACAGGAAGAAGAATTTGTCTGAGAGATTTGAGTTGACACAGCAGATCTCCTCCCAGAGAGCAATTGGCAGTCTCTGGAGACAACAGCACTTTACATATATGGTTGCATAACAAAACAAAATCATCAGAGTTTAAAACTATTTTGCAAAAATAGTAAGTTAAAATGCAAAATTATCATGTGGCAGTTTGGGATGATGTCATCCTTTTTCTTCCCAACACACTTAACTGAGAAAATACTTTATTGCATTTGCCCTAGGTACTATTCAGAGTATTTGCCCCAGTTGCAAAACTCCCTTGGCTCAGTGCTATTTTTACCAACCATTAAAGTAAAGTAACACTACAGTAGTGAGATTGGAAACATAAAGTATCTCAAAAGTGAAGATAATCAGTATGAATTTCTCTGGAAAAGGAAGGATAGGGATTATCTTCTGATGGTTAAAATCCTCTCATATGGAAGAAAGTTCAAACTCTGTCTCTGGTGGAACCTGGAACCTGTGGTAGAAGTTACAGGAAGGTTCAATACAAGGAAGAATTTTGAACAGAGTTGTTCAGAAATTGATAGAATACATTGTTCTTCTACTCAAAAGAATCAAAGTAAAAATAATAATAGCTGTTAAAAAATATATATCACATCAAGTATAGAATACAGCAAAGAGCCCTAGATTTAGTCAGAAGATGCATCTTTGAATACTGGCTTACCACTTATTATCTATTATGATTTGAACAAATCATTTAATCTCCATTGTCCTAAGTTTCCTTGTCTGAAAAAATGAGGGGTCTGGACAAACTGACATATAAGGTTATTTCTGGTTTTAAACAAAACGATCTAAAATCAAGAGGCAGAGTTTCCTTCACTACATAAGAAACATTTTTTCATTATGATATTAGAAATTTCCAACAATGAAATGCAAAGCCTTGGAATGTAGTAAGCTCTCTCTCTAAAAATGATCAAAAAGTAGCTGAATAACCACTTTTCTGAACTAGTAAAGAAATGGTACCTGCTATAGTAATATCTGGAATGGATGATTCCTGAGATCTTGTGCAACTGTGAAATTCTACACCAATTCAACAAAGAACTTTATAGCCCTGCTTCAGTTACATTCTTCATTCCATCTCTACAATCTCCTTCTCCTATTGGCAAGTTCCAGTCAAAACTTCCCTATTCAAAAGGACTCAGAATAGTCCGAATCATGGCTCCATGTGATTACCTTTCCTGATCTTGCCATTCTGCTTTTTAGCTCCCTTTTGTGTGTTTTCTTCTCTTATTACAATATAATTCTCTTGAGGGCAGGAACTGTCTTCATGTAACTTCTTTTTTATTATTATAGCATTTAGCATCATGCTGGCACAGAGTAAGTAATTATTAAATGATTGCTGTTGACTTATTGTTATTGGATTTCATAATTATATTGAATAATTTTGCAATGGAAAGATTATTTAATTTGGACCTGAGTTTGGGTTTTTCCTTTTAGTATTCATGTAACTTTTGACAAACTCATTTAGGTTAGCTTTTTAAACTTGATTTCAACATTCAAATTTGCACCAGTAAAAAGGATCTTTTTTTTCTGTTCATGTGCAAATATTCCTTAAGCTTTTACTTTTAGTCTTACCCATTAAAGAACATTTGCCAAATTTTGTATATTAGCCTAGTGGCCCATTGAACCTTGAGCTGTAAAATGCCCACTGGACCTTAAAACAACAGATATAATATTTCTTTTTCCCTGTTGATAATTCAATTCTTACCTATTACAAAAAAGTCTATTTCTCTGAGTAGACTCTATCATTAAATATGAAATTTACATACAAGCACCTTCTCAAATTCCTAACATCTTTAGAATTTCATGATGTCATATTTTTGTTCTATCAGTTTCAGAAACTTCGCTCCTTTCAGTTTTTAACGTATGTGCTACCTCAGCCAAACTTTGAGATGGGAAATTGTAGGGGAAAGTACACTGGATCTTACATCAGAAGATATAAACTGCACTTCTAGATGTGAAATATAATAGTTGTGGAACTTTAGTAAAATCACTTTACTCCAGGCCTGTTTTCATTGTAGATTTAGGAGACTGGACTCAAATATCCTCCCAAGCTCTACATCTATCATTTTCTGTAAAGTTTTCTATAATTTCTTTCTGCTCATTCATTCAACAAACATTTATTAAGGATTTTTATACATATATATATATATATATATATATATGGCATTATTATTTTCAGCTCTAAAGATAGCCAGCAATATCTTTAAGAAGCTCATAAGGTCTTTTTTACCCTGAAATTTTTCTAAAGTCATCCTGAATCTCTCTTATGCCCCTATTACATATTAACTTCTATTACCTTTCTATTATTTGCTATTACTTCTTTATATATGCTAAGATTCTTGGTGGCAGAACCTATGTCATATAATTTGTGAGTTACTTTCCGTTTAAACTACTGGTAGTAATTCATAAACCAAACATATTATATTTACTAAAGCAGATCATTACTAAGATAGATAATTTTTATTTCATGAAATTAAAAGACTTTTGAACAAACTAATAAAGAAAGGAAGTAGTTGACTAAAAAAAGCTCAAGTCAAACAACTCTAATAAGTGATTAGAATCTAAGATATATGAAAATTATGGAAATATATTACACTAAAAAACATTCCCCAGCAGATAAGTAGACAAGCAGTATAGTTTTCAAAAGAAGACTTGTAAATTATTAAAAATCATTTTGAAGAATGTGTCAAATTATTAATGATAAGAGAAAACTTAATCAAAATAACTCCCAGGTTTCAAATCATATTCAGTAAATTGCCAAAAATGACCAAAAATGGTAAATCAATTTTGAAGGGATAGTGAAAGGACAGATACATTGTAAGTGAATTTGTAAATTAATACAACCCTTCTGTTAAACAGCTTCAAATTATGCAACTAGAACAACAACAACAAAAAAAAATCCATAATCTTTTTAGCCCAAAGATTCCACTTCTAGGTATATACCCAAACAAGGTAATTGGCAACAAGGGAGCATTTATATACGGCAAAATACTTTTTATCATCAATCTTCTGTTTGCAAAGATTAAGAAATAAAATTGATGCTTGTCACTTGTGAAATGTCTAAACAAATTCTGGTGCATGAATGAATATAATGCAAGTTTGTTGTGCTGTAAGATATGAGGAGCATGATAGAGAATCAAGGAAATATTTACATGAAATTATGCAAAATTAAGTAAGCAAATATTTATGCAAAGTAAAACAACACAAAAAAGAACATCATTGACAATAACAATGGAAATGGAAAATAAAAGTCACAAAACAATCAAAATTACAAAAATTTTTAAAAAGAGTCTTGAGAAAACAGTTTTTACTAGCCCTTTACAAATATAGGAAGGGGAGTAGTCAGTATCTGTCGAATATTACAAAAAACATCACATTTCTTCTTAAATGCATTTACTATTTTTTTCCTTTTTTTAAATTATAACTTTTAGATTGACAGAACATATGAATAGGTAGTTTTTTACAATGTTATCCCTTGCAATCACTTCTGTTCTGACTTTTCCCTTCCCTCCATCCACCCCTCCCCTAGATGGCAGGCAGTCTTATACATGTTAAATACATTATGGTATATCTTAGATAAAATATATGTGTGCAGAACCAAACAGGAAGAATTGAATTCAGAAGAAAACAATAATCTGAAAAAAAAGCAAAAATGTAAATCATTCTCACTCATTTCCCAGTGTTCCTTCTCTGGCTGTAGCTGATTCTGTTGATCATTGATCAATTGGAACTGGATTAGATCTTCTCTTTGTTGAAAATATCCACTTCCTTCAGAATATATGCTCATACAGTATTGTTATTGAAGTGTGAAATGATCTCTTGGTTCTGCTCATTTCACTCAGCATCAGTTGATGTAACTCTTTCCAAGCCTCTCTATATTCATTCTGCTGGTCATTTCATACAGAACAATAATATTCCATAACATTCATATACCACAATTGGCCCAACCATTCTCCAATTGAGATGCAACCATTCATTTTCCAGTTTTCTATCCACTACAACAGGTCCATGATTTAGGCATAGAGAGGGAGATAATAAATAGATTAGAGGAACAGAGGATAGTCTACCTCTCAGACCTGTGGAGGAGGAAGGAATTTATGACCAGAGGAGAACTAGAGATCATTATTGATCACAAAATAGAAGATTTTGATTACATCAAACTAAAATTTTCTGTACAAACAATACTAATGCAAAGAAGATTAGAAGGGAAGTAACAAATTGGGAAAATATTTTAAAAAGCAAAGGTTCTGACAAAGGTCTCATTTCCAAAATATATAGAGAACTGTCCCTAATTTATAAGAAACCGAACCATTCTCCAATTGATAAATGGTCAAAGGATATGAACAGACGATTCTCAGAGGAAGAAATTGAAACTATATCCACTCACATGAAAGAGTGCTCCAAATCACTATTGATCAGAGAAATGCAAATTAAGACAACTCTGAGATACCACTACACACCTGTCAGATTGGCTAAGATGACAGGAACAAATAATGATGAATGTTGGAGGGGATGTGGGGAAACTGGGACACTAATACATTGCTGGTGGAGTTGTGAAAGAATCCAACCATTCTGGAGAGCAATTTGGAACTATGCCCAAAAAGCTATCAAACTGAGCATACCCTTTGACCCAGCAGTGCTACTACTGGGCTTATATCCCAAAGAAATACTAAAGAGCGGAAAGAGACATATATGTGCCAAAATGTTTGTGGCAGCTCTTTTTGTTGTAGCTAGAAACTGGAAGATGAATGGATGTCCATCAGTTGGAGAATGGTTGGGTAAATTATGGTATATGAAGGTTATGGAATATTATTGCTCTGTAAGAAATGACCAGCAGGAGGAATACAGAGAGGCCTGGAGAGACTTACATCAACTGATGCTGAGTGAACTGAGCAGAACCAGAAGATCACTATACACTTCAACAATGATACTGTATGAGGATGTATTCTGATGGAAGTGGAAATCTTCAACATAAAGAAGAGCCAACTCACTTCCAGTTGATCAATGATGGACAGAGGTAGCTACACCCAGAGAAGAAACACTGGGAAGTGAATGTAAATTGTTAGCACTAATATCTGTCTGCCCAAGTTACATGTACCTTGGGAATCTAATGCTTATTGTGCAACAAGAAAATGGTATTTACACACATCTATTGTATCTAGGTTATATTGTAACACATGTAAAATGTATGGGATTGCCTGTCATGGGGGGAGGGAGTAGAGGGAGGGGGGGATAATTTGGAAAAATGAATACAAGGGATAATATTATAAAAAAATATATAATAAAAAAAAATCTCAAAAACAAAAAAAGAAATGTAGGGTATTTGAGCAACAATAATGGGTCTTATTTATTCATTTTGGTATTTATCATAATTAAATAGGGCCATCAGTGATGAATATATTTTGATCATAGATTAGCTATCCATTTAAACAATAAGTATAAATCCCAACTTTACTAAATTAAGTTTTTACTGATGCAACTGAAAGACAGAAATAAGTTTGGTTTCCTAAAAATTTTGTAAAGCTTTATTGCAATAGCTCTATATTCATGTATCAGATTTCTATAGACTATTGGACTACAACCATTGATATTGGGTTTAAATAAAAGTAGAAAATTAAGTTTTAAAAAAAAAAGATTTATCTGGGAGAAAATAAGTAAAAAATAAACATGTAATTATGAATGAAATGTGAACTATCTATGAATAAAATAAATAGAAAGGGAATAGATTTGAACAAAAAGGTCCTAAACCATACCAAAAAAAAAGATTCCCTGAAAATCAGATCTTCATATCTCACCAAGAAGAAATCAATGATTACATGTCAATAATAAATGTTAAAATAGAATAATTTAAATGATGAAAGAAAATCATCAAAAAGGCTATGCATGACCACAAAGGTAGACAGGCAAGTCATGATGGAACTACCGAAGGATAACAGAAAAATAGCCCGCATACTATATTGGTAATCACAAAATATTAAAAGAACTATGAGAAGACTTCCAGTACCATATAATTGTTTATGAAATAATTTATAGAGAAACATGGACAAAAACAGTATAAGATGAAAATGAATACACTAGTAATGTGGAGATATTGATTATTTTATCAATAAAAATAAAAAACTTTAATTAGTACATTTTATTTCATTCATCAAGCACTTATTAAGGGTGCAATATATTTAAGACCCTATAGTAATGAGTTAGAAAGTCAAAGAAAAAAAAAAATAGTACCTGTCCATAAGAAGTTAACATTTGGTGGTGATTACTACATATAAGCAGATAAGTAAGTATGAAATAATTTGAGGGGAAGAGCACTGATATTTGAGGAGAATCAGGGAAGGTTTCCAAAAGGAAGTAGAAAGTAGAAAAAAGCCAAGAATTACAAGAGGAAAAACAGAGGAGAAAATGTGTGTAGCTGTTGTATAGGTGAAAATCCATGACAGAATGTTTAGCTTGGGAAGTAGGAAATAGTTTGGCTATAACACAAGATTCATAAAGTAGGAGGAGGATATGAAATAAGTCTGGAAGAGTAAGCTGAGATTATATATATATATATATATATATATATATATATATATCAAGGATTACATAAAGAAATTGGAATCAGTGACAACAATTCTAATGCTTTTGCAAAAGGTAAGGAGATTGATGGTGGCTTTAAATAGACTACTGGTCATTTAAATCAGAGAAAAGAAGCTATATGAGAGAATATAGATGTAGAATTATCAATAATTGCAACTCATTAGATATACAAGAGTAAGAACAATAAAACAGTCAGGAAGAGTCTATGGTTGTATAAAGATGGTGACAATTTCAGTAACAACAGGGGAATTGGAGGAGAGGCAGGGTTTTTAGGAGAAGAAGAAGAAAAACAATGAGTTTTGCTCCAAATATAATGACTTTACAATGCCTTTATAATATCCAGGGAAAGATGGCCAAAGATAAATAAGTGAACCTTGGAATGGAGATGAGAGTAAATTAATTAAAAGAAAACAAGACAACTTCTATATGCTGGAATTAATATAGGGTGGGGTATTGGTGGAGTCCACCCTGGACGTGATCACTCATTATCAGTAAAAATTAAGTTAATAAATATTAATGTTGATAGATCATAGTCTTTGATGAATCAAACAACATTTTTTCTTTTGTTTTCTTTTTGGTTTTTTAACACTGTCAAAATGCCATAGCCCTCCCAAAAGGACATAGCTCACATCTGAAAGCAAGTGCAATATTCTGTCCCCATAATTTTCCTTCTTTATACTACTCAAATTTTAATAAATTCCATATATTAATAATTTTAAGGCATAAAATTATCCTATTTCATTCTTATGTTACAGTTTTATCAACCATTACCTAATTGATGGATATGCAGTTTTGTTTGGAGTTTTTTTTTGTTTTTTTTGTTTTTTTTTTTTGCTGCATAAAAAGTGCTACTGTGAATATTTTGCTCTATTTAGGAATTCTTTCTTTCTTTGAACATTAACATATATATTTACACACACACACACACACACACACACACACACATATATATATATATATATATATATATATATATATATATATATATATATATATATATATATATATATGTGTGTGTGTGTGTGTAAAATATATGTGTGTGTGATTTAAAGCCTTATTTGATATTCATAAAAACCCTGGCACATTGGTATTACAGGCATTACCATTTCTATTTATATATGACACAATTGATATTCAGAAAGGCACTTGACCACACTCACACAATTTATATAATATAAATAGAATTTGAACTTAGTTCTTCCTGATCCCATATAGTTCATCTACCAAATCAAGTTGTCTTTCACTTATGTCTCCCCAAATATCTTACTATAAAACCCTGAATTAAGCTGTAAGGGTAACCCAAAATAGACTTGAGGCATATCCCTTATTTTTCATAGAGGGTTGTGCAATGGTAAAGGTATTGCTATCATCATTTTACAAATGAAGAGACTAAGGCCAAAAGAATTCAGATAACTTATCAATTAATCCTCTGATTACAGTGTAAGAGCTCCAATATGTTTTCTGACTTCTAGTCCAGTTGCCATTCCACTCCACCATGCTGTAACCAGAACATAAAGCTTTATTTGATAGTTTCCAAGCTAGAATCTAGACAAGAAGTGTTACATGGATATAGTGAGATTCTAGATGGTCCTTTAAAGGCTCTAAACAGACAGACAGAGAGAAGAAGAAAGGCTACTATAAAAAACATTCTGGAAGTACCAGTTCTGACATACCCATTTAGTATTATCCAGTGTTCTAATACAGACCTCCAGGCTATTACATATCTCAGACTGTTAATAATAAGGTATTGCATCCAACTGTCAAGAGCTGTAAATGAGAGAAGCAACCTCCCTGATGAAGAAAGCATGAAAAGCCATTAATATGTATAATTTGTATAACCCTGAGATCTCCAAAACTGAAAGATTACTTTTAGTGTGAGCCAGATTGTAATCTCTGTGCATTGTCATTAAAACTGATGACAGCTTTATCCCACTGCAGCTTGAGAGTGTAAAGAATAGGCTGCAAGCAATCCAACAGCAAGTTCAGACTTAGAAACAAAACCAGCTGCCATATCCCAAACTGCATCAATTTTTTCCTCAAATTATTCTGATAAAATTACATTTAATTTATGACTAAAGCAAAGCCTGCTGTTTGGGTAGAAAGAAGGGTTTCTTATACTAACCTCAGGGTCTGGTGATTAGCATTTAAAAATACACATAAAAAGAATAAATCAGACTGAGTTTCTATGTTCAGATACATGATGATTGAGACACAAAAGATTTCAAATGAGAAGATGTGTTACATCTTCCCTAGCTTATCTGGATTATTCAGGCAGGCACAATCACAGTGCTAAAATGCAACATGTTCACCCCTGATGGTGGATTAGCAAATGGATTAACACCATATTATAAATATACATCCAAGAATGTGCTGGAAAGCTGTGACTCCAAGATGTCTAGTGACAGATTTATGCTAACAGCTCAACGAATTTTGGCCAGCACAACAGTTAGTCTGCTGTTTGATAAACTTAATAAAACAGTGGCATTCATTGCTATTATTATTGCACCAAGCAGGAATAACTCAAGATGATAAACAGAGAAGATAAATGTCTGGTAGCAGCTGAATTAAATGTAGTGATTGTGGTCCATCAATTATCTCTGTAACAGGCATGGTTCTTCCACATACTGATCATCTTAAAGATCTGGGGACTCATTATATATTCCCTGGCATTGATTCAGAAAGTGGCACTTTTAGATAACATTCTTATGGCCAAGAGATTTTTCTCCCAACAATAGGTGATTATAATACACTTGAAAAATGTCTATATTGTCATGGTATGTTAACCTCAGATTAATCAGAATAATAAAACCATAAGACATACAAGAAGGTAAGTAATACCAGGCAGGGTTAGACTTGTGGTCCACCCAGGCCAACATTTTTCTCTGACAGTAAGATCAAGGAACATTTTCTGAGATGGTATATTTGGAAATGCATGGAAAAGGGGAAAGCAATGCTGCCTTTTATAAAGTGCATTGAATTAGAATCAAGAGAAATGGGATCAAGTCTTAACTTTGTCACTCAATAGTTAATAAAAATAGCAAAATCAGCCTTCCTGTCTTTGTTACAAGGTTCATATGACATAATATGCATGATATGCTTTGTACCTTAAAAGAACTATGTAATTTAGCATGTATACTGCAAACGTGTTCTTATTTCATTTATAGGTTTATTTTGAAGCCATTCTTTATTTCAATGTATTGTCTCTTTTATCCAAATAATTAATTGCCCAGCGGATACTTCTTTTATGTTAAGTACAATTCCTTGCTTATCTTTGGGTGTTTATGACAATTGTTATCCAACATGTCTTGTAGATTATAACAAAAGTATGTGACCTCATAAATTACTCATAACACATAATAAAGAGACTACTAAGTAATTGTAAGCATTTATTTTCACTTTTGAATCCTAAAACATATTTTCCAAAATATTTCTTTACCATCTTCTCTTGTGCCAACACTTATATTGAAGTTGTGTATTTCTTGGCTTGGTTTATGATATCCTGTCAAAGTCTTCATAAGATTTCTCTACAACTTCATCATATGCTTCAGTTGTTGATTTTTATGTTTCAGTTATCTTCATGGTGATCTTTGTTGAAAAAACATGGATTTCATCATTGCTCTCAAAAAAAAAAAGTCATCAAAAGAATATATAAGACAGCTAACCATAAACCTACTCTTATCATTCTTATAAAATCTTTATGAAACTTTTTGAATCAGATATCTCTGATAAGAGTCTAAGATCTACTAAGTGTGTAAAATGCAAGTACATAAAACTAAAAGTTATTTCCCAATAGAAAAGTCACCTAAGCATATGAATAATCTCAAAGACTTATAAACTATTAACAACTTATTAGGTCCACTACAATTCATGCTACGTAATCTCTACTGGCTTCTAATGGCTACTAATCTGCATGTGCATGCTCATTTGTATGAATGCATGTAAATAATGTACCATATATTACATATATGATTTATGTGCACATATATACATATATATGCACACAATACAAACATATATATATATACACAAGCACACATATGTGTCTCCCTTATCACTTCTCTCTATTTCTCTTCATATCAGCTATTTTAAATTTTTTCATTCTCCCTCAAACTTTTCATGAAATTCCTTGCACCCACCCACTCCACTGGGAACCTTGTTTTATATTTTATAGAAAAAAATACAGATCTTTTGCCATGAGCTTTCTCTTCTCTCTTTCTTCTCATATGGTATCACTCCTGATTTTAATCACTGACTCTTCCTTCACCTTCATTTCACCAAAAGAGCTAGTCTTCTTACCAAGACCAATCACTTCCTCAAGCAATTCCCCATCAATCCCATACTGCTACATTTTTATTCTCCCTCTCTCTACTAGAACCTTCCATGTTACATACATGCCTATGTCTTTTCCACCCTCAAAAAACCTTCACTTGATTCTCCCATTCTCACTGTCATCACATTTCTTCTCTGCTCTTTGTGACTAAACAACTTGAAAAATTTATATAAATATGTATATCAGCCCCCATCTCTAGGCAGAAGACCTTCATATATTCCTGTTTTACTCTAACCTTTTTTTAGACCTCCAATCCCACAACCAAGGTCTGTTCAGACAGCTCCATGTCCATAAACTTTTTAATCTCAAAATGTACATCTCTTACCCCTCCAAACTCTCTCTACCTTCTCCAATTTTTCCTATAACTGAAGAGGGAAACAACATTATTTCAGAACCTTAGGCTCACAACCAAGGTGTCATCCTCAATCCCTATCTCTCATTGCCATTCCCTATCTAATCTGTTGCAAAAGCCAGTTGACATCATCTGAACATATTTTAAATATATCATTAAGGCATTCTACCTCACATCTCAAAACATTCTCATTGTCAATTACTATGGCTGGAATGTTTACCCTCCTCATATCTACTTATATTCTCTGGCTTCTTTTTATTTTTATCTAATTCCCATCTTCCCCTTAAGACATCTTCCCTCCCAGTATCTCACAATTTCAATGCCTTTCTTCTAATTATTTTCTATTTATCCTTATAAATATTATATCTGTGCGCTTGCTTGTTGTTTCCCCCATTTCATTGTGAGCAGGGGCTATTTTGCTTCTTTTTGTATCCCCCATATATAGCACAATATCTTATATATTAACAGGGACTTAATAAATGTTTATTGACTGTCTGATAAGTATATAAAAGAATGCTCTGAACTGTCAAAAAATGAGACATGAAAATCAAAACAACTCTGATGATTTATCACTAATCTAGAAAATTGTTAAAGATCCACATGTCTACACAAAAATTATAGCCAATATTGGTTGTGGAAATTTGTAATGTATTACTGTTGAAACTAAAAATTAATCCAGCCATTTATCAGCAAATATAATTGGCCACACAATCTACACAGGAAAAATCTAATGGATAAAAATGCCTACTGTTCATTTTATGACATTCATTTGAATGGACATCCAATTAATGTATTTCATAAATATCTGGTTTTTGACCTGGCAGTATAAATGATCAGTGAACACACTTAGCAAATTTCTGTCATTTTAGTCATCCCAAATTGCTAGACACACATACACACATACAAACACATACAACTACATCTATAATACATATATATCCAATTAAAATTAAAAAATTAAGTATTCTCCTAGTGGAGGCCTATAATTTTATAGCAAGGTGTTTATGAAGGAATCAATTATTAATCAATATAATTGGTCCAAATAATGTAGTGAAATGAAAGGGCATGCCCTTTATGACAAAAATGCATTATCTATAATCATTATCAGCTAGATTTGAGGGATTCATTTCAACAGGAGTTGTCTTTTAACTTCCTCTCTTTTCTCCCTTTCTCATTACAAATATGATTTATAGAGCATTTCAAAAGAATCAAAACAGCATTTAGCATACAGGGCAATGAAAAGACACATGGAACTACCAAGTAAACTATAGCATGTTGTCAGAAACACAAGTACACTAGATGTTTTATGAATGAAATCCAAGAAATATATGAATTGGTCAGTCAGCCAATCAACAAACTGTTATTATATATTTATTATTTCATAAAAAATAAAATAGACGGAGAAAGAACAGATATCAACATGTTATAGTAGCACTAGAATAATTATAACGAGCATTTTATTGATTTTTAAACTATCATGATAACTTCCCAATCATCATAATATTAAACTCGTGCACTAATAGATATTGTTCAAACATTGTCAGTGTTGTTCAACTCTTTATGACCCCATATGGAGTTGTTTTTGGCAAACATACTGGAGTAGTTTAACCATTTCTTTCTATAGCTTATTTTAATAATGAGAAAATTGAAACAGGTGAAATTATGAGACTTGCTCAGGATTACATAGCTACTAAATGTGTAAAACCAAATCTGAACTCAGGAAGATAGCCTTCCAGACTCCAGACCTGACACATTATCCTCCATACCATCTAACTGCCCCTCCCAAAAAGTAAAACTAACTATAAAGAATTAAACAAACAAACAAACAAACAAGGAATATATTGGAAGAAATGGCCAAAACATTGAATTTTTTTTTTGCTCACAAAAAAATAAAATAAAATTAACCATAAAACATCAAGATATTGGTCATGGCTGACAACATCTGTTTTAATGTATGCCTATAATTCACCGAAACTATATAGAGAGGATGGTATGCTTCATCATGTAATGACCTTACTACTTAATGAGAAATCTGAAACTTTTTAATGTTGTTTTCCTTAACACTGTATTTATTATGTAAATTGTTCTGACTCTTCTCACTTCATTTAGCATCAGATTACATAAATCCTTCTGAGTATATCTGAATTTCTATTATCCATTGTTTCACATGGTTCAATAATAATATCAATGGAGTGTTAAAAGACCCAAAGGAAAAGCTCATGAAGATGGATTATATTCCTTCATTTGATTTATAGAAGGATATGGTCAAGAGTAAATCTGCATAGGAAGAAAAGGATTTGTCATTTGCAAAGGGTGGAGTAAGAAAAGCACTTTATCAGTGAGAGAATTGGATAAATTGAAATATTAAAATATTTCTGAGCTTAATGATTAGGGCAATGTCTTAGACATGATAAAACTAGATTTCCATCAAAGTATTTGGTAAAGCTGATAGTTAAGCTCAACCAATGAAAGGAGATAAAGAACCACTAATCTCTTGATTCTATCTTGGATGAAGATTTCTAATGGATTGCCTCAAGAATCTATCCTTGATGCAGTATTGTTAAATATTTTTAATTAGAATAAGGATTAAAAAATAATTTGGCAAGCTAGAACTGAATGTAATTAGATAAAATTTAAGGGATAGATTTGATACTCTATATTTAGAGTCAAGGAATTAGCTACACAATTACTATATAAAGGTATCGTGACCAGACAACAGTTCATATATATATATTTTTTAAATCTTATTTTAGTTAACTGAAAGCTCAATATAAATTAACAGTAACATATACCAGTCTAAAATCCTAACATTGTTAGGCTTTACTGAGAGATAAACCAGAACAGGAGAAATTCAGTTGTTCTCTTATTCTATTCAGGCATTATCTATATTGTTGTAGTTAGTTGTGGATATCACATTTTATCAATGATATGAAGAAACTGGACTATGTCCAGACAATGATTACCAAGAGGTTGAAAGATTATACTAAATGAAAATCTGTTAATTAGGGATATTTAATTCATAACAAAAAGGGGGATGCCAATCTATATTCAATATTTTAAGTTCTGTTATATAGAAATCAGATTAGAATTTTTTTTTGTTTTGTTTTGTTTTTTTTGTCCAAAAGGAAGAAAGGTGAGCAATAGAGCAAAGTTACAGAGATAGACTTAGGCTCTTCTTAAGAGAAAATACACTAAAAATTATAGCTTTCCTAAAGGAGAATGGATTCATGTTAGGTAATAACTTTTTATCACTTTTGTTGAACTAAAATTAATTGTCATGGAAAATCTTAAAGTAAAATTGAAAAGATTCCTTTTTTGGAATGTTATAGAAGGTATTGTATTAAGTAGAGGTCTGGATCACCTCTGGGATATCTTCCAACTCTGGAATTCTGTCATTCTAGGGAACAAAGATCCTCTTGATACAAAGATAATAAGATATCCTTCTCAAAGAAAGAAACCAGGAGGGAGGTTTTACCAAACTTAAGTATAAGCCCTTCCAGGTTACTTCCACAGAAACAGAAAATGGCAAGCCCTGGGGTAAACTTGGTTGAGAAGTAGATATCACAGCAACTATAAGAATTTTCACTAGGTCTGTATCTTTTCTCTCTGTTTCTCTATGAATATATATATATATATATATATATATATATATATATATATTATGATTTTTGAGAAATCTCTTTTTTTATTAATTTTATAATTATAACATTTTTGACAGTACATATGCATAGGTAATTTTTTTACAACATTATCCCTTGTACTCCCTTCTGTTTTGAATTTTTCCCCTCCTTCCCTCCATCCCCTCCCCTAGATGGCAGGCATTCCCATACATATTAAATATGTTATAGTGTATCCTAGGTACAATATATATGTGCAGAACCGAATTTTGTTGTTGTTGTTGTTGTTGCAAAGGAAGAATTGGATTCAGAAGTTAAAAATAATCTGGGGAGAAAAACAAAAAATACTAACAGTTTACACTCATTTCCCAGTGTTCCTTTTCTTGGTGTAGCTGATTCTGTCCATCACTGATCAATTGAAATTGTATTAGCTCTTCTCTATGTTGAAGATATCCACTTCCATCAGAATACATCCTCATACAGTATCATTGTTGAAGTGTATAATGATCTCCTAGTTCTGCTCGTTTCACTCTGCATCAGTTGATGTAAGTCTCTGCAAGCCTCTATGTATTCATCCTGTAAGTCATTTCTTAAAGAACAATAATATTCCATAACATTCATATACCATAATTTACCAAACCATTTTCCAATTGATGGACATCCATTCAATTTCCAGTTTCTAACCACTACAAAAAGAGTTGCCACAAACATTTCGGCACATACACAGGTCCCTTTCCCCTCCTTAGTATTTCTTTGGGATATAAGCCCAGCAGTAGCACTGCTGGATCAAAGGTATGCACAGTTTGATAACTCTTTGAGCATAGTTCCAAATTGCTCTCCAGAATGGTTGGATTCTTTCACAACTCCACCAACAATGTATCAGTGTCCAGTTTTTCCACATCCTCATGCAACATTCATCATTATATGTTCCTGTAATCTTAGTCAATCGGACACGTGTGTAATGGTATCTCAGAATTGTCTTAATTTGCATTTCTCTGATCAATAGTTATTTAGAACACTCTTTCATATGAGTTGAAAGAGTTCCAATTTCAAAATCTGAAAATTGTCTGTTCATATCCTTTGATCATTTATCAATTGGAGAATGGCTGGATTTCTTATAAATTAGAGTCAGTTCTCTGTATATTTTGGAGATGAGGCCTTTATCAAAAACTTTAACTGTAAAAATGTTTTCCAAATTTGGTCCTTCCCTTCTAATCTTGTTTGCATTAGTTTTGTTTGTACAAAAGCTTCTTAATTTGATGTAATCAAAATTTTCTATTTTGTGATCAATAATGATCTCTAGTTCTCCTTTGATCATATTCCTTCCTCGTCCACAAGTCTGAGAGGTAAACTATCCTATGTTCCTCTAATTTATTTATGATCTCGATCTTTATGCCTAAATCATGGACCCATTTTGATCTTATCTTAGTATGTGGTGTTAAATGTGGGTCCAAGCCTAGTTTCTGGCATACTAATTTCCAATTTTCCCAGCAGTTTTTGTCAAATAATGAATTCTTATCCCAGAAGTTAGGATCTTTGGGTTTGTCAAACACTAGATTGTTATTTTCATTCACTATTTTGCCCTGTAAACCTAACCAATGCCATTGATCAACTAGTCTATTTCTTAGCCAATACCAAATGGTTTTGGTGACTGCTGCTTTATAATATAGTTCGAGATCAGGTACAGCTAGGCCACCTTCATTTGATTTTTTTTTAAATTACTTTCCTTGAAATTCTCGACCTTTTGTTCTTCCATATGAATTTTGCTGTTATTTTTTTCTAGGTCATTAAAATAGTTTCTTGGGAGTCTGATTGGTATTGCACTAAATAAATAGATTAGTTTAAGGGGTATTGTCATCTTGATTATATTCGCTCTGCCTATCCAAGAGCACTCAATGTCTTTCCAATTATTTAAATCTGACTTTATTTTTATGGCAAATATTTTGTAATTTTTCTCATATAATTCTGGACTTTCCTTTGGTAGATATATTCCCAAATATTTTATACTATCAACTGTTATTTTGAATGGAATTTCTCTTTATATCTCTTGCTCTTGGATTGTTTTGGTAGTGTTTAAAAATGCTGAGGATTTATGTGGATTTATTTTGTATCCTGCAACTTTGCTAAAATTCTGAATTATTTCTAATAGCTTTTTAGCAGAGTCTTTGGGGTTCTCTAAGTATACCATCATGTCATCTGCAAAGAGTGATAGTTTTATTTCCTCATTTCCTACTCTAATTCCTTGAATCTCTTTCTCGGCTCTTATTGCCAAGGCTAGTGTTTCTAGTACAATATTGAACAGTAATGGTGATAGTGGGCATCCTTGTTTCACTCCTGATCTTACAGGGAAAGGTTCCAGTTTATCGCTATTACATATGATGTTTACTGACGGTTTTAAATATATGCTCCCTATTATTTTAAGGAATAGTCCATTTATTCCTATACTCTCAAGTGTTTTTAGTAGGAATGGATGTTAGATTTTATCAAATGCTTTTTCTGCATCTATTGAGATGATCATATATAGTTTTTGTTAATTTGGTTATTGATATAGTTGATTATGATAATATTTATCCTAATATTGAACCAACCCTGCATTCCTGGAATAAATCCCACTTGGTCATAGTGTATTATACTGGGGATGATTTTCTGAAGTCTTTTTGCTAATATTTTATTTTTTTAGCATCAATGTTCATCAGGGAAATTGGTCTATAATATCCTTTCTCTGTTTTCAGCCTACCTGGTTTAGGTATCAGTACCACGTCTGTGTCATAAAAGGAGGGTTCCTTCCTTCAATACCTATTTTTCAAATAGTTTATATAACATTGGAGTTATTTGTTCTTTAAGTATTTGGTAGAATTCACATGTAAATCCATCTGGTCCTGGCCATTTTTTCTTATGGAGTTGGTGAATAGCTTGTTCTATTTCTTTTTCTGAAATGGGACTATTCAGACTATTTACTTCTTCCTCTGTTAATCTGGACAAGCTATATTTTTGAAGGTATTCTTACATTTCATTTAAGTTATCAAATTTATTGACAAAGTTGAGCAAAGTAGCTCCTAACTATTGTTCTAATTTTCTCTTCATTAGTAGTGAGTTCTCCCTTTTCATTTTTAAAACTAACAATTTGCTTTTCCCCTTTCCTTTTTTTAATCAGATTTACTAAGGGCTTGTTTATTTTGTTGTTTTTTCATAGAACCAACTCTTACTTTTATTAATTAATTCAATAGTTCTATTTTACTTTCAATTTTATTGATCTCACCTTTTATTTTTAGAATTTTCAAGTTTCATGTTTGTCTGGGGTTTTTAATTTGTTCCTTTTCTAGCATTTTTAGTTATAAGCCCAATTCGTTGGCCTTCTCTTTCTCTATTTTATGCAAGTAGGCCTGTACAGATAGAAAACTTCCCCTTATTACTGCTTTGACTGTATGCACACATTGTGGTATGATGTCTCATTATTGTCATTTTCTTGGGTGAAGTTATTAATTATGTCTATGATTTGATGTTTTACCAAATCATTCTTTAGTATAAGATTATTTAGTTTCCAATTATTTTTGGTCTATTTTCCCCTGGCTTTTGATTAAATGTAATTTTCATTGCATTGTGATCTGAAAAAGATGCATTTACTATTTCTGCCTTACTGCATTTGACTTTGAGGTTTTTATGTCCTAGTATATGATTAATTTTTGTATAGGTTTCATGAGCTGCTGAGAACAAAGTGTACTCCTTTCTGTCTCCATTTATTTGCCAAAGATCTATCATATCAAACTTTTCTAGTATTCTATTTACCTCTTTGACTTCTTTCTTATTTATTTTGTGGTTTGATTTATCTAATTCTGAGAGGGCAAGGTTGAGATCTCCCACTATTATCGTTTTGCTGTCTATTTCTTCTTGCAGCTCTCTTAATTTCTCTTTTAAGAATTTAGATGCTGCAGCAACTTAGTGCATATATTTTTAATATTGATACTGCTTCATTATCTATGCTACCCTTTAGCAGGATATAATGCCCTTCCTTATCTCTTTTAATTAGATCAATTTTTGTTTTTGCTTGATCTGAGATGAAGATGGCTACCCCTGCTTTTTTGGCTTCACCTGAAGCATAGTAGATTCTGCTCCACCCTTTTACTTTTATTTTGTATGTATCACCCTGTTTCAGGTGTGTTTCCTGTAAACAACATATAGTAGGATTCTAGCTTTTAATCCAGTCTGCTAACTGCTTCCTCTTTATGATGGGGTTTACTCCATTCACACTTATGGTTAGAATGACTAATTCTATTTAGTCTAGGCTCAGGTCAATTCTAATTGCTTGCCATCCTGTTAACCCCTGCTTATGTTTTTTCTCCTTTCCTTCCCTCTTACCCCCCTACCCAGTATTAAACTTGTGAACAGGACTTGCTTTTCACAGCCCTCCCTTTTTAGTATCCTTCCCTCACCTTAAAATTCCTCCCCTTTTTTTACCCTTTTCCTCACAATTTCTATATTCCCTTCCCCTTAGCTTACTCCTTCCCTCTCACTTTTTAATGAAGTTGAAGAAGTTTCACCATAAATCAAATATGTCTATTGATACACACTGTGTTCATCTCTCTCCTTTCTTTTTCTCAGATATAATAGGTTACCTTTGCCTCTTCATGAGATGTAGTACCACCACTTTACGTTTTTTATGATATAATTTCCTACAGAATATGAGGATCAAATGAAAGAATATGTCTAAAGTGCTTTATAAACCTTAAATCATTATATAAATGATAGCTGCTAAATATTTACAATAGCCCATAGGTAGAACTAACAGTATGCAAAGTTCACATAAAGAATGACCTGAGCCTAGAATTCAATAAGAGGAAGCATTTAATAAAATGTTTCTTGAATTTAATTTGTTGAGTTGAATAGAGTAGTCTGGATTACCTTTTAGGACACAATCCCAAACTTCTCCAAAAAAAAACAAAACAAAACAAAACAACAACAACAACAACAACAACAAAAACCCTAGATTTTTAATGTCAGCATTTTTATAGTGATGCCATATTGGATATGTCATGAAATGCCACATTTTCAGAAGGATTGAAGTTGTCAGTCACCTACAGATCAATGAAGAGGCAGGCCATATGGGTGAACATCTTGTTAGATATTACCCATAAAGAATGTCCATCAAATGGGGAATGACTGAATAAAGTATGGTATGTGAAAATAATAGAATATAAATTGTTCTATAAGAAATGATAATAGAATGATTTTTAGAAAATCCTGTTAAGACTTACATAAACTGATGCTGATGCAAGTAGAATCAGGAAAACATTGTACACAGCAACAACAATATTTTATAACAATCAATTATGATAGAACTGGATTTTCAGAGTAATTCAATAATCCAAGGCAATTCTAATAAACTTTGAATGGAAGATGCCATCTGCAATCAAAGAGAACTGTGGAAACTGAATCCAGATTGAAGCATTTTATTTTCACCTTTTTTTATCTTTTTTTTTTTTTTTTTTTTTTTTTTTTTTTTTTTTTTTTTACCTCATGTTTTTCCTTCTGTTCTAATTTTTGTCTCCCAACATGATAGATATGGAAATTGTTTATAAAAAATGAATTTGAATGTATGATCTATTTTTTTTCTTTTTGGTGAGGCAATTAGAGTTAAGTGACTTGCCCAGGGTCACACAGCTAGGAAGTGTTAAGTGTCTGAGACCAGATTTGAACTCGGGTCCTCCTGACTTCAGGGCTGGTACTCTATCCACTGCACCACCTAGCTGCCACATGATCTAATTTTTTTAAAAAAAAACAAATGTGACCAGTGAAGAAATACATGGGAGAGAGGTCATAGACAAGTAGTGAGGTTTATAGTCATTAAGGAAGATGCTGTTATATATAATTGGCCATATCTTTACAGTGTGACATAAGTGATATTCAGTGATAACTGAATAAGCAGAGTGAGAAATGCATGATCTCATTGTGCTCCTTGCTTGTGAATTATAGATAAACATTTTATTTTATAGAGCAAAATATAGCCTTAATGGTTTTCTTCCAAGATGGTGTCTCCATTTCATAAATGAAAATTATCTAACCATCTTTGAGATAACTTTGTTATATCAAACTTAACTTTGATATAACCATTAAATGAGACAGCTATGTGTTCTGTAGTTATCTAGATCTAGAGAAAAGTTCCAGCCTTTCTGGAAGATTTATGAAAAGATGCAGAAAAAAATTCTACAGGATGAAAGTTATTAGATGGGCTTTAATCTGCTCCTTTGGAGGAATATTGATAAAATCATAAATCTGTCAAAGCATCAAAGTGGCATCATCATCAACTTTAAGTCAATTTATTCTATAGTAGATTTCTATATAATTAACTTTGATATCCTATATGTTACACATTTCATATGTTATAGCTTCATTTTAAAATCTGCTTTCTTAATTTTTTTTATCTTTTGTTTATAGATTATATACATTTCCCAACATTTCACTCTCCTCTTATTTACTAAGGCAGAATAAAAAATAGTAACCTTGACCTAAATCCCATTGGTATAGGACTATCTCTTTATTGGTGAAGATGAAAACTCTGTCCTCCTTGAAGAGTGAGACTAAGCTAGTCAGAGGCAAGAGAGCTTCAGGGTTAGTCTCCTTTAGAGACTCATCAAAGTTCTTTAGGCACTTTGGGTTTCAAGTTTTGAGAGAGAAGATGGAAGAGGTCAAATCTACTTTGGATTGTTGAAGGAAAACATTCTGGGAAGTCATGAGTTATTTGGCACTTTCTATCATGTCCCTATTTCTACATTGCTGTTCTAAATACTTAAGGGAATTTCTTCTTGGTAAAATATAGAACGCTCTCTTTTGGCTGAGCTGAATTGCCTCAATCCCAAAGGGAGAGCTCCTTCATTCTGTGTTATCTGGTATACATTCTTCTGTGTATATCTTCTCAGATTTCTATTTTGCTATGATTTGAAAAAAAAAGTGATTTCTTTACTATTAAAAATAGCTTTATTGCTAAGTTAAGTAATTTGACCAGGGTAACACAAACAATAAATGTGATTTGCTGGACTTAAAAATCACAGGGTTTCATGACTTTGAGAGCATTTTTTTATCCATTGTACATTGGTGGTATTTTAAAGATACAAAACAAATAAAAGATAAATTTTTGCAAGGAAGGGCAAGTCTAGGATCTTTATAGAGAAGGTGAAAAATTAGTTGAATTTTGGGGATGAAGGATTCTATCAGATGGAATTGGAGGAAGGATAGATTTCAGTCTTGAGAGATACTCTGTAAAAGACATATTGATGGCAAATGAGATGTCATGTTTGTGAAACAGAAAAAAAAAGTAAGTTTGTTTAATCCATGTGAAGTGGAATAATGAGTAGGGTTCTTAAGTGCTATGTTCTGAAGAATTATTTTAATCATACCGAAATACTTTTGCTTCATTCTTGAAATAATAGATAGCCATTGTAATTTTTTTTGTTGTTTTTTAATTTTTTATTATATATATATTTTTATAATATTATCCCTTGTATTCATTTTTCCAAATTATCCCCCACTCCCTCTATTCCCTCCCCCCGATGTCAGGCAATCCCGTACATTTTACATGTGTTACAATATAGTCTAGGTACAATACATGTGTGTGAATATCATTTTCTTGTTGCACAATAAACATTAGAATCCGAAGGTACATGCAACCTGGGCAGACAGATATTAGTGCTAACAATTTACATTCACTTCCCAGTGTTTCTTCTCTGGGTGTAGCTACCTCTGTCCATCATTGATCAACTGAAAGTGAGTTGGATCTTCTTTATGTTGAAGATTTCCACTTCCATCAGAATACATCCTCATACAGTATTGTTGTTGAAGTGTACAGTGATCTTCTGGTTCTGCTCATTTCACTCAGCATCAGTTGATTTAAGTCTCTCCAAGCCTCTCTGAATTCCTCCTGCTGGTCATTTCTTACAGAGCAATAATATTCCATAACCTTCATATACCACAATTTACCCAACCATTCTCCAACTGATGGACATCCATTCATCTTCCAGTTTCTAGCTACAACAAAAAGAGCTGCCACAAACATTTTGGCACATATATGTCTCTTTCCGCTCTTTAGTATTTCTTTGGGATATAATCCCAGTAGTAGCGCTGCTGGGTCAAAGGGTATGCACAGTTTGATAACTTTTGGGGCATAATTCCAGATTGCTCTCCAGAATGGCTGGATTCTTACGCAACTCCACCAGCAATGTATTAGTGTCCCAGTTTCCCCACATCCCCTCCAACATTCATCATTATTTGTTCCTGTCATCTTAGCCAATCTGACAGGTGTGTAGTGGTATCTCAGAGTTGTCTTAATTTGCATTTCTCTGATCAATAGTGATTTGGAACACTCTTTCATGTGAGTGTATATAGTTTCAATTTCTTCCTCTGAGAATTGTCTGTTCATATCCTTTGACCATTTATCAATTGGAGAATGGTTTGGTTTCTTATAAATTAGGGTCAGTTCTCTATATATTTTGGAAATGAGACCTTTGTCGGAACCTTTGTTTTTAAAAATATTTTCCCAATTTGTTACTTCCCTTCTAATCTTATTTGCATTAGTATTATTTGTACAGAAACTTTTTAGTTTGATGTAATCAAAATCTTCTATTTTGTGATCAATAATGATCTCTAGTTCTCCTCTGGTCATAAATTCCTTCCTCCTCCACAAGTCTGAGAGGTAGATTATCCTCTGTTCCTCTAATCTATTTATTATCTCCCTCTTTATGCCTAAATCATGGACCCATTTTGATCTTATCTTGGTATATGGTGTTAAGTGTGGATCCATATCTAATTTCTGCCATACTAATTTCCAGTTTTCCCAACAGTTTTTTCCGAATAATGAATTTTTATCCCTAATGTTGGTATCTTTGGGTTTGTCAAAGATTAGGTTGCTATATATGTATCCTTTTTTGTCCTTTGTATCTAATCTGTTCCACTGATCTACCGGTCTATTTCTTATCCAATACCAAATGGTTTTGGTGACTGCTGCTATATAATATAGCTCTAGATCAGGTACACCTAGACCACCTTCCTCTGATTTTTTTTTTTTCATTAGTTTCCTTGCAATTCTCAACCTTTTATTCTTCCATATGAATTTTGTTGTTATTTTTTCTAGGTCATTGAAGTAGTTTCTTGGGAGACTGATTGGTATAGCACTAAATAAATAGATTAGTTTGGGGAGTATTGTCATCTTTATTATATTCGCTCGGCCTATCCAAGAGCACTGAATGTCTTTCCAATTATTTAAATCTGATTTTATTTTTGTGGCAAGTGTTTTGTAATTTTTCTCGTATAATTCCTGACTTTTCTTTGGTAGATGGATTCCCAAATACTTTATACTCTCAACATTTGTTTGGAATGGAATTTCTCTTTGTATCTCTTGCTGTTGCATTTTGTTAGTGATATATAAAAATGCCGAGGATTTATGTGGATTTATTTTGTATCCTGCCACTTTGCTGAAATTTTGAATTATTTCTAGTAGCTTTTTAGCAGAGTCTTTGGGGTTCTCTAAGTATACCATCATGTCATCTGCAAAAAGTTACAGTTTAATTTCCTCATTTCCTACTCTAATTCCTTGAATCTCTTTCTCGGCTCTTATTGCCGAGGCTAGCGTTTCTAGTACTATATTGAATAGTAATGGTGAAATTGTCACTTTTCGCAGATGACATGATGGTATACTTAGAGAACCCCAAAGACTCTGCTAAAAACCTATTAGAAATAATTCAGAATTTTAGCAAAGTCGCAGGATACAAAATAAATCCACATAAATCCTCAGGATTTTTATACATTACCAACACAATCCAACAGCAAGAGATACAAAGAGAAATTCCATTCAAAATAACAGTCGATAGTATCAAATATTTGGGAATATATCTACCAAAAGAGAGTCAGGAATTATATGAGCAAAATTACAAAACACTTGCCACAAAAATAAAGTCAGATTTAAATAATTGGAAAGACATTCAATGTTCTTGGATAGGCCGAGTGAATATAATAAAGATGACAATACTCCCCAAACTAATCTATTTATTTAGTGCTATACCAATCAGACTCCCAAGAAACTATTTTAATGACCTAGAAAAAATAACAACAAAATTCATATGGAAGAATAAAAGGTCGAGAATTGCAAGGGAACTAATGAAAAAAAAGTCAGAGGAAGGTGGTCTAAGTGTACCTGATATAAAGCTATATTATAAAGCAACAGTCACCAAAACCATTTGGTATTGGCTAAGAAATAGACTAGTTGATCAGTGGCATAGGTTAGGTTCACAGGACAAGATAGTGAATAAAAATAGCAATCTAATCTTTGACAAACCCAAAGATCCCAAATTTTGGGATAAGAATTCATTATTTGACAAAAACTGCTGGGAAAACTGGAAATTAGTATGGCAGAAACTAGGCATGGACCCACATTTAACACCACATACTAAGATTAGATCAAAATGGGTCCAAGATTTAGGCATAAAGAACGAAATCATAAATAAATTGGAGGAACATGGGATGGTTTACCTCTCAGACTTGTGGAGGAGGAAGGAGTTTGTGTCCAAGGGAGAACTAGAGACCATTATTGATCACAAAATAGAACATTTTGATTACACCAAATTAAAAAGTTTCTGCACAAACAAAACTAATGCAAACAAGATTAGAAGGGAAGTAACAAATTAGGAAAACATTTTTACAGTTAAAGGTTCTGATAAAGGCCTCATCTCCAAAATATACAGAAAATATACAGAGAATTGACTTTAATTTATAAGAAATCAAGCCATTCTCCAATTGATAAATGGTCAAAGGATATGAACAGACAATTTTCAGATGATGAAATTAAAACTATTTCCACTCATATGAAAGAGTGTTCCAAATCACTATTGATCAGAGAAATGCAAATTAAGACAACTCTGAGGTATCATTACACACCTGTCAGATTGGCTAAGATGACAGGAACAAATAACGATGAATGTTGGAGGGGCTGTGGGAAAACTGGGACACTGGTGCATTGTTGGTGGAGTTGTGAAAGAATTCAACCATTCTGGAGAGCAATCTGGAATTATGCCCAAAAAGTTATCAAAATGTGCATACCCTTTGACCCAGCCATACTACTACTGGGCTTATACCCCAAGGAACTACTAGAGAAGGGAAAGGGACCTGTATGTGCCAAAATGTTTGTGGCAGCCCTTTTCATAGTGGCTAGAAGCTGGAAGATGAATGAATGTCCATCAATTGGAGAATGGTTGGGTAAACTATGGTATATGAATGTTATGGAATATTATTGTTCTATAAGAAATGACCAACAGGAGAAATACAGAGAGGCTTGGAGAGACTTACATCAACTGATGCTGAGTGAAACGAGCAGAACCAGAAGATCATTATACACTTCAACAATGATACTGTACGAGGATGTATGCTGATGGAAGTGGATTTCTTCAACATAGAGAAGAACTAATCCAATTCCAATTTATTAATGATGGACAGAACCAGCTACATCCAGAAAAGGAACACTGGGAAATGAAGGTAAACTGTTATTTTTACCTTCTGAATCCAATTCTTCCTGTGCAACAAAAAATTCGGTTCTACACACATATATTGTATCTAGAATATACTGTAATATATTTAACATATATAAGACTGCTTGCCATCTGGGGGATGGGGTTGGGGGAGGAAGGGAAAAAATCTGAATAGAAGTAAGTGCAAGGGATAATGTTGTAAAAAATTACCCATGCATATGTACTGTCCAAAAATGTTATAATTATAAAATAAAATAAAAAATTAAAAAAACAAAAAAAACAAAAAAAAAAACAAAAAAAAAGAATAGTAATGGTGATAGTGGGCAACCTTGTTTCACTCCTGATCTTACTGGGAAAGGTTGCAGTTTATTTCTATTGCATATTATGCTTACTGAAGGTCTTAAATATATGCTCCTGATTATTCTAAGGAATAGTCCATTTATTCCTATACTCTCAAGAGTTTTTAGTAGGAATGGATGTTGGATTTTGTCAAATGCTTTTTCTGCATCTATTGAGATGATCATATGGTTCTTATTAATTTGATTATTAATATGGTCAATTATATTAATAGTTTTCCTAATTTTAAACCAGCCCTGCATTCCTGGAATAAATCCTACTTGATCATAGTGTATTATCCTGGAGATGATTTTCTGAAGTCTTTTTGCTAATATCTTATTTAAGATTTTAGCATCAATATTCATTAAGGAGATTGGTCTATAATTTTCTTTCTCAGTTTTCGATCTACCTGGTTTAGGTATCAGTACCATGTCTGTGTCATAAAAGGAGTTTGGTAGGACTCCTTCATCCCCTATGTTTTCAAATAATTTATATAACATTGGGACTAATTGTTCTTTAAATGTTTGGTAGAATTCACATGTGAATCTATTTGGCCCTGGGGATTTTTTCCTGGGGAGTTGATTAATAGCTTGTTCTATTTCTTTTTCTGAAATGGGACTATTTAAGCAATTTATCTCCTCCTCTGTTAATCTAGGGAGCCTATATTTTTGGAGGAAGTCATCCATTTCACTTAAATTATCAAATTTATTGGCATAAAGTTGGGCAAAGTAACTCCTTATTATTTCTCTAATTTCCTCTTCATTGGTGGAAAGATCCCCCTTTTCATTTGTAAGACTATCAATTTGATTTTCCTCTTTCTTTTTTTTTTGATCAAATTTACCAAAGGTTTATCTATTTTATTGGCTTTTTCATAAAACCAACTCTTGGTTTTATTTATTAATTCAATAGTTTTGTTTACTTTCAATATTATTGATTTCTCCTTTTAATTTTTGTATTTCAAGTTTAATTTTTGGTTGGGGGTTTATAATTTGGTCTTTTTCTAGCCTTTTAAGTTGTAAGCCCAATTCGTTAATCTTCTCTTTCTCAATTTTCTTCAGATAAACCTCTAAAGATATAAAATTTCCCCTTATTACTACTTTAGCTGCATCCCACAGATTTTGATATGATGTCTCATCATTGTCATTATCTTGGGTGAAATTGTTAATTGTTTCTATAATTTGCTCTTTCACCCAGTCATTCTTTAAGATGAGATTATTCAGTTTCCAATTACTTTTTAGTCTATTTACCCCTAACTTTTTACTGAATGTAGCTTTTATTGCATTGTGATCTGAGAAGAAGGAATTTATTATTTCTGCCTTCCTACATTTAATTTTGAGATCTTTATGTCCTAATATATGGTCTATTTTTGTATAGGATCCATGAACTGCTGAGAAGAAAGTATATTCCTTTCTATTGCCATTCAGTTTTCTCCAAAGGTCTATCATACCTAGTTTTTCTAATGTTCTATTAACTTTTTTAATTTCTTTCTTGTTTGTTTTGTGGTTTGATTTGTCTAAATCTGAGAGTGCAAGGTTGAGATCTCCCACTATTATAGTTTTACTGTCTATTTCTTCTTGCAGTTCTCTTAACTTTTCCTTTAGAAAGTTAGATGCTATACCACTTGGTGCATATATGTTTAGTATTGATATGGCTTCATTATTTATGCTACCTTTTAGCAGGATATAGTTGCCTTCCTTATCTTTTTTAACGAGATCTACTTCTGCTTTTGCTTGATCTGAGATAAGGATAGCTACCCCTGCTTTTTTGGCTTTACCTGAAGCGTAATAGGCTCTGTTCCAACCTTTTGCCTTTACTCTGTATGTATCTCCCTGCTTTAAGTGTGTTTCCTGTAGACAACATATTGTAGGGTTCTGCTTTTTGATCCAATCTGCTATCCGTCTCCGTTTGATGGGATCGTTCATCCCATTTACATTTACAGTTAAAATTACTAATTCTGTATTTCCTGCCATCGTATTATTCCCCAGATTATGCTTTTTCCCTTGACCCCCCTGATCCCCCTCCCCTATATTTAATTTACAGACCCCCCTTGTGACGTGCAACCCTCCCTCCTTTTTTTTTTTTTTTTTTTTAGGATCCCTCCCCCCTCCCTCCAAGTCCCTTCACTTATTCTCCTTTTCCTTTTCCCTTTTCCTCTCCCCCCTTTTAATGAGGTGAGAAAAAAATTCTCTAAAAAACAAATATGTTAATTATTTACTCTTTGAGCCTCTCCTGATGAGAGTAAGATTCACACAATGATTCTCCCCCTCACTAAGTTCCCTCAGATATGGTGTATTTTCTATGCCTCTTCCTGGTATGTAGTTTCCCTCTTTTTATCACTCCTTCCCCTTTTTCTGAACCGACCTCCTTCCCTTTACTACACCCCCCTTTTTTTCTTTTATATCAGTAAAATCAAATTATCCTTGAGTACTTTTTATATACCCACAACAGAGTTACAGTTCTCAAGGTTTCTGTGTACCTTTTTCTGTTTCTCTTCAGTCTTGTGGATGTAGATCAAATTTTTTGTTTAAGTCTGGTTTTTTTCTTAGAAACATATAGAATTCCTCTGTTTCATTGAATGACCATCTTCTTCCATGGAAAAAGATGCTAAACTTAGCTGGGTAGTTCATTCGTGGTTGCAGTCCTTGATCTTTTGCCTTACGGAATATCAGGTTCCAGGCCCTTCTATCTTTTAATGTGGAGGCAGACAGATCTTGGGTGACCCTTATTGTGGCACCTCAGTATTTAAATTGTTTTTTTCTAGCTGCTTGCAGGATTTTCTCCTTTGTGTGGTAATTCTGCAGCTTAGCCACAATATTCCATGGTGTTCTTTTTTTAGGGTCTATTTCAGAAGGAGTTCGATGAATTCTTTCCACATCTACTTTCCCTTCTGTTTCTATTATCTCTGGACAGTTCTCTTTGATAATTTCCTGTAAAATAGAATCTAGGCTCTTTTTTTGGTCATAGTTTTCTGGAAGTCCAATAATCCGCAGCTTATCTCTCCTAGATCTATTTTCCAGGTCTATAGATTTTCCCAGTAAGTATTTGACGTTGTTCTCCAGCTTCTCATTTTTTTTGTTTTGTTTTACTGATAATTGGATTCTCTGTGAATCATCCATTTCTATTTGTTCCATCCTGACTTTTAAGGAGTTATTTTCTTCTTTCACAGTTTTTAGTTCTTTTTGTAAATGCCCAATTTCATTTTTAAATGAATTATTTTGCTCTATTGAATTTTTTTCCATTTCCCTAATTTTTTTTTTGAGAATTATTTTCTTTTTCCAATTCAGAAATTCTATTTTCTTGAGACTTTTTTATCTTTTCCAATTCAGAAATCCTACTTTCCTGTGTTTTTTTAACCTTTTCTAATTCACTAATTTTGTTTCCCTGCATCTCCTGTGAATTCTTTATTTTTTCCAACTCCAATTTCAGGATGTTGTTATTCTCTATCATAGCTTCCCTTTCCTTTCCCCATTTTTCTTCAATCTCCCTTAATTTTTTAAGAGCTTCTTCTAGGAGAGAGTTATGTGATGGGGGGCAGGAATCGTTCCCCTTTAGGTTGTTGTCTGCTGACTCTCTGCTGTTAACTTCCTCGGGGTTGGATACCCGCTCTTTCTCTGTGTAGAAGGAATCTATAGTTTTTTTGGCTTTTTTGCTCATACTTAAAAAAATCTTTTGGGGTCTGTCCCTGGGGTAGGAAATTATTTATTTACTTCTTTACCAGCTTCCTCCCAGACCAGATGGATGCAGAGGCTCCTGAGACTGAGCTAAGATAGAGCTCTGGGAGAGAGTTCCCCACCCCCTCCCTGGAAGTGCCTCAGAGGTGATTAGCACTGCTGTGCGGAGGGCGCTGTGTTTTAGAGGCTTCCCTGAGATTTGAGACTGAACAGTAAAGGCAGCACAAAGCCTATTCTATGTGTCCGGGTGGGGAGCGGATGTCTGCAGCAGGTGACATGAGAAGCCCCTGCGCTCAAACTGGAAGTGTCTGCCAGAAACCGCGGTCCCTAGTTCAAAGGTTCCGCTTCTCTGGGACTTCCTGGAGCTGAGTTCCACTCCCTCCAGCTAAACTAGGCAGTGTGTGTTGCCTTGGGCCGTATCCACCCACTTGTCAATCTCTTAACTATTCTCAAGTGGTAGCTGAGGCCACGCCCCCTGGTGCCTAGATCTGCTGAGTCACCCCCAGGGTCTGGGGAAAATCTAATCTGAGTTTTAAAATATTTTGGCTTTCTCTTCTGAACTGCTAAATAATTAGCAGAGAAGAGCTAACAGCCTGTGCCAGATTCCTTTACCTCAGTGGCTTCTCTGATCCCAGAGCCCTTCCCAGAGCAATGGGCGCAGTGTGCCACTACCCCACCGTCTGTGCTGGTCTCTCTTATTCCTCCCCTGGGAACTGGCCTTCTTTGTTGAAACTCCAGATTCTCTTCAGCTGGTAAGGCGTGCTTCCAGTCCTTGTGGTATCTATCAGTCCTGGGCTAATTCTGAGACTTAATTTATCTAATTGGTTGCGAGGGAGTGAGGACGTTCACTGAGTCGTGTGTTTCTTCTCCGCCATCTTGGCTCCGCCCCCTAGCCATTGTAATTTAATGAGCAGGGGAACTATATGGTTAGGTCTGTATTTTAGAACTATTATTTTGAAAGTTGATTAGATTGGTTTCAAATTAATAACCATTACTAGTCAACTACTATGTGTGAGGCATGGTTCTAAACAATAGAGGAAATGAAAGGAGTCAGGGAGATGCATTACTTCAAAGAGAATTTAAATACAAATAGGTGAAGTATGAATAGGCAGTAATTGTCATATTATAGGCACCTATTGTCTAAGTTGGAGAAGACATTCTTATTCAGGTATAGGGTGAATTAGATGGCCTCTCAGGTCTTTTCTAACACTTAAATATGGACATTTTGAAAAATCTTGTTGATATTGCTAATATCTCAAGGTTTGATTTGTTTTACTCTGTGGCTCAGATAGTCAATGAACATTTATGAAAGATCTATTACATGCCTGACACTGTGCTAAGGGTTGGTGATTCAAAGAAAGACAAAAAAACAAAAAAAAACAAAAATAATTCCCTGTCCCTGAAGACCTCATAGTCTAATGGCGAAGACATGAAAGCATGAAAACAACACTGTATAAACAAGATGTATGGAGAATAAATTGAAAATAATCAATAGAAGGATGGTACTAGCATTAAGGGGAATCAGGAAAGTCTGCTCATAGAAGGGATATTAATTGAGGTTTTAAGGAAGTCAAGTTAGCCAGGAGTCAAAGATGAAGAGAGAATATTCCAGGAATATGGGCAGCCTGTAAAAGTTCCAAGAGTCTGGAGGCAAAATATCTTGTATGAAGAATAGCAAAGAAGTCAGAATCACATATTAAAGGATATTCAGAAAATTAAGACAACCCTGAGATACCACTACAAACCTATCAGATTGGCTAGAATGACAGGAAAAGATAATGCAGAATATTGCAGGGGATGTGGGAAAACAGGGACACTGATACATTGTTAGTGGAATTGTGAATATATCCAGCCATTCTGGAGAGCAATTTGGAATTATGCTCAAAAAGTTATCAAACTGTGCATACCCTTTGATCCAGCAGTGTTACTACTGGGCTTATATCCCAAAGAGATCTTAAAGAAGAGAAAGGAACCTGTATGTGCAAGAATATTTGTGGCAGCCCTCTTTGTAGTGGCCAGAAACTGGAAACTATGTGGATGCCCATCAATTGGAGAATGGCTGAATAAATTGTGTATATGAATATTATGGAATATTATTGTTCTGTAAGAAATGAACAACAGGATGATTTCAGAAAGGCCTGGAGAAACTTACATGAACTGATGCTGAGTGAAATGAGCAGGACCAGGAGATCATTGTATACTTCAACAACAATACTATATGATGATCAATTCTAATGGATGTGGCCATCTTCAACAATGAGATGAACCAAATCAGTTCGAATAGAGCAATTATGAACTGAACCAGTTAAGCCCAACAAAAGCTCTCTGGAATATTAGTATGAACCATTACATAAAATTCCCAATACCCCTATTTTTGTCCACCTGCATTTTTGATTTCCTTCACAGGCTAATTGTTCACTATTTCAAAGTTCAATTCTTTTTGTACAGCAAAATAACTGTTTGGGCATGTATACATATATTGTATTTAATTTATACTTTAATATATTTAATATGTATTGGTCAACCTGCCATCTGGTGGGGTGGGGGGTGAAGGAGGGGAAAAATTGGAACAAAAGGTTTGGCAATTGTCAGTGCTGTAAAATTACCCATGCATATATCTGGTAAATAAAAAGTATAATAAAAAAAATTAAGAAAAAAAGAATATGAAGAGACAGGAAAGTGTTTTTACAAAAGTGGAAAGTTAAAAGTAGGTAATTTTGAGAAAAGCTTTAAATGTCAATGAATGGATTTTGGATTTTATCCTAGTGGTGATGGAGAGCCATTGGAATTTACTGAACAGAAAGTGATACAGTCAAATTTATGTTTTAGGAAAATCAATTTGATACTTGATCAGAGGATGGACTAGAGTAAGGGGAGATTTGAGACAGTGAGACCTATGAAAAGCCTACTTATTGTAATAATCTAGAAATGAGGTGATGACTGATCAAGTACCAGGATGGTTGCTATGTCAGAGGAAAGAAAAGGAAGAGGTGATTTGAAGATAAATTTGATAGACTAAGTAATGGATTGGTTATGGGAGATGGTGAGAGAGAATGAGAGTGACACAAATGTTGTGAGTCTAAGTGAGCTGGCAGAATTGTGAAACCCTCAACAGAAATAGGAAAAATTGGAAGGGAACAAAATTTAATGCATAAGATAAGTTCATTTTAGTTCAAAATATCTACAGGATATTTTCTTTGAGAGGCAATCTTGGACTGTGGGGGGAAAAGCGAGGTTTGGACTGGATAAATAGAAATCAGGAACATCAACATAAAAATGATCATTTGAAATCATGAAAACGGATGATTTGACCACATGAAATAGCATAGGAAGAGAAGAATTCTGTGGGACATCCATGGTAAGTGGGTATGACCTAGACAGAGATTTATCAAAGAAGAATGAGAAGAAGTAGACAGACAAGAGGGAAGAAAACCAGGTAAGGTGAAAACCAAGTGAGAAGTGTCACAGGTACCCAGAGTAAAGGAAGGTCAAGGGAAGGAAAGTGACTGATAATATTAAGGGCTGCAAGAAGGTCAAGAAGGATGAATATTGAAAAAAAAACTCTTGGATTTGAGAAACCTTTGATAACTTAGGTAAATAAGGTCAGAAACCAGATCATTCAATTAAATAAACAAAAAAAGGAAAGAAAGTATAGGCATTGAATATAGGTGTCCTCATTGTGTTTGAAAATAAAATGTGAGAAGAGATATATGGTGATAGGTAGAGGGTAGAATCTTTTTTTTTTTTTTTTTTTGAGCATAGCAAAAGCATGGATACATTTGTAAGCATTAGGGAAACAAGATAAATCTGAGGATGGTGATGATGATAGAGAAGGAAATCTACTGGATAAAATGGGATGAAATAGCTTATTACTATATGCATGGAAAGGACTTTAGAGAAATAAATCCTAAGGCATCTAAAACCCAGTGTTATGCTTCTCTTGTGCAATTGCATCCTATCCACGGTCCTGTGCAGTCCTTCAACACTAAAAACTTGCTAAGAATATAATGCAGATTGTCTCAATAGCAATAAAGCCCTGAAATTTTTTTTTTGTATTATCTGTAGGAAGCCACATCAGAGGAGAGAGCCTGGCTCTCTCCTGGTGCCTGATGATGGCAAATTACCTTCCCCATTCTCAGGTCTGCTGCTCTGTTTTCCATTCAAGACCTAGAAATGAATTCTAATAGCCTTTCTTGCACTGAAGTACCAGAGTTCTAAATTAGGTAATGTAAAGTAAAAGAGTGGAGACTTCAAAAGATACCATGGAGGTAATACATGCAAAATATTTGTTGAACTTGTTAGACAAAGTATTTATAGGACTATGACTTTTTCTACAACATTAGGCTTATTTCAATAAATATGGTAGAGGTATCACAAGGAAAACTTAAAGGAGGGAAAATGACCCACATGTGCAAAAAATGTCTATAGCAGCTTTTTTGTGGTAGCAAAGAATTGGAAAAATGAGTAGTGCCCATCAATTGGGGAATGGTTGAACAAGTTGTAGCATATGAAGATAATGGGATATTATTGTTTTATAAAAATGATAAACAAACTGATTTTAGAAAGGCCTGGAAATTTTACATTATTTGATGCTGAGGGAAATAAGCAGAACCAGGAATACATTAATAATAGCAAAAATGTGATGATCTACTATTAAAGACTCCATTCTTCCCACTGGTTCATTGATCCAAAGCAATCTCAATAGACTTTGGATAGAAAATGACATCTAATCCAGAAAAAAAGAACTAAGGAGACTGGATATAAACCAATACATGCTATGTTCACTTCTTTTTTTTCTGGTTTTTTTTTAATCTCTCCCATGGTTTTTCCCCTTTTGCTCAGTTTTCTCTTCTACTATCATTCATAAAATAATGTGTATTAAAAATAAAATAAAAGTAATCACATCAACAACAAACAAATGAGCAAATAAATAACTAAATCAATTAATCAATCAATTATTTAATGAATATGGCAGAGGATGAGGGAAAATGCCCAGATAAGTACCAGCTAGATATTGGGTGAACTGATTTATTTGTAAATAAGAAAAACACATAAAAATCAGTTTCCAAATTCAACCTCAAATCCATTTTTCTTTTAATTCTTTCCTTTCCCTTTCCTTTTTTCCTTTTTCCTGTTCCTCCTTTTCCTTTCTTTACATTCCCTTCTTTTTTTTCTCTCTCCTCTTTCTTTTTGGTATATCTAATTGTATAGATGTCTTTGTACGTCTGTTCTTCTTTGAATATTGCCTGGCTCTCCCGCCTCTTGTACATCTACCTTTCTCCCCAATTAGGAAGTGGCGTCTGGTTTCAGTGATTATCTTCACAAATCCACAATCTTTCATATCATCTTTCATCCTTTATTATTCTATTGGGATGTCCAGATGATTATTTCAGCTCTTCACAAGGCAGCTTAGATTGGCCATTATTTTCTGAACACTTTATGGGAGAGATAAAAAGCCTGTTTTTTTACAACATCTCTGGCCTAGAAGTCTCTAGGGATTGGAAGGACTGTGCCACAGAAGCCACTCTTCTGGGTCACATCCTTTGCTCAGACAATGAGACTTCATTTGTGAGAATGCTGCTAAATTGGCATCTTGAAAAGCAATCTTCTGGTTCTCTCCTGGGCTATTTACAGGTGTCTGGGGAATGGCATAAAAGAGAGACCTCTTTGAAAAAGGCAAGATTATGATCTGCTGCTTTTCAGTGACAAAGACAGGAGGGCTTCTAAGCAACCTGATCAGACTTTTGTAATTTCCCTTCTTTGTACACACTACCATTATCAGTAAATAGCTTTTTCCACCCCAGAACTTTAGTTCCCCATTTTCTCTGTGGACAAGTTTCAATTTGAGATATAAATAAAGATAAATTTGTAACTGAAAAAAATGAGAGTCTATTCAGTCCACCCCCTTTTTTATAGATTAAAGCCCATGATGATTATGAATTGCCTAAAATAACTCAGATTGTATGTATCAAAGGAAGGATTAGAACCCACATTCTTAGGCTCCAAAGCCAGCAGATTTTTCATTCCATTAAGGCATTCTGACTATGTATAATTAATGGGAGGGTATTATGTCAATAGTCATTAACACAATCCTAGCAACAAGTGTTCTGATATATGTAATTGAAGATGGGATCAAGTAATAAAATATGGAACAGAACTCAATGTTCAGTATATTCAGAGATGCTGTTCTAGTTTTCCCTTTCCTTCTGCCTCTTAGTGACCATCCCTCCAAAGAACTCACTCAAAGGCTACATCAGGTCTGATTAAGTAGCACTAATGGAGCATAGTCACAATTCTGAAGATAGGAAGGCTTTCCTTTCTCTAAATGATATGTAGTATTTTCCTCACAAGAGGTTTGAGAACAGTTTAAGATTAAGTCCCTGTGACCTGAAAAAAGAAGAAAAAAGAAAAGAAAGGAATAGGAATGAAAAGGAAGGAAAGGAAATGATGAAGGGGGAGGAGAGGAAAGGAGAAAAGAAAAAGAGAAAAAAGGGGAGAGAAGAGAAGTAGAGAAAAAAGAAGAAAAGGGGAGAGGAGAAGATAGGAGAAGAGAATAGAGAAGAGGAAAAGAGAATAATGGAGAAGAGAAGAGGGGAAAAGAGGAGAGGAAAAGAGAAAAACAGAGAGGAGAGGAGAAGAAAAGAAAGCAGAAGAAAGAAGAGAAAAGAGCAGAGGAAAGAAAAAAATCAACAAAAGCTGATTACTGTGATTTTTTTTTATCTTTAATTGGAAAGTAGTATGAGTTGTTGAGTGAATATCAATGAGAAAAGGATACTTCCCTGTCACCCAATGGAAGCAACTAGAGAGGATTCACTAATAAGTTTGCTTCTGCTGTTGCTGAAGGGAGGCAATAAGACAAATTGACCACCTCAGTAGAAAAATTTAATAAATAGAAGGTTCCTCTGATGGATGTTATTGATTGTATTTTATTTGAATGAGGTTGCCTGGTCCTGATTGGTTGCCTTATAATCAGCTCCATCTTTACTTCAGTGTTAATAAATATTTGACTTATCAACTCCAGGTCCTTTTCCTACAGTTTCATTGCATCATCGACCTCATAGGCAAGCACAGTGACCCTTGCCTTTCCTATCGATCTTTCATGTGTTTATCAGCTTGATTCACACTAGACACATCTCCGCTTCTTTTTCTTTTTAAAAAAAAATAAGGTCAATTTAAATCAATAATGCAAATTTACCCATTTTTAAAAGGTACCCTTGGAAAGAGGAGTCATTGATTTACAGACTTGTGAAGAAATGTTGCTGGTTTGACATTTTGTAGAGCAATTTAAACTAGTATGTGTCACCATGTAAAGAGCTGTGGCTGCTAGATAGATTTGTACTAATATGATGTTTAGAAAGTTTCTAAAAATGCCAATTATTATTTATTGATTATATGCATTTAAAATATCTGTATATGACAGGGATCCAAAAACTATAGAAAGGAAATGCAAAATATAGCTATTAGCTATTTAAACAGTTTCTGTAATGTTGGGAGCTATCTCCAAATGGTAGACATCTGGTATTATTATGGTGCACGAGCAAAGACTAAGTGACTCCTCCTTGAGAAAGCAGGGTTTTCTTCTTGTTGTTTAGTTTTTTCACTTATATCTGTTTTTTTTTTTACCTCATTTGGGGTTTTCTTGGCAAAGCTACTGTAGCAGTTTGTCATTTTCTTCTCCAACTTATTTTACAGATAAAGAAACTAAGCAAACAGGGTCAAGTGACTTGCCCAGAGTCACACAGCTAATAAGTGTCTGAGGTCAGATTTAAACTCAGGAAGATGAGTCTTCCTAATTCCTAATTCCAAGTGCAGTGCTCTATTAGTGTGTTTTTGAAAGAGATATCCCTGTATAAGTTCTAAGAATATCTGATTCTAAACATGAGGGGAAAATTATTCTAAGAATATCTGTGAAATACCCATCTGACTAGGCCCCAAACCGCTTCTCCAGGATTCTTTCCCTGAGTGCCTAATATCTCTTAATATCTCTCCACTTCCAAATTTCCAAAAGTTCTTTGCTCAGAATTCATTTCTGTATTTATTTTCTGTTTTGTATCATAATTACTCATTTATGTGTTCATCTTCCTTATCCAACTGTAAACATTTTTTAAGCAAGATCTGAATCATATCTGATTTTGTTTCCTCTGTATCCAATGCAGTGCTTTGTACACACTAACTGATTAATGAATTTTTGACAATTGTGTCTTTTCCTTGGGGATAGGTCAGAATACTAGTGTCTTATTGGAAGTTTTCTTCATTTAACTACAGGTGAAGGTAAGTATAATGCTAGACATCCAAAGCTCTTCAAGCAAGTGCCTAAATAGAACACTGAAGCTCCCCTGGTGTTAGGTCCATGTAAGAGCATATTTAGACCTTGGAGAAGTAATATTCCTTTTTCTTCCCATATGTCCATGACATATATGCAATCTACTCTTAATTTTTGGCTTTTATCTTTTTGTTTTTGTTATTTTACTTTAGTTTCATGTCTGAGACATTCTAGAAAGGTGACAGCAAAGGGGTAAAGATATAAGGAACTCCTCATTTATACAATGAAGGAATCTAGATTATGTGATCATTAATCTATCAGTCTAAAGAATGGGTAGACAGGAAGAAAGTGGGAAAGTTTAAATTTCATGTGGCTCTCCCCAGATCATCATCCATAGTCACAATCATAGGATTAAGTAATAAAATTTGGCAGTACTCTGGGGGTTGACACTAACCATTAAAAAACAACAAACAAAAATACTTATATCTCATAGAAGTCAAATGATTTTCTTGAGATCAAATATATCTAGTAATAAGACCAGGATTTATAGGTAGGTAGTATATGCCAACCATCTATTTTATTGGAATGTGATAATTATGTCATTAGATAAGACTAAACTTTATATTATAATTTCAAGCACAACAAGATCCCCATTCCCTAGCCCAAGTCATTTCCCCAAACTGTTCACTGACACCAAAAATCTTTCTACTAAAGGACCAAACTTTTTTCTTCACAATTAGAGTCAAGGCTTAAAATATGAATGTGGTCATCATAGCAGAGTAAAAAATAATAACTTTTAGCCTAGAAACAAGCTTAGTTGAAGGAAAAATGCCTAGGAACCAAAAGGAAGCTAGTGATTGCATTGAGTTGAGAAGGTGAAAAGAGGCCATTGAGACCAATTGGCTTTACAATTTTCCTGAGGGTTGGACCTCAATGCAAGGCATGTGTTTTCATGGTTGTTTCCCTTAGGTATATCAGGGGACAAATAAACTAAGCTATCACTTTTGGCTTTGGACCAGGAAAAATCCAAATATGGTTTGTGGAATTGAATAATATAAGAATGAACTAGAAAAATAGGAAGGACCAGGTAACAAAGAACTTAGAACTCCAGTGAGAGGAGTGTGTTTTTTCTTCTAGAGGCAATAGATAGGGAGACCCTGGGGTGAATTGAGTAAGGAACTGTCATAATCAGACCTGTAGTTTAAGAAAATATCATTAATACTTGTATGCAGGATGATAGATTGAAATGGGGAGAAGTCTGAGGTAGGAAGATCAAATAAAGAGCCAATGTATTAGTTTAGATGAGAGGTGAAGAGGAGCTGAAGTAAAGGTGGTGACTTGGTCAGTGGAATACTATGCATTTGGAGATACTTGTGTCAAAAGAAATCTAGATTTTCAGTGGTATTTCTCATAATAAGCACTAAGTATGTATATATTTTATGTGTTTGTACATATGTATATGTCCATATAAGAATATATACATATGCATATATATACATGTTATGGAATCTAGCAAAAAAATAACTTTAAAGCTTAATGGATTTTTTTGCCTGCATGAGCACCAGTATATCTTGGGGCCTAGCAAATGCTTTCCAATAATCAGCCTTAAAGACATGCTCAAACTCTCTTTTACTTTTAAAGATTCTCTGTCATAAAAATGAGTCCTTGAAATGCTGCTTCATATCAGAGGCATTTTCAAATTGTATCAGAATAATTTTCTTTTCCTCTATGACAGGTGAGGAGCCTCTGAAGTTCTTCTGCGCAAAGAATCTCTGAGACCAGAAAGGTCTAGATATATTCATGGGATCACAGATATACCTAGGCATATTGTGGTTTTAAAAAGAAATTAGTTTAGAACCTAACATATAGCCCATTGTGGTAGCCTGTATATATTTCTCATACATTCATCTTCCATTTGGTATCATTTATTTTCATGTCTATCCCACAACACACAAGATAATATTTGTAAAGTTTTAGCACCTACTATGTGCTTATCAAATATGTTGTTGTTGGAACAGCTAGATATTAAAGTGAATAGAGCATAGAGCACTACGCCTAGCGTCAAGAAGACATGAATTCAAACCTAACCTCAGAAACTTGCTACTTGTGTGACCCTGATCAAATCACTTAAACCTGTTTGCTTCAATTTCCTTATCTGTAAAAGAGTTCAGTATCTTTACCAAATATATATATTTGTAAAGAGCTTAGCATCTATAATTTACTTGGCACATATTCCTTTCCCACCCTCACCTCTTCGTCCAACCCAAAGAAGGATTTTTTTTTTCAACATGGTGTAATGGATAGAGTGCTAGTTTCAGAGTTAGGAAGTCGAGGTTTAAATCTTTCCCCTATTATCATCTTCAGTACATTCAACTAGAATTGTCATTCTAGAAAAGTCATTCAACTTGCATGCTTCAGGGAACGTTCTAGGATATGTCTACTATAAAGTATATAATACTGAAGCCCATATTATTTCTTTAAATATTATTTTATTTCTTTAAAATAGTGATAAATACTACAACAGTACTTTTATTCTAATATTTAACCTCTCTTGATTCTTTTTAATCAGGGACCACATAGAGATATCATGTACCCTTAAGAATAATGTTCTTCTCTTCTATACCGTTATTTTGCTTCACTAAATATTTAAAAAAGCATTGGTCTTGAAATATGTCCAGATCCGGAAGTGAATTTGGGAGTTCAACAAATCTGAAATTTCTGAGTTAGATGAAACTAATTAGCAATAGTAGAATTTTCTACATTTTAAAAGACAATCACTGCTAAGAGAAATAAGCAAAATCTTCGCCTTTCTATTCAGTAGAAATGAATTTTAAGGAGAAAGTGTAGAAACAAGGTGAAATAAATGTAAAATGCTTAATCAACAGTCCCACAAATGCTTAATGTTTAGCTTCCAAATAGAGTAAAGCAGGTAGCTGGTAATAGTAGTTGTTTCATTTGTCTCAGTCTATCATTCAGTGTAACATGCTTTTTATATAATTCATTTTTTTGTGCAGAAAATAAATGGTGGCTCTATACCCTATTCATATTGTACATTAAGCCTCATTCTACTCTTCACCTTTAGGAATAACTTAGATGTGGGCCAAACCATAAGCTTTAAGTAAATCATCTATCCCTAGGGTGAGAAAAATGGAAAATAGTAAATAAAAAAAAATTAAATGATTATTATGATTCTTTTTTGATATGATTAGGCTCTTCCAAGACTGAACCTGATATAGATTAAGCATGTAGATTCAGAATAGATGGGCTCCTAAGTGAGAGACAAAGACAGATAAATACAGGGGAAAAGATACAAAAAGACAGATAGAAACAGAGCTAGACAGAGACAGAGACAGAAAAACAAAAACAGAGACAGAGACAGAGAGATTGACTCAGTGACTCTGAATCCAGCAATAGTTATTATACCCATGGAGAACTCAACTAGTGTTTGAGGAACTGATTTCAATTAACCTCTCAGTGCATAATATCCACTAGGCTGCTCACCATTTATTGGGGGCACATCTAAATTTGTTTGCTAATTTTTCTAGAAATCCTACATAACCTTTCATTGAAAGAGTTCTTTCTCCTTGCCTACCTTTTGCACCTTCCCTAGTCCTAAGACCAAACAAAGTCCATTTCAACAACATGACTGGGTCAGAGCCAAGATGGTGGAAAAGGCACACACGACTTTTTAAACTCCTTTCATACTTCATGACCAATAATCACATTCAGCCTCAAAATTAGTGCTTGACTGACAAAATTCACTAAGACTAGAAGTACAACTCACCAGCCAAAGATAATCTGTAAGTTCATCAGAAAAGGTTTGTCTTGAGGGGTCAGAGCAGAGCAGCACAAACCTGGAGGTGGGAGAGGCAAGCAAACAGAGTGGACATGGAAGGATCGGCCTCTGTGGTTAGAAAAGTACAGAGACGACTCTGGCATAGGCTGATTGGTCTGTCTTGGTTGTAAAGCAGCAGACCAGTAGAGAAATTAGAGCCAAAGGCAGAGAGTACTCTAAAAACCGCTAGAATATAACAGGACTTGGGTATACCTACCCAAAACTGGGAGTGACTCAGCACAGACCACAAAACAGCTGTACTGCCCCATTTTGTAGTACAGGGCTTTTCCTCAGAACAGTTGCAAATCTGCATGGCGGGGGTGGGGGCACAGCCCAGGGCAGCCTCTAATCTGCACAGTGGGGGGATTGGCCTGGGGCAATAGAACTTTCACAGGGCAACTGTGCTTCCTGGGCAGAGCCACTTCTGGTCCTGAGTCACTTCCAGTCTTTGCAGGGCTACTTGCTATTCAACTGCCAATACCCACAGCACCACAGAGGGCTTTGGCTTGGGACAGTGACAGTTTCACTGCCCAGTTTCTAGCCCCAGGGAAGTAACTAATCCACACAGCAGGGTTTTTCACTGGACACTTCCACAGCTCAGCAGTGTAAACCACTTTCAGTGGGGAATTCTTTCCAAGAGCACTCCCATACCTCACCATTTCTGTAGCTGGTTGACACATATCCCTGCTTTGCAGATGAAGGTGGTAACCTCCTTGCCCTGAAAGCAGACCCTACAGGCTTTTAAAAATGAGTAATAAAATCAAAAGGACAATCAATACCTTCTATACAGAAAGAGAGCAGGTTCTCAATCCTGAAGAGACTAATAGTTAATAGCCTCCAGATGATACCCCAAATAACGCTCTGCTAGAAGAGACTATTAAAAATTTCAAAAGAGAGTTAGAAGAAAAATGGGGAAATGAAAGGGAAGCTATGCAAGAGAGTAACAACTTCCTGAAAGGTGAATTGGAAAAGGTAAAGAATCCCCAGGAAGTGCAGGGAAACATAATTTGTAAATTGGAAAAGGTAAAGAAATCACAGGAAAGTAGGATTTGTGAGTTGGAAAAAGAAAATAGCTCACTAAAAAAAAAAAAAATAGTGAAATGGAAAAAAAAAATTCCATAGAGTAAAACAACTAATTTTAAAAATTCAATTGGATATATACAAAAATAAGTTTAAAAAAAGCTAATGAAGAAAATAACTCATTAAAAATAAGAACTGAACAAATAGAAAGGAATGATTCATTGATACATCAAGAATCAGTCAAGCAAAACAAAACAAAAATGAAAAATTAAAGAAAAATATTAAATATCTTCTTGGAAAAACAACAGACCTGGAAAATAAATCTAAAAGAGATAATCTGAGGATTATTGGGCTTCCCAAAAATTATGATGAAAAAAAAAAAAGAGCCTACATGCAACTTTACAGGAAATCATCAAAGAGAAGAGCCCTGAGGTAATAGAACCAGAAGGTAAACTAGGTATTGAAAGAATTCATCAAATACCTTCTGAAAAAGACCCTAAAAACAAAACAAAACACTCCATGGAATATTGTGGCCAAATTTCAGAACTATCAGACTAAGGAAAAAATATTATAAGCAGCCAGAAAAAAACAATTCAAATACCGAGGTGCCACAATAAGGATCACTCAAGATCTGGCTGCTTCCACATTAAATGATTGAAGGGCCTAGAATCTGATATTCTGAAAGGAAAAAGAACTGGGAATGCAGCCAAGAATAAACTACCCAGCTAAGCTGAACATTTTTCCATGGAAGAAGATGGACATTTAACAAAACAGATGAATTCCAATTGTTTCTAAGGCAAAAACCAGATATAAACAAAAAATTTGATCTCCAACCATAGGACACAAGAGCAGCAGAAAAAGGTAAAAGAAACTCTTGAGAATTGTATTTCTGTCGTGCATATACATAAAGACTACATGTATAATTTGATTCTACTGATATAACATAAAAAGGGAAGTAGAAATGGAAAGGGGATAATGTCAGAAAAAGGGAAAAAGGGGGGGCTAAAAAGAGGGAAACTACATCCCACAAAGAAGCAAAAAAAAATCTACCATATCTGAGGGAAGTTAGAGAGAGAGAGGAACATTATGTAAGTCTTACTCTCATCAGAGTTGACTCAAAGCGAAAATAATTAACATATTTGTCTTACAGAGGCTTTTCTCTCACCTCATTAAAAGGGGGGAGAAGAAAAGGGAAAAAGAAAAAAAGTAATAAGGGAAAGGTATAAAAAAGAGGAAGAGATTAAAAGGGGGGAGGGAGAGATACTAAATAGAGTGAGCCCTGTGACACAAGTGGGGCCTATAACTTTAATACTGGGTAATATGGTTAGGGGGGCAAGAAAACAAAAAGCATAATTTGGGGATAATAAGATGGCAGAAAAAACATAATTAATAATTTTAACCATAAATGTGAATGGGATGAACTCTCCCATTAAGCAGAAGCAGATAGCAGATTGGATCTAAAGTAAGAACCCTACAATATGTTGTTCACAGGCAACACATTTAAAGCAGGGAGATACAGAGTAAAGGTAAAAGGCTGGAGCAGAATCTGCTATTCTTCAGGTGAAGTCAAAAAAGGAGCTAGAAAAAAACAATTCAAATATAAAGTGGCACAATAAGGGTCACTCAAGATCTGCCTGCCTCCACATTAAAAGATCAAAGGGCCTGGAACCTGATATTCCGAAAGGAAAAACGTCAAGGATTGCAACCAAGAATAAACTACCCAGCTAAGTTTAGCATTTTCTTCCAAGGAAGAAGATGGTCATTTAATGAAACAGAGGAATTACATTTATTTCTAAGAAAAAAACCAGACTTCAACAAAAAATTTGATCTACATCCACAAGACTGAAGAGAAACAGAAAAAGGTAAAAAAGAACTCTTGAGAACTGTCTCACTGTTGTGGATATACAGAACGTCCACATGGATAATTTGATTTTGCTGATATAAAAAAAGGGGGGGTAGTAAAGGGAAGGGGATAGTATCAGAAAAAAGGGGAAGGAGTGATAAAAAGAGGGAAGCTACATCCCAGAAAGAGGCACAGAAAATCTACCACATCTGAAGGAATTTAGAGAGGAGAAACATTGTGTGAATAATACTCTCATCAGAGTAGACTCAAAGAGAAAATAATTGAAATATTTGTTTTTCAGAGAATTTTCTCTCACCTCATTAAAAGGGGGAGAGGAAAAGGTAAAAGGGAAAGGGGAATAAGGGAACTGTAAAAGAAAAGGAAAGGGACTTGGAAGGAGGGTAGAGGTTTACTAAAAAGGGAGGGCTGCGTGTCACAAGTGGGGTCTATAAATTAAATATTGGGGAAGGGGTTCAGGGGGGTCAAGGGAAAAAAGCATAAGCTGGGGATAATATGATGGCAGGAAATACAGAATTAGTAATTTTAATTGTAAATGTGAATGGGATGAACTCTCCCATCAAATGGAGACAGATAGCAGACTGGATCAAAAGTCAGAACCCTACAATATGTTGTTTACAGGAAACACATTTAAAGTATAGAGATACATACAGAGTAAAGGCAAAAGGTTGGAGCAGAATCTATTATGCTTCAGGTAAAGCCAAAAAAGGAGGGGTAGCCATCCTTATCTTAGACCAAGCAAAAGGAAAAAATTAATCTAATTAAAAGAGATAAGGAAAGAAACTATATCCTGCTAAAAGGAAGCATAGACAATGAAGCAATAACAATACTAAACATATCTGTACCAAGTGGTATAGCATCTAACTTCCTAATAGAGAAGTTAAGAGAGGTGCAAGAAGAAATAGATAGCAAAATTATAAGAGTGGGATATCTCAACCTTGCACTCTCAGAATTAGATAAATCAAACCACAAAACCTATAAGAATGAAATTAAAGAGTTAAATAGAATATTAGAAAAATTAGGTGTGATAGTTCCTTGGAGAAAACTGAATGGTGACAGAAAGGAGTATACTTTCTTCTCAGTAGTACATGGAATACAAAAATTGACCATATATTAGGATATAAATATCTCAAAATTAAATTCAGGAAGGCAGAAAAAGAAAATGCTTTCTTTTCAAATCATGATACAATAAAAAACTATATTCAACAAAAAGTTAGGGGTAAATATACTAAAACGTAATTGGAAACTAAATAATCTCATCTTAAAGAATGAATGGGTGAAACAGCAAATAAGAATAATTAAAAATTTCATTCAAGATAATGACAATGATGAGACACCATACCAAAATTTGTGGGATACATCCAAAGTGGTAATAAGGGGAAATTTCATATCTTTAGAAGTTTACTTGAATAAAATAGAGAAAGAGAAGATCAATGAATTGGGCTTGCAAATTAAAAAGCTAGAAAAAGACCACATTAAAAACCCCCAATCAAATACTAAACTTGAAATTCTAAAATTAAAAAGAGTAATTAATAATATTGAAAGTAAAAAATGTATTGAACTAATAAATAAAACTAAGAGTTGGTTTTCTGAAGAAAAAAAAACAACAAAATAGATAAAGTTCTGGTAAATCTGATTATAAAAAGGAGAAAGGAAAATCAAATTATTAGTCTTAAAAATGAAAAAGGAGAACATTCCTCCAATGAAGAGGAAATTAGAGGCATAATAAGGAAATACTTTGCCCAATTATCAAAATATAGATTTCCTAGATTAACAGAGGAGGAGATAAATTGCTTAAATAGTCCCATTTCAGAAAAATAAATAGAACAAGCTATTAATCAACTCCCTAAGAAAAAATTCTCAGGACTAGATGTATTCACATGTGAATTCTACCAAACATTTAAAGGGCAATTAGCCCCAGTGCGATATAAACTATTTGAAAAAAATAGGGAATGAAGGAGTCCTACCAAATTCCTTTTATGAAACAAATATGGTACTGAAACCTAATTCAGATAGGTTGAAAACAGAGAAAGAAAATTGTAGACTAATCTCTCTAATGAATATTGATACTGAAATCTTAAATAAGATATTAGCAAAAAGAGTACAAAAATTCATCACCAGGTTAATTCACCATGATCAAGTAGGATTTATACCAGGAATGCAGGGCTGGTTCAATATTAGGAAAACTATCAGTATAATTGGCCACATTAATAACCAAATTAACAAAAGACATATGATCATTTCAATAGATGCAGAAAAAGCATTTAATAAAATCCAACATACATTCATATAAAAAGCACTTGAGAGTATAGGAATAAATGGATTTTCCCTTAAAATAATCAGTAGCATCTATTTAAAACCTTATGTAAGCATCATATGTAATGGGGATAAACTGCAACCATTCCCAATAATATCAGAAGTGAAACAAGGTTGCCCACTATCACTATTACTATTCAATATTGTATTAGAAATGCTAGCTTTGGCAATAAGAGTTGAGAAAGAGATTAAAGGAATTAGAGTAGCTAAAGAGGAGATCAAATTATCACTCTTTGCTAATGATATGATGGTATATTTAGAGAACCCCAGAGATTCTACTAAAAAAGCTATTAGAAATAATTCACACCTTTAGCAAAGTTTCAAGATATAAAATAAACCCACATAAGTCATCAGCATTCTTATATATCACCAACAATATCCAACAGTTAGAGTTACACAGAGAAATTAAAGTAACTACGATAGTATAAAATATTTAGGAATTTATCTGCCAAGAAAAATCAGAAAGTATATGAGCAAAACTACAAATCACTTTCCACACAAATTAAGTCTGATGTAACCAATTTGAAAAATATTAAATGCTCTAGGATAGGGCAAGCAAATATAATAAAAATGACAATTCTACCTAAACTAATCTATTTATTTAGCACTATACCAGACTTCCAAAAAACTATTTTAATGACCTAGAAAAAATAACAGCAAAATTCATATGGAAAAACAAAAAGTCAAGCATTTCAAGGAAATTAATGGGAAAAAAAATTAAATTAAGATGGCCTAGCTGTACCAGATCTAAAATCATATCATAAAGCAGCAGTTATCAAAACTATTTTTATGGGCTAAGAAATAGACTAGTTGAACAGTGGAATAGGTTAGGTTCAAAAGACAAACAGTCAGTAACTTCAGTTATCTAGTGTTGACAAACCCAAAGACCACAGATTTTAGGATAAGAACTCAATATTTGACAAAAATTGCTGGGAAAATTGGAAACTAGGATTTTACCCACACTTAACACTGTACACCAAGAAAAGGTCAAAATCGGTTCATGATCTAGGCAGAAAGAATGAGATTACAAATAAATTAGAGGAACATAGGATAGTTTACCTCTCAGACCTGTGGAAGAGGAAGAGATTTATGACCAAAGAAGAACTAGAGATCATTATTGATAACAAAATAGAAAACTTTTATTATATCAAATTGAAAAGTTTTTGTACAAACAAAACTAATGCAGATAAGATTAGAAGGGAAACAATAAACTGGGAAAACATTTTTACAGTTAAAGGTTCTGATAAAGGCCTCATTTCCAAAATACATAAAGAATTGAATCAAATTTATAAGAAATCAAGCCATTCTCCAATTGATAAATGGTCAAAGGATATGAACAGACAATTCTCAGATGAAGAAAATGAAACTATTTCTAGTCATATGAAAAGATGCTCCAAATCATTATTAATCAGAGAAATGCAAATTAAGACAACTCTGAGATACCACTATACACCTGTCAGATTGGTGTTCCAGCAGTGTTACTACTGGGCTTATATCCCAAAGAAATCTTAAAGAATGGAAAGGGACTTACATGTGCAAGAATGTCTGTGGCAACCTTCTTTGTAGTGGCCAGAAATTGGAAACTGAGTGTATGTCCATCAGTTGGAGAATGGCTGAATACATTGTGGTATATGAATATTATGGAATATATTGTTCTATAAGAAATGACCAACAGGATGATTTCAGAAAGGCCTGGAGAAACTTACATGAACTGATGCTGAGTGAAATGAGCAGGACCAGGAGATCATTATATACTTCAACAACAATACTATATGATGATCAATTCTAATGGATGTGGCCATCTTCAACAATGAGATGAACCAAATCAGTTCCAATAGAGCAATTATGAACTGAACCAGTTAAGCCCAACAAAAGAACTCTGGAATATGAGTATGAATCACTACATAGAATTCCCAATACTTCTATTTTTGTCAGCCCACATTTTTGATTTCCTTGATTGTTCACTATTTTAAAGTTCAATTGTTTTTGTACAGCAAAATAACTGTTTGGACATGTATACATATATTGTATTTAATTTATACTTTAATATATTTAACATGTATTGGTCAACCTGCCATCTGGTGGGGGGAGGAAAGGAGGGGAAAAATTGTAACAAAATTTTTGGCAATTGTCAATGCTGTAAAATTACCCATGCATATATCTTGTAAATAAAAAGCTATAATTAAAAAAAAGATTTAATTTTTTAAAAAATAGCATAACCACAGAACTTGAATGAAGTAGGAGTCACCAACTCTACTTATTTTGTTGAGATGAAGAATCACTAGACTTTATCATATACCCTGTTACTATCTCCCAAAGTCCTCTAGTCCTTACATATATCCCATCTTTACACCCTGCAGACGATATCTTATATATGTATATGATCAAGAAGTGGTGGGCCTTGCCATCGCCTAGCATAGTATCCTTAGTATTTCTGGACCTTTTTTATCTGTATTAAAGCTGGATTTTCTTTTATATGTGATTCATTCACTCTTGACTCTTTGTACTGGAAGAAAATCTACTGTTGTCTTACATGCTGATGAAAATCAATAAATTTTCACCACTTTCAATTTGATTTCTCATCTGAGAATTGGAGTTAGCATCTAATTGACATCAAGTCTGTAATCCCAGCCTAAACTGTCCCTCTAGCTACAGTAGAAAAAATAAACTGTGGGTGGTATTGAGAGATTAGGCTTCCCCCTCTCTACTGACAGCTTGAAATCTCCTTGAAAGAATTATTTTCTTGTAGCTTTTTCTTCTTTGTCTAACAGTACTTCAAGCAATGCAAAATAAATAAATAAATAAATGTATTTTACATAATTTATGTAAGTATATGTTCATGACACAGTGAGTTACAAACCTAAAGGTCATATGTTATGTAAGTCAGTACATAGTCCTATTAGATGGGCCATAGCCTTGTCAGTGTAGAGCTGGAAGGGACCACAGGAGCACTTAGTCCAACTCCCTCATTTTACAGATGAGGAAACTGAGGTACAGGGAGACTTAGTGACTTGCCTATTATCACAAAAATAGTTTCATTGATTTCATTTGAATCCAGATTATTTGAATTCAGAATCAGTGGACTTTCTTTTCATTTTCTGCTTTACATGAGATTATTAATGTAGTCAAATCTCTACATAAGCTTTAAAGTGCTAAATAAATGTCAGTTAATGTCACAACTACTATTAGTTCTGTGATTCATGAGAGAATCTTGAGTCTCCTCTCCTGAAGTCTTCTTTTGATGTTTCATCTTGGCTTGTTGATGACCCTAGGCTCTTAAGAGTTATGTCAATGTAAGGGTGGAGTGACTGAGTAAATCAATCCAGTCTGTCCACCTTACTTTAAGTAAGTGAGAAGATGCTCAATCAATAAATCCTTTAGACTTATTGTGAAAAGTTTTGAAAGTCATTGGATAAAGTAAAAACATACCAGACAGAAAATCTGTTCCAAATGCCTAAGAAATTTCATCATGCCCTCTGAGTCATGTATAAAAGCATGAGCTAGCTGGAATCATTCAGTGTCAAAAAACCTTTAGAAAGAAAATTCACATAATCTCCTGGGAAAGAACAGCATTGGGGTTAAAGGGCTATCTCATCTTGGGTATCTTCTCCCATATCTGTTTGGCTGGAGGAGAACCTTTTGAACTCTAACATAGAGAATTATGGATTGCTCATTCTCTTATTAATGTTCTAGAAGTATCTCCAACTCACTTATTAGCAATGCTTATATTCGGTTCAAAGGCCAATCCAAGTACTGAGTCATAATAGTAAAATAAGGGAAACTTCTTGAGCATTCCACTAATAGAAGAGAACTTCTAGCAACCAAATTATGTAAATTATCTTTTCTCAAATGTGTTCTATAAATTTGAACTCAGTTTCTACTAGATATGATTTTACTAGTGGGAGAGTATATCAGTCAGAGATTTGGAAGGAGAGAGTTGACCAACTACTCTTTTTGTGCCATTTTAACAAATGCTCTTATCTACAAACTACTAAGGACTAGATGCTTAAATGATTTCCAGCTGATGGTAAATCAGAAGAAAGAACACAATGGCTGTTTTAAGCCAATGACCTTGTAGTGGCTCTAACTTTCCAGGAGTATGCTCAAACTGTGAAAGCAAGAGATATGCTTTCTTCAGGCCTCTAGAATCATCTATGAAAATAGAAGAAGGGATCCAACAATTTAATAGGTCATTCCCATAAAGAATAAGATCAGTAGGTCTCATTATCGTGGGAAGTCTTTCTTAAATAGTATAATGTATGTGGACTTGGAATCTAGAAAACCTCCCTTTGAATTCCACCTCAGATAATTACTAACTGTATGACATTGGTCAAGCATGGGGTATTATTAATACTACCTACCTTGGGGCAGCTAGGTGGCACAGCACATAGTTCACCAGCCCCAAAGTCAGGAGGACCTGAGTTCAAATCTAGTCTCAGATACTTAACAGTTTCTAGTTGTGTGATCCAGGGCAAATCATTTAACTCCAATTGCCTAAGCAAAAAAAAAAAAAAAAAAAAAAAAAAAATACTACCTATCTTCTTACAGGGTTGTTGTGAGGATCAAATCAAATCAAATGAGAAAATGTATATGCTTTGCCAATCTTATAAAACATTGATTGAGGAGGAATCCAGTGGCAAACTATATTTTTCAACCCAGAACCAATGCAGCTAAATTTTAAGTAACTGACTTAAAGTTAAAATTTTAAGTAACTGACTCTAAAGTAGAGCATTTTTTTGATCAAAACTTAAGGCCATTTATGAAGCCTAAATGGATTTCCACCTGATTAGGCTACTGGACAATACATTGTAATTAAATAATGGATATCAAAGTTTTGAAATAATTTAACAAGATATATGAAGGAGAGGTAAAATTGCTATAATTTCTACATTTTGAAAGGCTGGGGGTCAGGAAATTAATTTACAAAGTTGAAAACTACTTGTTGCATGTGTAATAAGAGAAATTTTCAGCCAAAGGATTTGATACTGTTTGGGTATTATAAGTAGTTATAGGTGGATATATATATATATATATATATATATATATATATATATATATATATATATAAAGATGATGCAATTATTTTCCATAATAAGTATTTAATAAAGTATTTAATAAAATTTTGAATTACAGTAAATTAATTGAATGAAGCAATGAGATGTTAATCAGTATGCCAATCAGTGATGGCATTATTGTTATTATATACTGGACTGCTAGAGTGCCTTAATACAATCTAATTCAATGAACATTTATTTATTCTTCCCTCAAGCCATTAACTTTTTATTTTAATAATTAAGAGGCCATTGGTAACTTTGGAGACAACAGCTTTACTTGACTAGTGAGAATGGATACCAGATTATTAGCAGCTGACATGTGAACAGATTTAAAGAAAATGGAAGCAATGAGTATAGACGATTTTTTGAAAGAAGTTCAGCTGTGACACTGATGAGAAATTGAAGTCAAGCCAAAGAGGGTAAGAATATTTGGAAAGCAAATACAATGCAACAGGGTTCCAATCTATGTATTCTGATTCCATTCTACCACACTGCCTTAACCAATCAAAGCAGAATTCATTAAGTATCTAGTATATGTTAATTAACAGTGTTAAGCAAAATAAATATAAAGATGAAAGTAAACATAGGTATCTGCCTTTAAGAAGCTTCAATTTTATTTTCAATCAACATTTGTTACTCTATCATCTGACATTTACAAATGAGAAGACTGAGATAAACAGGGTGAAAGGACTTAACCAGTGTCACTGGGTGAGTATTTAAAGTCAGATTTTGAATTTAGAAGAATGAGTCTTTTTGACTCTATCCCCTGAACTACATACTTGCCCTATATTTGTGTGGATACATTCATATGTTTACAGGCATACATCATATAAAATCAATTTAGGACACATCACTACAACAAAGTACAACAAAGGGGATCATACAATTATTTTTGGTTTCTTAGTGCATAAACATAAAAGTTATGTTTATGCCATGCTATAGACGAACTATACAATGTTTTTTTCTCTTTTTTAAAATTATATCTTTCATTTTAAAAATACCTTACTGATAAAAAAAATACAATTTATAAATTGAACCTAAAGTTGGTCATAATCATTTTTATGGCTTTTGATGACTGCTGACTAATCAGTACCATTTTTTTTGAAGTATAGAGTGACTGACAATTCTTTAATGTAAGACAACAATGGGCCAAGATGGCAGGACAACACATTTCTCTCTGACCTTCTTTTCAACCTCCCAATAATTACAAAATCCAGAATTAGCTCTGGAGGGGAAGGACCTCCAAAATATTGGGAGTGTAACAAATTATCAGCAGAAGATAATTTCAAAGATCCCCAGAAAAGGTGTGTTTCAATTGGAAATGGGAGGGAGGTAGCCAGAGCAACCAGTACAAACACTAGTACAGATAGCTCAGAGTCCCAGGGCAGAGAATTTACCAGAGGAAACAGACCAGAAAAGATCTGTTTCAATCAGAAATGGGAGAGAGGCAGCAAAGAATAAATGGATGACCACAAACGCCAGCACAGGCAGAGCAGGCCCTCAGGGAAGAACAGTCTCAGTGGGACAGTATGGGCAGAGAGTTTGTGGAAGGAAGCAGACCAGAGAAGCTCTGCTTCAATAGAAAGCAAGAGAGAGACAGGGAGGCCCAGGCAGCTGAACACAAATGCTAGTACAGGCAGCTCATAGTCCCAGAGTAGTGCAGTCTCAGGGTGTCTGAGCTTACTCTGACCACTAGAGCAGACAGCACAGAGCCTAGGGATATTGCTAATGACTCCATGTGGCAGAGTCAGCACCAGGAGTGAGTCAGCACTGACCCAATACAGCTGCAGTATCTTGAAAAACCTCTCTCACCCTAAAGACGGACTTTAACTTAACTTTTAAAAAAATGAGTAAAAAAAAATAAAGAGGATTCTGACAATTGATAGCTTTTATGATGAAAGAGAAGAACATATTTCAAACCCTAAGGAGATTAAAGGCAGATTGTCTCCAAATGAAGCTCCAAAAGGTGAAATAACCTTGTCCCCATTACACAAGACTCAACTAGAAGAACTTTTAAAGGATATTAAAAGAGAGCCAGAAGAAAAATGGGGAAAGGAAATGAAAGCCTTGCAAGAGAGTTTGGAAAAGGCAACACAAAATAGACATGGTGAAATGGAAGAAAGCATGTAACTCATTAAAAGATAGATTTGATAAACTGGAAAAAGAATGCAACTCCCAGAAAAACAGAATTTGTGAAACAGAAAAAGAAAATAATTTCTTTAAAAATTTTGTGAAATGGAAAAAGAATATAACTCTTTAAAAAACAGAATTTCTGAAATAAAAAAAAAATCCATAGAACAATACAACTCATTCAAAGATTCATTTGGACAAATACAAAAAGAAGTTAAAAAAAAAAAGTAAATTAAGAAAATAAAACACTGAAATTCAGGATTGAAAAAAATGACTCAATAAGGCAACAAGAATCAATCAAGCCCCCAAAGAAATGAAAAAATAGAAAAAATGTAAATTACCTAAAGGAGAAAACAACAGAACTGGAAAATAGATCTAAAACATTAAGGATTATTGAACTCCCTGAAATACATGATTTAAAAAAAAAGAGCATAAACACTATTTTACAGGAAATAATCAAAGAGAACTGCTCAAATGTCATAGAAACAGAAGAATAAACATTAACAGAATTCATCACCTACACAAAGAGATCCCAAAATTAAAACTCCAAGAAATATTGTGGCTAAATTACAGAAGTATCAGACCAAGGAAAAATACTATAAAAAAAAAAAATTCAAAAACCGAGTAGCCACAATGAGTATCACTGAGGATCTAGAAGCTTCCACATTAAATGGTTGAAGGGACTGGAATTTGATATTTGGAAAGGCAAAAGAACTTGGTATGCAGCCAAAAATAACTTACCCATCCAAAATAAGCATTTTCTTCCAGAGAAGAAGATAGATATTCAATGAAATAAGTGAATTCCATTTACTTACAGTGAAAAAAGTAGAGCTAACCAAAAAGCTTGACCTCCAAATATAAGACTCAAGAGGAACATAAAAAGGGAAAAAGAAGTCTTGAGAACTGTATTTCTGTTATGGGTCTCCATAAACAAGTACATGTATAATTTGTTTTACTGTTATAATATAAAAAGTATCTAGAGGTAGAAAGGAAATTGTATAAGAAAAAAATGGAAAAAGGAAAGAGAAAAGCATAATCTGGGGTTAACAAGATAGCAGGAAATACAGAATTAGTAATCTTAATGATAAATGTGAATGGAGTAAACTCCACCATAAAGCAGAGGCAGATATTAGACGGCAATAAAAGCCAGAATCCTACAATATGTTGTTTATAGGAAACATACTAGAAGCAGGGTGATACATACAGAATAAAGGTAAAAGACTGGAGCAGAATCTACTATGCTTCAGGTGAAGATAAAAAAAAGCAGGGGTAGCATCCTGCTCTCAGATCAAGCAAAAGCCAAAATTGATCTAATTAAAATAGATAAGGAAGGACACTATATCTTGCTAAAGGGTAGCATAGATAATGAAGCAATATTAATACTAAACATATATGCACCAATTGGTATAGCATCTAAATTACTAAAGGAGAAGTTAAGAAATCTACAAGAAGAAATAGACAGCAATACTATAATAGTGAGAGATCTCAACCTTGTACTCTCAGAACTACATAAATCAAACCACAACATAAATAAGAAAGAAGTTAAAAACACTAGAGAAGTTGGTTTAGATAGAGCTTTGGAGAAAACTAAATGGAGACAGTAAGGAAGACACTTTTTCCTCGGCAATTTATGGAACCTATACAAAAATTGACCACATATTAGGACATAAAGACCTCAAATTCAAATGCAGAAAGGCAGAATTAGTAAATAAATGCATGCTTTTCAGATCATTATGCAATAAAAATTACATTCCATAAAAAGCCAGGGTAAAATAGACCACAAAGTATTGGAAACTAAATAATCTCATCCTGAAGAATGAATGGATGAAACAGCAAACCATAGACACAATTAATAATTTCACCCAAGAGAATGAAAATAATGAGATGACATACCAAAATGTATGGATGCAGCCAAAGTGGTAATGAAAGGAAATTTTATATCTCTAGAGGCTCGTTTCCATAAAATAGAGAAAGAAAAAAAAAAATCAATGAATTAGGCTTGCAACTTAAAAAGCCAGAAATAGAGCAAATTAAACCCCGCAATCAAACACTAAACTTCAAATTCTAAAAATAAAAGGAGAGAATAATAAAATTGAAATTAAAAAGCTATTGAATTAATAAATAAATAGAAAAGCTGGTTCTATGAAAAAAAAACAAGAAAATAAATAAAATCCTTAGTTAATTTGATTAGAAAAAAAAATAGGAACATCAAAATGTTAGTCTTAAAAATGAAAAGGGAGAACCAACACCCTAATGAATATTGATGCAAAAATTAGCAAAAAGAGTACAGAAAATCATCCCCTGTATAATACATCATGACCAAGTAGGATACATACTAGCAATGCAGGGCTGGTAAAATATTAGGAAAATATTAGCACAATTTGCTATACTAATAACCAAATTAACAAAAACCATATGATTCATCTCAATATATGCAAAAAAAGCATTTGATAAAATCCAATATCCATTCCTATTAAAAAAAAAAACACCAGAAAATATAAGAATAAGTGGACTTTTCCTTAAAATACTCAGTAGCATCTATCAAAAACTTCAATAAGCATCATATATAATGGGGATAAATTGGAACCATTTCCAATAAGATCAGGAGTAAAACAAGGTTGCCCACTATCACCATTACTAGTCAATAGTGAATTAGAAATACTAGCTTCTGCAATAAGAGTTGAGAAAGAGATTAAAGGAATCAAAGTAGGTTATGAGGAAATCAAATGATCACTCTTTGCAGATGATATGATGGTATACTTAGAAAATCCAAGAGATTCTACTAAAAAGCTATTAGAAATAATCCACAACTTTAACAAAGTCACAGGATATAAAATAAATCTACATAAATCCTCAGCATTATTATACATCTCCAAAAAGATACAACAGCAAGAGATACAAAGAGAAATTCCACTTAAAATAACTGTTGATAGTATAAAATATTTGGGAATCTGTCAAAGGAAAGTCAGGAACTATATGAGCAAAACTACAAAATACTTTTTTTAATTTTTTTTTCCCACAGTATATATGCATGACTATTTTTTTATAACATTATCCTTTGTATTCATTTTTCTAAATTATCCCTTCCCTCCCTCTATTTCCTCCCCTAGATGACAGGCAATCCCATACATTTTACATGTGTTACAATATAACCTAGATATAATATATGTGTTCTTGTTACATATTAAGTATTAGATTCCGAAGGTGTAAGTAACCTGGGTAGATAGAAAGTAGTGCTAACAATTTACATTCACTTCCCAGTGTTCCTTCTCTGGGTGTAGTTGTTTCTGTCCATCATTGATCAACTTGAAGTGAGTTGGATCTTCCTTATGTTGAAGATATCCACTTCCATCAGAATATGTCTTCATATAGTATTGTTGTTGAAGTGTATAGTGATCTTCTGGTTGTGCTCATTTCACTCAGCATCAGTTCATGTAAGTCTCTCCAAGCCTCTTTGTATTCATCCTGCTGGACATTTCTTACAGAGCAATAATATTCCATAACATTCATATACCATAATTTACCCAACCATTCTCCAATTGATGGACATCCATTCATCTTCCAGTTTCTAACTACTATGAAAAGGGCTGCCACAAACATTTTGGCACATACAGGTCCCTTTCCCTTCTTTAGTATTTCCTTGGGATATAAACCCATTAGTAGTACGGCTGGGTCAAAGGGTATGCACATTTTGATAACTTTTTGGGCATAATTCCAGATTGCTCTCCAGAATGGTTGGATTCTTTCACAACTCCACCAACAATGCATCAGTGTCCCAGTTTTCCCACAGCCCCTCCAACATTCATCATTATTTGTTCCTGTCATCTTAGCCAATCTGACAGATGTGTAATGATATCTCAGAGTTGTCTTAATTTGCATTTCTCTGATCAATAGTGATTTGGAACACTCTTTCATATGAGTGGAAATAGTTTTAATTTCATCATCTGAAAATTGTCTGTTCATATCCTTTGACCATTTATCAATTGGATAATGGCTTGATTTCTTATAAATTAAAGTCAATTCTCTGTATATTTTGGAAATGATGCCTTTATCAGAACCTTTAACTGTAAAAATGTTTTCCCCATTTGCTACTTCCCTTCTAACCTTGTTTGTATTAGTTTTGTTTGTGCAGAAACTTTTAAATTTGGTGTAATCAAAATGTTCTATTTTGTGATAAATAATGGTCTCTAGTTCTCAAACTTGGACACAAACTCCTTCCTCCTCCACAAGTCTGAGAGGTAAACCATCCCATATTCCTCCAATTTATTTATGATTTCCTTCTTTATGCCTAAATCTTGGACCCATTTTAATCTTATCTTAGTATGTGGTGTTAAATGTGGGTCCATGCCTAGTTTCTGCCACACTAATTTCCAGTTTTCCCAGCAGTTTTTGTCAAATAATGAATTCTTATCCCAAAAGTTGGGATCTTTGGGTTTGTCAAACACTAGATTGCTATTTTTATTCACTATCTTGCCCTGTGAACCTAACCTATGCCACTGATCAACTAGTCTATTTCTTAGCCAATACCAAATGGTTTTGGTGACTGTTACTTTATAATATAGTTCTAGATCAGGTACAGCTAGACCACCTTCATTTATTTTTTTTTCATTACTTCCCTGGAAATTCTTGACTTTTTGTTGTTCCATATGAATTCTGTTCTTATTTTTCTAGGTCATTACAATAGTTTTTTGGGAGTCTGATTGGTATAGCACTAAATAAATAGATTAGTTTAGGGAGTATTGTCATCTTAATTATATTTGCTCGGCCTATCCAAGAGCACTCAATGTCTTACCAATTATTTAAATCTGACTTTATTTTTGTGGCAAGTGATTTGTAATTTTGCTCATATAATTCCGGACTTTCCTTTGGTAGATATATTCCCAAATATTTTATATTATCAACCGTTATTTTGAATGGAATTTCTCTTTGTATATCTTGCTGTTGGAGCTGTAAGAAATTATCAACAGGAGGAATACAGAAAGGCTTGGAGAGACTTGCATCAACTGATGCTGAGTGAAACGAGCAGAACTAGGGGATCATTATATACTTCAACAATGATACTGTATGAGGATGTATTCTGATGGAAGTGGATATCTTCAACATAGAGAAGAAATAATCCAATTCCAATTGATCAGTGATGGACAGAATCAGCTACATCCAGAAAAGGAACACTGGGAAATGAGTTTAAACTGTGAGCGTTGATTTTTTTTTGTTTGTTTGTTTTGTTTTGTTTCTCTTCCCAGATTATTTTTACCTTCAGAATACAATGCTTCCTTTGCAACAGCAACAACAACAAAAATTCAGTCCTGCACATATATATTTTAGCTAGGATATACTATAAGATATTTAATATGTATGGGAATGCCTGCCATCTTTGGGAGGGAGTGGAGGGAAGGAGGGGAAAAACTCAGAACAGAAGGGAGAACAAGGGAGTACACGTAAAAAAAAAATAATTTACCTATGCATATGTACTGTCAAAGAAAATGTTATAATTATAAAAATTAATAAAAAAAAAGAATTGATCATCAAAAAAAAAAAAGAACCTTTAACTGTAAGAATATTTTCCCAATTTCTTACTTCCCTTCTAATCTTGTTTGCATTAGTTTTGTTTGTACAGAAACTTATTAGTTTGATGTAATCAAAATCTTCTATTTTGTGATCAATAATGATCTCTAGTTCTCCTCTGGTCATAAATTCCTTCCTCCTCCACAGGTCTGAGAGGTAGACTATTTTCTGTTCCTCTAATCTATTTATGATGTCATTCTTTATGCCTAAATCATGGACCAATTTTGATCTTATCTTGGTATATGGTGTTAAATGTGGATCCATATCTAATGTCTGCCATACTAATTTCCAGATTTCCCAACAGTTTTTTTCAAATAATGAATTTTTATCCCTAATGTTGGTGTCTTTGGGTTTATCAAACACTAGATTGCTATACTTGTACCCTATTTTGTCCTGTGTACCTAATCTGTTCCACTGATCAATTAGTCTATTTCATAGCCAATATCAAATGGTTTTGGTGAGTGCTGCTTTATAATATAGCTTTAGATCAGGTACAGGTAGACTACCTTCATCTGACTTTTTTTTTTCCTTAATTGCCTTGAAATTCTCGACCTTTTGTTCTTCTATATGAATTTTGTTGTTATTTTTTCTAGGTCATTAAAATAGTTTCTTGGGAGTCTGATTGTTATAGCACTAAATACAGAGTTTGGGGAGTATTGTCATCTTTATTATATTTGCTTGCCCTATCCATGAGCACTGAATGACTTTCCAACTACTTAAATCTGACTGATATTCTCTGGGAGATCTGCTTCTACTAGAATTCCACTGCCTCAGGCTGAGCCTCACACTATGTGGATTAGAGGCTGCCCCAGGCTATGTTTCCTGCTGTTCAGGTTCTTAACTGCCCCAAGGAAAAGCCCAGGACAGCAGAAGGCAGCTGCACAGCCTTGCTGAGATTGGTGCTAGGCTACTTCCAAATGGGGTGGTTCTAGGATCTGGCTTTATATTTTAAAGTGGCTTGATTTCTCTTCTGACCTGCTGTTTTATAAGCAGAGTAGAGCTATCAGCCTGTGCCAGATTCCTCTATCTCAATGGCTTCTCTGATCCCAGAGTTCTCCCCATCCCGTTTGGAACAGTGTGCTAGCTCTTAGTCCAACCCTGTCCATGCTCATCTTTTTTTCCCTCCCCTTGGAACCAACCTTTTCTGTTGAAATTCCCGATTCTCTTCAGCTGGTAAGTTGTGCCTCCAATACTTGTGGTTTTTATCAGTCCAGCGTTATTTTTGAGGCTGATTTAATTAGTTGGTATTGAGGGAAGAAGGGAGCTTATAAATTCTCGTGTATCTTCTGTGCCATCTTGGCTTCGCCCCAGTTTTTAGGAAATCTAACTACTTTCTTCATTACACATTTGGAATTCTAACTACTACCATCACTGTACAATGATGGTATTTGGAGAAAAATATAAAAATAATTAAGCAATCATAAGGTGGCTTAATGAGTATTTAGCATTCAGCTGCTTAAGGGAAGAGTTTTTGAGGTATTAGGCAATGGATGAAATAATAGCAGAAAAATATATCATTACTGCAGAATATATGAAGGCAAGTCACTGTAGACTGTCAATTAAATATGACATCTTTTATTACAAGGCTATTAACTAGGCTTAATTTGGTCCAGTGAGTATTTAAATCTTCATTCCTCCATGAAACCAGTATTACTAAAATAATGCAATTTAAAATACTTTCAAAATTACTTAAAAAAATTATTAAATAAAAAATTTAGATTAACTTAATTTTAAATTAACTTAAAATTATAGCAGACAACTTGGACCCAACATCTCTATAAAATGAAGGTTGTTGTTTGTCCTTCATTCTCAAAGAAGACTATGACATCAGGAAGATGATGCCATGACATGTAAATGAATTGGATTTAAGTGAGGGAAGGCTGTGCAATGTCACCTGACATTTCATGAAAGTGAGTCAGGTGACTCATCTATTTCTGACTGGATGATTGAGAATGGCCCTTGATGCAGTGAAAGACTTTGACTTTTTTAAACTGAGTTCCTTCACACATTAAAATAGGGCACTGAAGTTTAAATATTTTGACCCAAAAAGGAGAAGATGGGATTTACTAGAAAAGGCCCTGATGCTGGGAAAGATTGGAATCTAAAAGAAAAGGAACAATGAACATTAACTTAGATTGACTCAATTAGTAGAAGTTAGAATAGTTTAACATGCTATAGTCCATGGAGTCATGAAGAGTCAAAGATGACTGAACAACTAAACAACAACAGATACTAATAAAGCAAAATCCATGGATGCTATTGGGAAGATTAGAGAAGACTCCCTTCAGATACAGTAGTCTGTCATGAACTATGAATACATATAAAACATCTTTATTGAAAAATTATTTATAGTCAAATATAACTTTTAACACTTTTAAATTAGTATTTATTTTGAAGCAGCTAGGTGATGCAGTCGATAGAATAGCTGCCCTAGAGTTAAAAAGACTTGTTTTCCAGATTCTAAATCTAGACTCAGACATTACTAGCTGTGTGACTCTAAGAAAAATCACTTAATCCTATTTTCCTTTTTGTTTTTATCTACAAAATGATCTAGAGAAGAAAATTGCAAATAATTCCAGTATCTTTACCAAGAAAACTCCAAATAAAGTTGCAAAGAGTCAGAAAGGATTGAAATGACTCAACAACAATAAAATACTATTTATTTCACTTTATATTATCCTTTTTAGTTTTGTTTTGTACACTTTAATGTGCATGTTAAATTCTATAAATATGTAATTACTTAAATATAAATATGTATATGTTAGATGTATACACTTAAAAATTTTTTAATAACAGGAATATATAATTTTAAAAGTTTAGTGACTAGAACTAGGGGAAACTAAATAAAAATGAAGGATTATATGTATCAAAACCTTTTGACATAATTCAATCCAGAGTCTAATTAAATACTGCTCTATCCATTCTTGAGTGAGAGCAGAACCAGATTAACATGCAAATCGGAAATATTTAACAAAAATATATTATAAAGCATAGATAATGATAACATGTGGTTTTGCAAGTCAATAAGCATGCCACAGAGATCTTCATACTTGATTCGGTGGTCCCCCTTTCTAATTGAGTTTAATAGAACTGATCTTATCTAACCTGGTCATTTCATAGAAAAGAAACCTAAGGCCAAAAAACTGATACACTTTCCAAGGAAGATCAAATAGTTAGTAAGTTACAGAACTAGATAAAAAGCCAAATCTTCTCTCTTATGCAACTTCTTTCTCCACTGCATTTCAGACTACATGCAGAATAATTGTAACTGAAGAAGTAGTTGGAGTATTTTGGAAAAAAAGAATTATATTTTCATGAAATAAAAGTTTATTTGAGAATAACTGGTTGTGTGTTCTATACAAAATAAACATTCCAAACATTGCTCTTGACACCAGGAGAAGATGCAGCATAGTCAAAAGCATTGGACTTGGAATCAGAAGAAATGTTACTTTGGATTTCATCCTCTACACTTGTTAAATGTGATATGATAAACAAGAAATTCAACCTCTCTACTTGTTAGTTTCTTTACCTTGTGCAGAGGGACAAATACAATATTGTATGTGAAGTTATTTTGAAAACTTCATACCATACAAATGCCAACTATTATCATGAATATACAGAGTGACTTTGGAACTACTATGATGATTGTTGTAACATAAACAAATGTGAGGGCGACAACCAATGTACCTATTGTATAGATATTTTTTTGCTGCTCCAATATTATGGAGATAATAAAAAAGGAAACAGCACATGTTATTTTTGTCTTTTTTCCATATTTTATAGAAATTTTAAAAAACATATGTGTAGTTTTGGTGCCCTTCAGTCATAGAATCCCTGCAAGTTACCTTAACTTAAAAACATACTTTGGATTGTCATCCACTAATAATCACACCTTATAAAAATGTAATTACTGGGAGCGGAGCCAAGATGGCGGAGAAGATACACGCAAATTTGTAAGCTCTCTTCTTCCCTCATTACCAATTAGTTAAATCAGCCTCAAAAATAATGCTGGACTGATAGAAACCACAAGGATTAGAAGCACAATTTACCGGCTGAAGTAAATCTGAAATTTCAACAGAAAAGGTCGGTTCCAAGGGGAGGAAAAAAAAAGATCACCATGGACAGGGTTGGACTAAGAGCTAGCACACTGTGCCAAACAGGATGGGGAGAACTCAGAGATCAGAGAAGCCATTGAGATAGAGGAATCTGGCACAGTCTGTAAGCTCTTCTGTGCTTATAAAACAGCAGTTTAAAAGAGAAATCAAACTAATTTAAAATATAAACCCCCTAGAACCACCCCAATCTGGAAGTGACCTAATAGATCTCCTGACAGTTGTGCAGACTGTGCAGACGCCTTCTGCTGTCCGGGGCTACTTCTTGGAGTAGTTGAGAGCCTGAACAGCGAGGACACAGCCCTAGGAAGCCTCTAATCCACATAGTGCTGGGCTCATCCTGAGGCAATGGAATTCTAGCAGCAGCGGAACTCCCAGAGAAGTAGAACTTTTGTAGTAGGAACCACGGTTTCCAGGCAGACACTTCCGCTTTGAGCATAGGGGCTTTTCACATCAGCTGCTGATATCCACACCCCACAGGAGGCATTGGATGGGCTTTGTGACACTTTCACTGTTCACCCTTAAACCTCAGGGCAGTTGCTAGGCCACACAGCAGGGTCCTTCACAGGGCACTCCTCAAAACTCAGCCATATCAATTATGAGGCATTTGCAGGCATTGGGGAGGGGAACTCTCTCCCACAGCTTTCTCTTAGCTCAGGTACAGGGTTGTTGCATTCTCCCCCCCTCCCCCGGCTGGGAGGAAGCTGGTAAATAAATAAATAAACTTCTTACCCCAAGGGCAGACCCCAACAGATTTGTAACAATGAGTAAAAAGCTGAAGAGAACAACTGACACTTTCTACACAGAGAAAGAGCCAGTATCCAATCCCAAAGAAGCTAACAACAGAGAGTCTGCAGATAACACTCCAAAGGAAAATGATACCTCCCCACCATCACATAACTCTCTCTTAGAAGAGACTATTAAAAAGTAAAGTGAGTTTGAAGAAAAATGGGGAAAGAAAAGAGAAGCTATGATAGCTAATAAAAATGTCCTGACATTTGAGTTGGAAAAAATAAAGAATTCACAAGAGGTGCAGGGAAACAAAATTTGTGAATTAGAAAAGGTTAAAAAAAAATCACAGGAAAGTAGGATTTCTGAATTGGAAAATATAAAAATGTCTCAAGGAAGTAGGATTTCTGAATTGGAAAAAGAAAATAACTAACTAAAAAATAGTGAAATGGAAAAGAATTCAACAGAGCAAAATAATTCATTTAAAAACTCAATTGGGCATATACAAAAAGAACTAAAAAATGTGAATGAAGAAAATAACTCATTAACAATCAGGACTGAACAAATAGAAATGAATGATTTATTGAGAAACCAAGAGTCAGTCAAACAAAAAAAAAAAAAATGAAAAGCTGGAGAATAATTTCAAATACTTACTGGGAAAATCGATAGACCTGGAAAATAGATCTAGAAGAGATAATCTGAGAATCATTGGACTTCCCAAAAACTAAGATCAAAAAGGAGCCTCGATTCTATTTTACAGGAAATCATCAAAGAGAACTGTCCAGAGATAATAGAAACAGAAGGGAAAATAGGCATTGAAATAATAAATCCAACACCTTCTGAAAAAGACCCTAAAAAAAGAACTCCACAGAACATTGTGGCTAAGCTGCAGAACTACCATAGTAAGGAAAATATATTGAAAGCAGCGAGGAACAAACAATTCAAATATCAAGGGGCCACAATAAGGGTCATGCAAGATCTGGCTGCCTCCACATTAAATTATCGAAGGGCCTGGAACCTGATATTCCAAAAGGCAAAAGAACAAGGATTGCAACCAAGAATAAACTACCCAGCTAAGTTTAGCATTTTCTTCCATGGAAGAAAATGGCCATTTAATGAAACAGAGGAATTCCATTTGTTTCTAAGAAAAAAAAACAGACTTAAACATAACATTTGATCTACATGCACAAGACTGAAGAGAATCAGAAAAAGGTAAAAAGAACTTTTGAGAACTGTATCTCTGTTGTGGATATACAGAAAGTGCACATGGATAATTAGATTTTACTGATATATAAAAAAGTAGTAGTAAAGGGAAGGGGGTAGTATCAGAAAAAGGGGAAGAAGAGATAAAAAGAGGGAAACTACATCCAAGGAAGAAGCATAGAAAATCTAGCACATCTGAGGGAATTTAGAGAGGGGGAGAAATATTGTGTGAATCTTATTCTTATCAGAGTAGGCTCAAAGAGTAAATAATTGATATATTTGTTTTTTAAAGAATTCTCTCTCACCTCATTAAAAGGGGGGGAGAGGAAAAGAGAAAAGTAAAAGGGGAATAAGGAAAGGGTACAAGAAAGGAGAAGGGACTTAAAAGGAGGGGGGAGGGATACTAAAAAGGGACGGCTGTGCATCACAAGTGGGGTCTATAAATTAAATATTGGGGAAGAGGTTCAGGGGGGTCAAGGGGAAAAAAAACATAATTTTGGGATAATAGGATGGCAGGAAATGCAGAATTAGTAATTTTAACTGTAAATGTGAATGGGATGAACGCTCCCATTAAATGAAGGTGGATAGCAGACTGAATCAAAAGTCAGAACCCTACAATATGTTGTTTACAGGAAACACACTTAAAGCAGGGAGATATATACAGAGTAAAGGTAAAAGGTTGGAGCACAATCTATTATGCTTCAGGTAAAGCCAAAAAAGGAGGGGTAGCCATCCTTATCTCAGACCAAGCAAAAGCAGAAATTGATCTAATTAAAAGAGATAAGGAAGGAAACTATATCCTGCTAAAAGTTAGCATAGACAATGAAGCCATTTCAATAGTAAACATATATGCACCAAGTGGTATAGCATCTAACTTCCTAAAGGAAAAGTTGAGAGAGTTGCAAGAAGAAATAGCCAGTGAAACTATAATAATGGGAGATCTCAACCTTGCACTCTCAGAATTAGACAAATCAAACCATAAAACAAATAAGAATGAAACTAAAAAGGTATATAGAACATTAGAAATATTAGGGATGATAGACCTTTGTAGAAAAATGAATGGTGATACAAACAAGTATACTTTCTTCTCAGGAATTCATGGAACCTATACAAAAATTGACCATATATTAGGACATAAAGATCTCAAAATTAAATGAAAGGAAAAAAATTGAATTAATTAATAAAACCAAGAGTTGGTTTTATGAAAAAGCCATTAAAATAGCTAAACTTTTGGTAAATCTGATCAGAAAAAAGAAAGAGGAAAATCAAATTGTTAATCTTACAAATGAAAAGGGGGATCTTTCTACCAATGAAGAGGAAATTAGAGAAATAATAAGGAGATTCTTTGACCAACTTTAAGCCAATAAATTTGATAACTTAAGTGAAATGAATGACTACCTTCAAAAATATAGGCTTCCTAGATCAACAGAGGAGGAGATAAATAGTCCCATTTCAGAAAAAGAAATAGAACAAGCTATTAATCAATTCCCCAGGAAAAAATCCCCAGGACCACATGGATTTACATGTGAATGGAACGCATTAGGTACAAAGGACAAAAAAGGGTACAACTATAGCAATCTAGTGTTTGATAAACCCAAAGATACCAACATTAGGGATAAAAATTCATTATTTGAAAAAAACTGTTGGAAAAACTGGAAATTAGTATGGCAGAAATCAGATATGGATCCACATTTAACACCACATACCAAGATAAGATCAAAATGGGTCCAAGCTTTAGGCATAAAGAATGAGATCATAAATAGATTAGAAGAACAGACGATAATCTACCTCTCAGACCTGTGGAGGAGGAAGGAATTTATGACTAGAGAAGAACACCAATACATTGTTGGTGTAGTTGTGAAAGAATCCGGCCATTCTGGAGAGTAATTTGGAACTATGCACAAAAAGTTATCAAATTGTGCATACCCATTGATCCAGCAGTGCTACTACTGGGCTTATATCCCAAAGAAATACTAAAGAAGGGAAAGGGACCTGTGTGTGCCAAAATGTTTGTAGCAGCTCTTTTCATATTGGCTAGAAACTGGAAAATGAATGGATGTCCATCAATTGGAGAATGGTTGGGTAAATTATGGTATATGAATGTTGTGGAATATTATTGATCTGTAAGAAATGTCCAGCAGGATGAATACAGAGAGGCTTGGAGAGACTTACATCAACTGATGCTGAGTGAAATGAGCAGAACCAGAAGATCACTATACACTTCAACAACAATACTATATGAAGACATATTCTGATGGAAGTGGATATCTTCAACATAAGGAAGATCCAACTCACTTCCAGCTGATCAATGATAGACAGAAACAACTACACGCAGAGAAGGAACACTGGGAATTGAATGTAAATTGTTAGCACTACTGTCTATCTACCAGGTTACTTATACCTTCGGAATCCAATACTTAATGTGCAACAAGAAAATTGGATTTATATTGTATCTAGGTTATACTGTAACATATGTAAAATGTATGGGATTGTCTGTCATGTAAGGGAGGGAGTAGAAGGAGGGAGGGAAAATTTTGAAAAAATGAATACAAGGGATAATGTTATAAAAAATTAATCATGGATATATACTGTCAAAAAATTATAATTATAAAGTTAATAAAAAGAAAACAAAACAAAACAAAAAACAAATGAACAAACAAACAAAAAAACGTAATTACCTACATTTCTAGCTTTCAGACAATTAGGTGGTTTATTAGATAGAGTACTGGATTGAAGTCAGGAATATTTGACTTGGAATCATATCTCAGAATGTTAATAAGTATACAACTCTGAACAAATCACTATTCAATTTCAATATCCTCATCTGTAAAATACTCATAATTATATAAACTTGTCACAAGTTTGTGAGAACAAAATAGATAATATACTAAAATGTTTTGTGAAACTAAACATAATATTTTATGGTCAAAATAAGGTAAGCTGAGGCACAAAGTTCTGAGTATGATAATCATAGTTTTAAAGCACAAATTTGCCAATAAATAGCATCTCAGACTCCATAGCAAAGATAAGACCCTGAATGAGGGAGACAGCTCTCTATTATATTTTGGGAAAGTATGAAATAAAGGAAGGAACTTCATAGACAAGGAACATGTTATGATTGTTATAAGAACTTGACAACATGAATGGCAAAAATCAACAGGAGAGATTACAGTGCTAAACTAACAGACAATATGATTGGTTGTAAATTGGGAATGAGGGGCTACTAACAATCCTTGTCTTCCCTCCTGTGACTGGGAAATGTTTGTTGTTTGAATCCACCTTCAAGTTTAAAGATAATGGACTACTTCTTTGGATCACAAACCAATCATCCTTGATTGATTGATGCTATAGAATGAATGAATAGGCTATCCTCACTGTCTTCACAATGCAAGCTTTTCATTTATTACTTCATTTATCATAATTTAAACTTCTTAGTGTCAAAATATGTAGGACAAACTGTAATCCTATATCCTGATGAAACGCATAGAATCTAAATTTTGAAGTAGAGAGACCTAAGATCAAACTATGTGTATGACCAATGACAAGTTACTTAAGCTGAATCTTAGTTTCCTTGTTTAGAAAATGTAGATAACTCCTATGTTACTTACCTCAAAGAGTTATTGACAAGCTCAAATGAGATAACATATGTAAAATACTAGATAAATGTCAGCAACTTTAATTGAGATATTGTCATGTAAAGTACTTTGCAAATCTAGAGTACAATCTAATTGTGAATTATCATTATTTATTCCCTTAGAAGAGTAGAGAGATTTAGTAGCCCAAGAAGATAAGCCTCTAAAAAGCATATAACCATGAAAAAACGGGAACATCTAACCAGTGAGAAAAGACATGATTGTCTATGCAGTATCCCAGTGGCAGTGGGTAGACCTAGCATTAGGAGCCAGATAAAAACCAAACCAAAAATTAAATACCAAAGTGTGGTGAGTAATTCTGATTGCCTCTCCTGTTCCAGGATCATGTTGTTCCCAGTGATCTGAGACCATCAGTATGTTCCCTACCTTGTGCCAATTTAAATGTCTGATTTTCACAATCCTTTCAATCTAAAAAAGAATTTGTTGTGTCTGCAAAGCTTTTGAAATTCTATTGTTCTTGCTTATTTATCTAGTGAAGTGCAGAAGAAAGTAATTAACAATTTGAAATGACCCTTTAGCCAGGTTCCAATCTAAAAGAGCTGTTTGGGGGCTGTTATCTTTGATTCTAACCTTGGCCTGGAATCCATGACAGAGAGAGAGAGAAAGAGGGAAGGAGGGAGGAAAGAAGCAAGGAAGGAAGGAAGGAAGGGAAAGAGGAAAAAAAAGCTTGAATTTTTAAAGAAATAGTTTGCAAAGCTAACTAGAAAAACATCTTGCTTTTTTATTATTATTATATATTTTTATAATATTATCCCTTGTATTCATTTTTCCAAATTATCCCCCCTCCCTCTACTCCCTCCCCCCATGACAGGCAAAACCATACATTTTACATGTGTTACAATATAACCTAGATACAATACATGTGTGTAAATACCATTTTCTTGTTGCACAATAAACATTAGATTCCGAAGGTACATGCAACCTGGGCAGACAGATATTAGTGCTAACAATTTACATTCACTTCCCAGTGTTTCTTCTCTGGGTGTAGCTACCTCTATCCATCATTGATCAACTGGAAGTGAGTTGGTTTTTCTTTATGTTGAAGATTTCCACTTCCATCAGAATACATCCTCATACAGTATTGTTGTTGAAGTGTACAGTGATCTTCTGGTTCTGCTCATTTCACTCAGCATCAGTTGATTTAAGTCTCTCCAGGCCTCTCTGTATTCCTCCTGCTGGTCATTTCTTACAGAGCAATAATATTCCATAACCTTCATATACCATAATTTACCCAACCATTCTCCAACTGATGGACATCCATTCATCTTCCAGTTTCTAGCTACTACAAAAAGAGCTGCCACAAACATTTTGGCACATATATGTCTCTTTCCGCTCTTTAGTATTTCTTTGGGATATAAGCCCAGTAGTAGCGCTGCTGGGTCAAAGGGTATGCACAGTTTGATAACTTTTTGGGCATAATTCCAAATTGCTCTCCAGAATGGTTGGATTCTTTCACAACTCCACCAACAATGCATCAGTGTCCCAGTTTCCCCACATCCCCTCCAACATTCATCATTATTTGTTCCTGTCATCTTAGCCAATCTGACAGGTGTGTAGTGGTATCTCAGAGTTGTCTTAATTTGCATTTCTCTGATCAATAGTGATTTGGAACACTCTTTCATGTGAGTGGATATAGTTTCAATTTCTTCCTCTGAGAATTGTCTGTTCATATTCTTTGAACATTTATCAATTGGAGAATGGTTCGGTTTCTTATAAATTAGGGTCAGTTCTCTATATATTTTGGAAATGAGACCTTTGTCAGAACCTTTGTTTTTAAAAATATTTTCCCAATTTCTTACTTCCCTTCTAATCTTGTTTGGATTAGTATTATTTGTACAGAAACTTTTTAGTATGATGTAATCAAAATCTTCTATTTTGTGATCAATAATGATCTCTAGTTCTCCTCTGGTCATAAATTCCTTCCTCCTCCACAAGTCTGAGAGGTAGATTATCCTCTGTTCCTCTAATCTATTTATTATCTCCCTCTTTATGCCTAAATCATGGACCCATTTTGATCTTATCTTGGTATATGGTGTTAAGTGTGGATCCATATCTAATTTCTGCCATACTAATTTCCAGTTTTCCCAACAGTTTATAATGAATTTTTATCCCTAATGTTGGTATCTTTGGGTTTGTCAAAGATTAGATTGCTATAGATGTACCCTTTTTTGTCCTTTGTATCTAATCTGTTCCACTGATCTACCGGTCTATTTCTTAGCCAATACCAAATGGTTTTGGTGACTGCTGCTATATAATATAGCTTTAGATCAGGTACACTTAGGCCACCTTCCTGTGAGTTTTTTTTTTCATTAGTTCCCTTGCAATTCTCGACCTTTTATTCTTCCATATGAATTTTGTTGTTATTTTTTCTAGGTCATTGAAATAATTTCTTGGGAGTCTGATTGGTATAGCACTAAATAAATAGATTAGTGTGGGGAGTATTGTCATCTTTATTATATTCGCTCGGCCTATCCAAGAGCACTGAATGTCTTTCCAATTATTTAAATCTGATTTTATTTTTGTGGCAAGTGTTTTGTAATTTTTCTCATATAATTCCTGACTTTTCTTTGGTAGATGGATTCCCAAATACTTTATACTCTCAACATTTGTTTGGAATGGAATTTCTCTTTGTATCTCTTGCTGTTGCATTTTGTTAGTGATATATAAAAATGCCGAGGATTTATGTGGATTTATTTTGTATCCTGCCACTTTGCTGAAATTTTGAATTATTTCTAGTAGCTTTTTAGCAGAGTCTTTGGGGTTCTCTAAGTATACCATCATGTCATCTGCAAAAAGTGATAGTTTAATTTCCTCATTTCCTACTCTAATTCCTTGAATCTCTTTCTCGGCTCTTATTGCCGAGGCTAGCGTTTCTAGTACTATATTGAATAGTAATGGTGATAGTGGGCAACCTTGTTTCACTCCTGATCTTACTGGGAAAGGTTGCAGTTTATTTCTATTGCATATTATGCTTACTGAAGGTCTTAAATATATGCTCCTGATTATTCTAAGGAATAGTCCATTTATTCCTATACTTTCAAGAGTTTTTAGTAGGAATGGATGTTGGATTTTGTCAAATGCTTTTTCTGCGTCTATTGAGATGATCATATGGTTCTTATTAATTTGATTATTAATATGGTCAATTATATTAATAGTTTTCCTAATACATCCCCTATTTTTTCAAATAATTTATATAACATTGGGGCTAATTGTTCTTTAAATGTTTGGTAGAATTCACATGTGAATCCATCTGGTCCTGGGGATTGTTTTCCTGGGGAGTTGATTAATAGCTTGTTCTATTTCTTTTTTCTGAAATGGGACTATTTAAGCAATTTATCTCCTCCTCTGTTAATCTAGGGAGCCTATGTTTTTGGAGGAAGTCATCCATTTCACTTAAGTTATCAAATTTATTGGCATAAAGTTGGGCAAATTAACTCCTTATTATTTCTCTAATTTCCTCTTCATTGGTGGAAAGATCCCCCTTTTCATTTGCAAGACTAACAATTTGATTTTCCTCTTTCTTTTTTCTGATCAAATTTACCAAAGGTTTATCTATTTTATTGGCTTTTTCATAAAACCAACTCTTGGTTTTATTTATTAATTCAATAGTTTTTTTACTTTCAATATTATTGATTTCTCCTTTTAATTTTTGTATTTCAAGTTTAATTTTTGGTTGGGGGTTTTTAACTTGGTCTTTTTCTAGCTTTTTAAGTTGCAGGCCCAATTCGTTAATTTTCTCTTTCTTTATTTTCTTCAAATAAGCTTCTAACGATATAAAATTTCCCCTTATTACTACTTTAGCTGCATCCCACAGATTTTGGTATGATGTCTCATCATTGTCATTATCTTGGGTGAAATTATTAATTGTTTCTATAATTTGCTCTTTCACCCAGTCATTCTTTAAGATGAGATTATTCAGTTTCCAATTACTTTTTGTCTATTTACCCCTAACTTTTTACTGAATGTAGCTTTTATTGCATTGTGATCTGAGAAGAAGGCATTTATTATTTCTGCCTTCCTACATTTAATTTTGAGATCTTTATGTCCTAATATATGGTCTATTTTTGTATAGGATCCATGAACTGCTGAGAAGAAAGTATATTCCTTTCTATTGCCATTCAGTTTTCTCCAAAGGTCTATCATACCTAGTTTTTCTAATGTTCTATTTACTTTTTAAATTTCTTACTTATTTGTTTTGTGGTTTGATTTGTCTAAATCTGAGAGTGCAAGGTTGAGATCTCCCATTATTATAGTTTTACTGTATATTTCTTCTTGCAATTCTCTTAACTTTTCCTTTAAAAAGTTAGATGCTATACCACTTGGTGCATATATGTTTAGTATTGATATGGCTTCATTATTTATGCTACCTTTCAGCAGGATATAGTTTCCTTCTTTATCTTTTTTAACTAGATCAAATTCTGCTTTTGCTTGATCTGAGATAAGGATAGCTACCCCTGCTTTTTTGGCTTTTCCTGAAGCATAATAGGCTCTGTTCCAACCTTTTACCTGTGCTCTGTATGTATCTCCCTGCTTTAAGTGTGTTCCCTGCAGACAACATATTGTAGAGTTCTGATTTTTGATCCAATCTGCTATCCATCTCCTTTTGATGGGAGCGTTCATCCCATTCACATTTACAGTTAAAATTACTAATTCTGTATTTCCTGCCATCATATTATCCCCAGATTATGCTTTTTCCCTTGACCCCCCTGATCCCCTTCCCCTATATTTAATTTATCGACCCCCCCTTGTGACGCGCAGCTCTCCCTTTTTTTCGTATCCCTCCCCCTTCCAATCAAGTCCCTTCACTTATTCTCCTTTTCCTTTTCCCTTTTTCTCTCCCCCCTTTTAATGAGGTAAGAGAAAAATTCTCTGAAAAACAAATATGTCAATTATTTACTCTTGAGCCTCTTCTGATGAGAGTAAGATTCACACAATGATTTTCCCCCTCACTAAATTCCCTCAGATATGGTGTATTTTCTATGCCTCTTCCTGGGATGTAGTTTCCCTCTTTTTATCATTCCTTCCCCTTTATCTGAAACGACCTCCTTCCCTTTACTAAACCCCCCTTTTTTTCTTTTATATCAGTAAAATCAAATTATCCATGAGTACTTTTTATATAACCACAACAGAGTTATAGTTCTCAAGGGTTCTGTGTACCTTTTTCTGTTTCTCTTCAGTCTTGTGGATGTAGATCAAATTTTTTGTTTAAGTCTGTTTTTTTTTTTCTTAGAAACATATAGAATTCCTCTATTTCATTGAATGACCATCTTCTTCCATGGAAAAAGATGCTAAACTTAGCTGGGTAGTTCATTCTTGGTTGCAGTCCTTGATCTTTTGCCGTACAGAATATCAGGTTCCAGGCCCTTCTATCTTTTAATGTGGAGGCAGCCAGATCTTGAGTGACCCTTATTGTGGCACCTTGGTATTTAAATTGTTTTTTTTTTTTTTTTTCTAGCTGCTTGCAAGATTTTCTCCTTTGTGTGGTAATTCTGCAGCTTAGCCACAATATTCCATGGTGTTCTTTTTTTAGGGTCTATTTCAGAAGGAGTTGGATGAATTCTTTCCACATCTCAATTCCCTTCTGTTTCTATTATCTCTGGACAGTTCTCTTTGATAATTTCCTGTAAAATAGAATCTAGGCTCTTTTTTTGGTCATAGTTTTCGGGAAGTCCAATGATCCGCAGATTATCTCTCCTAGATCTATTTTCCAGGTCTATAGATTTTCCCAGTAAGTATTTGACGTTGTTCTCCAGCTTCTAATTTTTTTTGTTTTGTTTGACTGATTCTTGGGTTCTCTGTGAATCATTCATTTCTATTTGTTCCATCCTGACTTTTAAGAAGTTATTTTCTTCTTTCACAGTTTTTAGTTCTTTTTGTAAATGCCCAATTTCATTTTTAAATGAATAATTTTGCTCTATTGAATTTTTTTTCCATTTCCCTAATTTTTTGAGAATTATTTTCTTTTTCCAATTCAGAAATTCTATTTTCTTGAGACTTTTTTATCTTTTCCAATTCAGAAATCCTACTTTCCTATGATTTTTTTAACCTTTTCTAATTCACAACTTTTGCTTCCCTGCATCTCCTGTGAATTCTTTATTTTTTCCAACTCCAATTTCAGGATGTTGTTATTCTCTATCATAGCTTCCCTTTCCTTTCCCCATTTTTCTTCAAACTCTCTTAGCTTTTTAATAATCTCTTCGAGGAGAGAGTTATGTGATGGGGGGCAGGAATCATTCCCCTTTAGATTGTTATCTGCTGCCTCTCTGCTGTTAACTTCCTCGGGGTTGGATACCAGCTCTTTCTCTGTGTAGAATGAGTCAATGGTTCTTTTTGGCTTCTTACTCACACTTAAAAAATTTTGGGGGGTCTGTCCCTGGGGTAGGAAATTATTTATTTATTTCTTTACCAGATTCCTCCCAGACCAGATGGATGCAGAGGCTCCTGAGCCTGAGCTAAGAGAGAGCTCTGGGAGAGAGTTCCCCACCCCCTCCCTGGAAGTGCCTCAGAGGTGACTAGCACTGCTGTGCTTTGAGGGCACTGTGCTCTAGTGGCTTCCCTGAGGTTTGAGACTGAACAGTAAAGACAACACAAAGCCCAGCCTGTGCGTCCCGGTGGGGCGTGGGTGTCAGTAGCAGGTGACATGAAAAGCCCCTGCGCTCAAACTGGAAGAGTCTGCCAGAAACCTCGGTCCCTAATTCAAAGGTTCTGCTTCTCTGGGACTTCCGGTGCTGAGTTCCACAGCCTTCAGATGAGTCAGGCAGTGTGTGTTGCCTTGGGCCATATCCGCCCACTTCTCAATCTCCTAACTAGTCTCAGGTGGGAGCTAGGGGCCACACCCCCAGTGCCAAGATCTGCTGAGTCACTCCCAGGATCCAGGGAAAATCTAATCTGTCTTTGAATTTTTAAAGTAGTTTAGATTTCTCTTCTGAACTGCTGTATTATAAGCAGAGAAGAGCTAACAACCTGTGTCAGATTCCTCTATCTCAGTGGCTTCTCTGATCCCAGAGCCCTTCCCAGCGTTATCAGCGCAGTATGCTAGCACCCAGCCGTCTGTGCTTCTTCAAAGGAGGACAGCAAAGATTTTTTTTGTTTGTTTTTGTTTTTGTTTTGTTTTTTTGTTTTTGTTTTTTTAAAACCTCTTCTACCCCAAAGAGTAATGTTAAATAACTACCTGCCCAGGAATAATTCATAGAAGAACTCAGAAAAAAAAAAAAGACTTAAAATAAAATGAAAGACATTTAGAAAAAACTGAAGATAGGTAGCTAGGTAGGTAGATAGATAGAAAGATAGATAGATAAAAACCATCCAATTAAAAACAATAAGATCATGGAAAAATAGCCAAGTAGAACAAGATATACAAAGTATTAAAACAAAAAGAAAAATAATTCTTTTAAAATTAGAATTGGGCAAGGAGAAGCCAGTGGGGCCAGGGGGGAAAGAATAATTGAACTACCTTATGTTATGACAAAAAAAAGAACTGTGACACAATAATCGAAGTAATAAAGAAAGAAAAATGTACTGGACATTCAATAAACTTATAGTTTTTTCAAGACTTTGTCTCAACTAAGCCTGAATTTAATAGAAAATGTAATATATAAGACCCAATATCGAAGATTAACTTCAAGGAAATCGACTTGGATGACACTGTCATGTGTTGTGCTTGAAAATGTGTAGTATGTATTTAAGAACGACATCAGTAATTGGATAGTTCAAAAGAAAGACTGAGGGAGAGTTGATTATAATCTAATTCTAGAAAGCAATGCAATAGGAAAAGGTAAAAATAATAATTGTATTAAACAATTTAGGTATAGAGAAAGGACTGAGAGAGAAGTTTAAGAAGTTTAAGGTGGTGGTGGTTAAGTATTAGCAAGTAAAGTTAAGGATTAGAATTAAAGTTGGCAGGAATAGAACACAAGAGATAAACACAATTACTGTAACAATGTTCAGGAAAAGAATTTATTAGAAAAGAAAAGGGCTAGTAATCATTAATCTTAGACAAAGTCAATTAAAGATTCATCAGTAGAAAAATCTACATTATGTGTCAGCCATATTAATATTGTTTTAGATATATATTTACATATGAGTAAATGTATTATCTATATGTGTTTGAGTTATATATGCATGCATCTCTATGTATGTATATGTCTATGGGTGGGTGTGAATATATATGTATATATACATGTATATGTATGTGCATGTGTGCATATATATACATATATATGTATGCATGTATATGTTTATGTGTGTGTATGCTTAACTGTAGCCTGTTTAGGTAAAGTGGAGGGGAAAATAAGGGAAATAAGTTAAAAACAAGAGCGCATCAGAGAACAAAAGAATAACATACAAGAAAAACAAGAAAAAGCGAATATTAATGAATATAATTTATTCTATTGTTATATATGCTTTCTTGAAATGGAAATTTGTTGTTATATATTTTGAATCCTCACTGATGTTTTGCTATTTTTAAAATTTTCCTTTTCTTTCTTTTTTTCTATTTTTTCTTATTTTAACATAAAAATATTCACTCTAAAAAAATTATATTGTTTAATCCCAGTTAAATTAGTATATCCATTTATCCCAGAGCACAAACAAAAGAAAATAAAAATCTTCTGTCTTAAGATCAAAATCTTGCTTTTTTAAACTTGACTGCCTGACTTTGCTTTATTGATATGATTTTGTTTGGCTCCAACAATTGCTAGCTTAGAACTATGGTCACTTCTATCATGGTCCCTGAACTCCTGAACTTATAATACATCTCCTCCAAGTGATCTAGAATAAACCTGGGCCTTCTTCATATGACATGCATTCTACCTTTATTCCCATTCACACCAATCCACCAGGTCCCTCTATGATGCTATATTCTCTCAAACTTCTACGGTTTAGCCATGTAGGGTTGAATTTCTTTCTAGGTCTGTAGTTTGACAAGCCATGCTGGTGAGCTTCTCACCATGTATTTCTTTTGATATTAATTATTTTTACTTAATAATTAAAAATTATTTTAAAATTTATGGTAATTGTATAGGAAGATCATCAGTACTTCAGACCATGATACTCTCACCAGTATATACAGTATCCCAGAGAAAAGTGGGCTTAATCATAGAAGAACTAAGTTACAAAGGGGAAACTCATTGTTCCTAGAATTCATTTTGCTATAGTTACCTCTAGCTATCTTTTTAAAGTATAATTTCTTTTTCCTATTGGGTTCTCTGTAGATGTTTGTATCTGTTTTGCTCATTATGTCCAGTCTAAAAAAAAATACTGCCTCCTGAAAATGGGTTCTCTTCCTCCACCACCCTAACATGTGATTCTTTATCAGAAATTTAGTTAAAATATTTTCTCCTCTTTACTCCCAAATATTTGACTCTCTTCTGGCTACTCTTATGATCAAACTGGCTCAATATTTTATTATTTACTAAAAGACAATAATCGAGTTTTCTTTAGTCAATAACAACACTTCCTAGGCAATGTCACTCCACTGAAGCCAGGACTTTCTCAAATTTATTCTAAAGCTTATGACTGATTTATTCAACAAAGAAAATGAGAACACCCTGTTAGTGTGTCATAGCTTCACATCTTGACACTAAATTGAAATGAGGTAGGTGATCTGATTGATTTATTCAGTTGATCTCCAACCTAAACCGTGGCAAATTTTATAAAGTGCCCTAAGCCTGAATGAAAAAAATCTGAGTTCAAATTCTGATTCAGACCCTTACTAGTTGTGTGACCCTGGACAAGTCATTTAATTGCTAATCTAATTACTTTTTTTCAATTGTAAAATGAGGGTGATAATAGAATCTACCTCCCACGGTTGATGTGAAGTTTAAAATGAAATGATATCTGTAAAGGATCTTGAATAGTGTCTGCCACATACTAGGTTCTCAGTATATGTTTTCCTTTTTTATTTATATTAGCAAATCATACTTTGACCTTACTCCTATCCTTTTGTGATTTTCTAAAACATTTGCCATTATTTTCAAAGTCTATGCTGCCTAAGATTTTTCTAACTCCTCTGGCCACAGTATTCTATTTCTCCCAAGCTTTACAATAATTACATTTTGTGAAGAAGGATAAGAGTCCCATATGTGTATTGCCACAAGGCCTGTCTCTATGTAGCTTAACCAGGGGACAAAGGAGACATCTCTAATCTTTTCTCTCCCACACTTTTCAAAGAAAATTTTTCTGAAAGGAGGGGAAGTAAAAGAGTGTGGCCAGAGGCACTCAGCTCTCTCAGAGAGGGGGGGATACCAGACTGGAATTCTATTGAGCCCCTATTAATCTAGGGGTCATAGTTGGTTTTGTTATTTCTTGGGGGTAGGAGGACTACAAACTTTACATCCAAGTCTTGATGCCTGCCTTTTGACCAGTTCCATAAAGAACACACATAGTGACTAGCAAAGAAACTCATTTATCCAAAAAGGAAATCAGAGATGGTATGTGTATGAGAATATATAACAGACAATACAGAGTGAAGGCTCTCCCTTGGGGAGAGACATAACAATTCTACTAAGCAAGTATCCTAGATCTCACCCAAGTTAAAAATTGAAAGCCAGGAGTTAGAGTTTCTGAAGAAAGGGAACTGCTTTGAACAAGACTCAAAGCTTGATAAGTCCCTAAAGGCTATTGACCCAATGAGAGCTCAAAAGGGTAAACTGCTGAGAATTGAAAGACCTTAGTTCAAGTCCTGCCCCTGATACATATTGGTTGTATGAATAAATATATATACAAATATATTGAGAATAAATATTACAGAGAAAAAAAAGAAAGAAAGAAAGAAAAAAGAAGCATTTTTTAAACACCTGCTAAATGCCAGGCCCTGCAACAAGTACTTTACAGATATTTCATTTAATCCTCACAACTACCCTGGGAACAAAGATTAATTTTAATCTTCCTTATTTTCCATTTCATGAATTGTAGCAAACAAAGGTAAGTGACTTGCTTAGAATCACGCAACTTGCAAATTTCTGATATTAGATTTGGATTTGTCTTCCTTGACGCTGGGCTCCAGGCTCACATAACCACTAAGGATATACTAAGATTATAAATAGCTGAATGATTGTCAGTATCATCATTAGAAGAGAAATTTTGATTATGTGGCATTTCCTAAATCAGAGAAATTATTTGCATGTGAATATGGTTGTGAATGTTTGTAGTGAACTAAAGTGGGTGCAATTGGAAAATGAACTAATTGCTAAGATCAGTGGGCTGGTGACCAGAATTGCTGGACAGTGCAGCAGGATTTTCCTCTAGGAAAAAAATGTTAAGAGGATTAAATCATACCCTATGTCAATATTTCAGATCATGTAGCTCTCAGAGATAGTTTAAAAACTACAGTATATTTGGCATTGTACATTTCCTGATTATAATGACTTGAAAAAATGTAATTTTCATTCTTCTTTCAAAAATTGTAAAAAGAAGTTAACAAAGTAACCAATCCCATTTTGTAGATGCATAAATCAAGGTACAGAAAGGATAAGTGATTTTCTCTGAAAGTCACTGAACATACCAGAGGCAGAGCTGAAGGGAAATTAGGATGCTCATTATGAACATATATGGCATAATAAATGTGTTCTATTATATATTCCCTCAACTGCTTCTGCTTTCTATGATCATTTTTATCTACGTTTAACATTTTTCAAGATGGATGTGATAGTGCTAGTCATAGCCCGAGGTTGCAATCAAAAGAATATTTAAATAATTACCAGAAAAGAAGTTCAGCAGTGCTGTTGAACTGTAGATTGTCTATTTAGCAAAAGATGTTTTATGTTGTAGAGTCAAGAGCTAGTAAAGATGACTCTGTTTAACATCAGGATGTAAATATGTTATCCAGCATGACTAAGAAATCAGGCTGCAAATATTTAAGATAGTATTATTGGAGATATGGGCTTTTATCTCATTTAATACAGCACTTTGTTTTGAAGAAAGACATGTAAATGAGCATTCAAAATAGATTAATATTGGACATTACTAGTGAATCAATTATGTTTCCAATACACTTATGAACTTCAAGGGATACTATGGCTATAGGTTTTATATGCCTTTAGGCCCTGAATAAAAACAATAACTTCTGAAGAAGTATTACAAAAGCGCCTTTGTGTAGAATAAAGGGAAAGGAATTGGCCTGTGATTTTGGTCAGTCCACTTTTCTTCCCTGGGCCTCATTTTCTTAAAGTGGAAAAGGAAAATGTTAGACTACATGAATATTTGAATAACTGTGAGCCCAGTCTTTAAATCCTCAGTATATCATTTTTTTGGGTGGAAAAATCTAACCTTTGAGGTTCTTCGATACCTAAACATGAGCCTATGATCCCTAAAATTACTTCTAAATATGTTATCTATCTTTCCTTATTGTTGAAAGAAATATTGCAACCATCTAGACAAAGAAAATCCAAAATACTATGTCTATACAGCAGTCTGCTTTTTGTTACTCAGTAAGATGCCATTAATTACTAATTACAAATAATTATCACAAATTACTGTTGAAATAGAAAAATAATAGAAATAACAAACCCATTTCTTTGTAGAGGCAATTAGATTGATACAGCCTCATACAATTAATTATTAACTGTGTGACTTTGAGAAACCTTTAACCTTTAAGTCTCAGGACCGCTGTATGCCTCCATTTCCTAAACTGGAAAATAAAGATGATAACAACCTTTCCTCCCAGAATAGTTATAAGAATTCAAATTAAATATATGTAAAATACTTGTCATAGTTCTGCATTTAGTAGGTTTTTAATAAATGGTTGTTTTCTTCTCTGTATATACTTATTCACATGTATATGTATATTTATATTTTGTGAAAATGAACTTTATATAAGGAGAGTATCACATTATTTTAACATGCCCTCTCTGAAATGTTGTGACCATAATGTTTTCTGGAAAGTGGGGTTTTGGTACCTTAGTTTTCCCGCTGACTTTCATTCCAAATTTAGAAATATATTTGAATATTTTTAAATGTATTACCTCAGCCATAATACAAATTATATGGAGAATGAAATAATGCATTTATAATTGCCATACATTTTTACCAAACATTTATAATTAAATGCATTATTATCTGAAGCACTGACACTATTCAAAATATACTGTAAAATATAAAACAATAGACACTGGTGATGAGTGTGAAGTGGTATTTCAGCAAAATGGATGAAGGAGAAGAAAGGAGGGAGGGAAAGACTCAAGAGTAAGAAAATTAGTGACTCAACATAGTAATTTCAATCAAAGAAAGAACATGGGAATCAGGCTAAGGACATTGAATTATCATGCACTTATACTGCTTATTGAGATAAAAAGACAAAAACAAAATTGTTCCTGACTTCAATAAATTAACTTTCTATTAGGAATAGAATATTAGAATAAACATGCCTGTATTAAATATATTTGTTAAGTACACACTTTTCATACATGAAAAGTTTGGCTGATGAATAGTGCAGAAAAAAAAGAATAATTATGGAATAAAAACTTATAAAACAGCTTGAAAAAAGAAGAGTCTCTGCAATAAAATAATGGAGATACATAATTATTTCAGAGGACCAGATAAAGCAATGCCCTTTAGAATATACTGAGAGGACCTGTTTGGAGATAGAACAATGACTGTGTCTACCTCCATACTAGATTTCCAAAAGTGTGCGTCCTTTTTCTACCATGAACACTTAATGCACTGGTGGGAAAGTGTGGTCCTGGAATTATGAAAAAAAATGAGAGATGTGATTAGTTTAATAATCAATTGGTTATTGTTATGGGCCACAACTTAAAACAAGATGCTAATGCTTATGTACTTAGTTCACACCTTTAAAGGAGTTCACCTATTAGTTCACACATTCACACCTTTAGAGAGCATATATAATGAGGAGTTCCACAAGCCACTAAAGGACAAGCCCACTCTTGGACTTCCAGAGATTCACAAGTCTGCAATTCACAAGCCCACTCTCTGGGAGGAGGAGTCAAGATTCATTCCAACTTCCACATTTATGCTGGATGGAGACATTCAGAGAGAGTTCTCGAAACCAAGGCCTCTAAGAAAGCTAACTGGGCCCAGGAAAAGAAACAAGACTTTGAAAGAGAAAATAAAGGATATGGACTTTAATTCCGGATGCATTTGGGATTATTGAACTAAACTGAAACTAAAGCTGCCTCCAGAAGCCCTCTAAAAACCTGCTCACAGAGAATGATTATATTTTAGAGAAGAACATTATAGGTTATATTTGAAAGATTATGGAAATTATCAGGCTTATTCCTCAAAGATGCATTCATAAGGAGAAAGTTCCCATATACATGAAAATAATATTCTGTAAGAAAATTCTTAATAGGTGTCAGATTTTTGTAATATTTAACTTCATTTTAAAAAATGCTTTCTTCCTGTAAAGCTTATGAAACAATTAGTAGAAGAAACATTATTGTCATTATGCAGGTGAGGAAACTAAAACTCAGGGAAATTGCATGATATCCCCAGGGTCAAATAGCTAATGAGTACTAGAGCCAGAATTTGTAGCTGAGTGATTTCATTTTACGTCCCGGGCTCTTTATTTCATCAATCGTCTCACTGAAGACTTGATTCTATGATATCATAGATGATTTGTACCTTATTTCGAACTATCTATAAAGCCTAAATTTGTTAAGAAAGTCACCTAATAGACAGCTATAATTTTGTACAATAAAACACAAGGTGCAATATTGAGAGGAGGGAGAAAAATATTTTAAAGTATTTATATTAATTACTAAATGCAGAGATCAATGTTCAATATTCATAATATTAATTGCTGTATAGTAAGTTACTATTAGCTATATAATAGTTTATTTCTTGTGTATTCCTGCCAACAACTCTGACATTTTACCTGACAAGGAATTAGAACAGGTCATTTCCCCTGGAGAAGGAACATGTCTGTTATTGCCATTCTTTCTTAACGCAAAAAAGCCAGACAGAGACAACCATATTACATTTTAGCGACAAATTAAATCTATTCACCTAGTTCTTTTTTTTAATTGATTCAGGCCCATCAGGTGGGTGGTTTTAACACTGTGTTTATGTAAATTCACAAAATGAGTCTAGAGATTATTCCTTTGGTGGCATGGAGTAAATATCAAGCCAAGTAAAACACTAAATATAAATTTATGCAGGACAAATCTACTCTGGTGTCCTCAGAAATTGGCTTGCATATCAGGCAAACAAGTCCATGCATGCCTAGTACTATCCTAGATCCAGGAACCATACTTTAGTTATCCTCAGTTTACCTTCCATCACTGCAGAAGTTTCTTTTTCCACTTATAGGTTTTCTTCATGCAAATCAAGAAAAAAGTATCTTTAATCTACCACTACTTCAGAAGTAAAAGCTTTATTAGTACTGGCAATTGTATCTCTTTTACTTTGATTCTGACAGCACATAGAAAAAACAAATAGAAAGGTGAAAGTTAAAAAAAATCAATAGATTGATCCCATTATTGTATCTACACAGCTTGTTAAACAACAAGAAGGATTGAAGAATAAATGTATGAATAAAGAGACTGACCACTTCAAATATATTTAAGAATTATATTTACCAAATTATTAGCATTATGGTCTAAATGCAACCACAAGCATTCCATGGACAAATTCGTTATTTGAAGCTCAAACATTCTTCTTTTCAAAGTAAAAATTGATATAAAAGTACATTCATAAGGAGTAGAAAAATAAACTGATCCTTCAAGTTCATTGCTTGTGTCCAGGGACATCATTAGGAGTTTCAATTTACTGATTCCTTTTATGTACTCAGATTAAAATGAAAACCAAAAAGTTATATGGATTTGTCTATTACAAACAGCCTTAGACTCCTTTGGAATTTAAGTCTGCTGATTAGTTAGATTAATGGGGGGAAAAAGAAGTAACCTCTCAATGGCATGAAGATTTAAAATTCATCATTTTTTAAATTCACCATTCAACTAAGATCAAGAAATATATACTAAATGTTTTCTGTGTACTTAGCACATCACATGAAACTTAGGGTATAAGAAACAGCAAATTCCTTTTCATTAAGAAATCTGTTTTCTGTTGTAGGAAAACAGAGATATACAGTAAATAAATCCAAGAGAATTTGAAAAGGAAGAGAATTTTAAGAGAAAAGACATCAGTTATACTTTCAATAGAAGTTGGTACCTCAGCTTAATATTGATGAAAATTAAAGAGATGAGAAAAGAAATTCATTTTTTGAATTAAAAAAATGGCCTCTGGGGAAAAAATAGAGGGGAGGATGAAACACTTAGTTTTAAGATTAATGAGATTTTTCAATTTAGACTGAAATGTAGATGGGAAGTAATACATAATAAAAGTGAAAAGGAGATTACAATTGGAATTTAGAGGGCTTTATAAGTCTGTCTAAAGTGTTTGTGTTTAATCATGGAGCCAATGAAAATCCTTAAGAAGGGGACTACCAGTGAGGGTGATTATGTCTATAGAAGATTAGCAAGAGAAATAAAGACCAAGAGTTTCTTTCCCTTACCAATATTCTAGTTGAAAAAACACCATCTTCACAAATCAGGGCTCTAGCTTGAAATGGGAAGGCTTGTTCATGTGAATCATGAATTCCAAGATGCTATACAGTTGTCAAATATACAGGAAAATTATTTGGGGCCCTTTTTTAAAGGATAGATTGAGAAGGATAGATACAAGAAGAGTATCAATTAGGAAATTAGGAAAATAATCTAGGGTTAAGGTAATGCAGGCCTAAACTAGAGTAAATTAGTGCTAATCTATCTCTTTGTCCAATTTTTTTTCAAATGTACAACTTTCCCCCACCAATATGAATGAAGGGGGGGGTGGAAAAAGGAGGAAATGGAGTTTTGAATCATTTTAAACAGTAACAAAGAGGAAAAGTTTAGGTCACTGAAGATGAGATTTCACTGTTTTATAATATATCCTAGGGATGGCCAAATGCAAAGTTAAATCACTCATACATTCATGTAAGGTTTCTAAGTTCAATTTTTAATCATGCCATAAAGGGAACAAGACCTTGGGAGTGAGGAATAACTTACCTGATAAATTCATCACTGTCTGAGAGTTCTCTTTCATAAATTCTAATACATTTGATTATTACAAAATATTATTGTCCATAGCTGTTTAGAAAAAAATTGAAATATGTTGGAAGATGTTTGGGAATACTTTTGAATTTCATATTTACATGCACATTTAGATAAAACATTTTAGGAATGATTCGAAATAATGTGGAAATACAACTTTGGAAAGATAAAGCATTTTAAAAATAAGCATTTTAGTGGGAAAAAGATAAACTTTTTGAAACAAGTTAATTGGACTCAATCTTTCACACCCTTCAGTGTCACAATGGGCAGCTAACATAAGGACTATAAATATACTCAGATGGTCTTGATGCTCTTATTCCTTATATCAATATCTAGGTGCAATCACAATATTATCACTTCATTATCAGGCTAGCATTCTTTCATCCTGAGGATAAAAATCATTGTAACCTTTCATGTAGACCAAATATAGTTACTTGGACATCATAATCATGTTCCTTTTATATTTTCAAAAGTAAAAATAAGTATTTGGTAGCTAAAATTCCACCAAAATGATAAAACATCTCTTTGATGGTCCTTTGGGTCACCTACAATTTTAATATTTTGATTTTTCCATAATTGTAATATTCCATGATTAATGAGCATAAAGTGCCATAGGGACAATATTGGCATTCAGTGCACTGGCTCACATTGCAATGAACAGCTTGGTATCATTCAAAGTACTGAGAGAAGTAGTGAAAAAGACATCTGAGAAGGACAGGCATAACAGGAAAGGGAAGGTTACAAAGTCATGTAGCAAAAAAATTATTTATAATTGATAATCAAATTGTTGCATTTCCAACCATGAATTTTGTTGTTTTTTTTGCTTGTTTTTAATAAAGATTATATTCTTTGAATAGATTAACCATGAAAGATTTATAGGTCATGGACAAAAATTTCAGAGTTTTTCAGAGATGGTATATGCAATAAATGCAAAATATTTTGTAAATCTTGAAGTGCCACATACACTTCAACTGTTATTATTAGAAGAAGGCATAGATAGATTGTGACTGGAATTATTGGAGGCCCTCTAGCCAGATATATCATTCTTTAGGCACCATGATGCAGGGAAAAGAGAATTATGTCTGGGTTCTGAGATATTAAAACCCTAGTTCTTTTACTTACTACCTGGGAAATCTTGAATAAAGAATTTCATGTTTCCAGATCTTTTTAGCATTTGTTAAAAAGAGGTGGGTGAACTAGATTATAGTTCTGCTAACTTTGTCTATGATTCTTTATATAAACTTGATATCATTTTTGACGTGATACAAAATTACTTCTTCCCATTATTGATTTTCTAAATATAGAATAAATTACAGATAATTCATTATTCCCCTGTTTTATGAAGAATTATTAAAATCAACATTCCCCTAAATATATATGAAATACTACTATAGGTCAAGATTAGGAAAATTTTAGGATGGAGATAATACTAATAACTGGGGAAATCAGGAAATGTTTCATGAAGCTTTATGCCTACCCTCGCTCTTCAAGGAAGAGAATTTTTTCTTTTTTATTATTATTATTATACTGTTTTGTCTACAAAAAACATTCATGGTTAATCCTTCAACACTGACCCCTGCAAAATCTCTTTCTCCAAACCCTCTCCTCCTTCCCCACCCCCTACCCCAGATTGCAGGCATTTCAATACATGTTAAAATATGTTAAATCCAATATATTTGTATATATGTATATATATATATATACATATATACACACACATATATACACACACACATATATATATACATATATATATATATATATATATATATATATATATATATATATTCATACAGTTATCTTGCTGCACAAGAAAAACCAGATATACAAAGAAAAAAACTGAGAAGGAAAACAAAAATGCAAGCAAACAACAGAAAGACTGAAAATGCTACATTGTGTTTTACACTCATTTCCCACAGTCCTTTCCCTGGGTGTAGTTGGCTCTCTTCATTACTGAACAATTGGAACTTTACTGAATCAATTCATTGTTGAAGGGAGCCACGTCCATCAGAATTGATCATCATATAGTCTTGCTGTTGCCATGTACAATGATCTCCTGATTCTGCTCATTTCACTTAGCATCAGTTCATGTAAGTGTCTCCAGGTTTCTCTGAAATCATCCTGTTGGTCATTTCTTACAGAACAATAAATGATTTATTCAGCCATTCTCCAATTGATGGGCATCCACTGAGTTTTCAGTTTCTTGCCATTACAAATAGGGCTGCCAAAATATTTTTGCATATTCACTGCTTTAAGATCCCTTTGGGATATAAGCTTAATAGAAACACTGCTGGGTCAAAGGGTATGCACAGTTTGATAACTTTTTGAGCATAGTTCCAAATTGCTCTCCAGAATGGTTGGACCTGTTCATGGTTCCACCACCAATGTATCAGTGTCCCAGTTTTCTCACATCCCCTCCAACACTCATCATTATCTTTTCCTGTCATCTTAGACAACTTGAGAGGTGTGTAGTGATATCTCAGAGTTGTCTTAATTGGCATTTCTCTCATCAACAGTGATTTAGAGCACCTTTTCATATGACTAAAAATAGTTTCAATTTCTTCATCTGAAAATTGTTTGTTCATACCCTTTGAACATTTATCAATTGGACAATGGCTGGATTTCCTATAAATTTAAGTCAGTTCTCATTTTGGAAATGAGGCCTTTATCAGAACCTTTGAATGTAAAAATATTTTACCAGTTTACTGCTTCCCTTCTAATCTTGTCTGCATTAGTTTTGTTTGTACAAAACCTTTTTAACTTATTATAATCAAAATTATTTTGTGATCAATAATGATCTCTGGTTCTTCTTTGGTCACAAATTCCTTCCTCCTCCACAGGTCTGAGAGGTAAACTATCCTATGCTCTTCTAATTCATTTATAATCTCATTCTTTATGCCTAGAACATAAACACATTTTGACCTTATATTGGTGTAAGGTGTTAATTGTAGGTCAGTGTCGAGTTTCTATCATACTAGTTTCCAATTTTCCCAGCAGTTTTTGTCAAATATTGAATTCTCATTCCAAAAGCTGGGGTCTTTGGGTTTGTCAAAAACTGGGGTCTTTGGGTTTGTCAAAAACTGGATTGCTATAGCTATTGACTATTTTGTCTTGTGAATCTAACCTTTCCACTGATCAACTAGACTATTTCTTAGCCAGTTCCAAGTGATTTTGATGATTGTTGCTTTATAATATAGTTTTTGATGTAGTAAGCTAGGCCACCTCCATTTGATTTTTTTTTCATTAGTTACCTTGAAATTCTTAACCTTTTGTTCTTCCAGATGAATTTTTGTTGTTATTTTTTCTCCATAAGTAAAATGCTTTCTTCAGAGTTTGATTGGTATAGCACTAAATAAATAGATTAATTTAGGTAGAATTGTCATCTTTATTATATTAACTTGATCTATCCAAGAGCATTTGATATTTTTCCAGTTGTTTAGATCTGACTTCATTTGTGTGGAAAGTGTTTTGTAGTTTTGCTCATGGTAGTTCCTGACTTTCCCTTGGCATGTAGATTCCAAAAATCAACGGTTATTTTAAATGGAATTTCTCTTTGTATCTCTAGCTGTTGGGTTTATTAGTGATGCATAAAAATGCTGATGATTTATGTGAATTTATTTTGTATCCTGCAACATTGTTAAACTTATGGATTATTTCTAATAACTTTTTATTAGAATCTCTTTTTAGTTGATTCTCTGGGGTTTTCGAAGTATACAATAGTATCATCTGCAAAGAACGATAATTTGGTTTCCTCATTACCTACTCTAATTCCTTTAATCCCTTTTCCATCTCTTATTTCCAAAGCTTTCTAATATAATACTGAATAGTAGTAATGGTTATAGTGGACAAACTTGTTGCACCTCTGATCTTATTGGGAATGTTTCCAGTATATCCCCATAACATATGATGTTTATTGATGGTTTTAAATAGATGCTACTGACTTTTTAAAGGAAAAGTCCATTTATCCCTACACTCTCTAGCGTTTTTAATAAGCATTGGTATCGGATTTTATCAAAAGTTTTTGCTGCATCTATTGAAATAATCATATGATTTTGGTAATTCAGTTATTGAAATAGTGTAATATTGAGCCAGCCCTGCATTCCTGGTACAAATCCTACTTGATTCTGTTGTATTATACAAGGCTTGATTTTCTGAGGAAGAAGATTTCTGAAGGGAGAAGTGAGGTACAAGCATCATCATTGCAAATACACAGGGATAGTATATCAAGTTCAACGGAATAATTGACTCCAGTTATGGTGGAATTCAGAAGGCATGAAAGGGAGTAACAGGAACTATGAATGGAATAGTCATCTGTAATTGAATTACATAAATCCCAGATTAAGGAAGCAACATTGCTAAAGCTGTACCTATGGAAGTCTATTTGCGACAGAAGTACATTATCAAATTGTATACAATTTAGATTAGCCTGGGAGAATAAACGCACAAAAATGCTTAGGAAGTTATGATAATACAAAGGATTCTTATCTGATGATGAAGACCTGAGTTAAATTAACTCTATGATTGGAGAGAGTAAAACTCATCTGAAAGATAATTATGGACATCGAAGCAATAGGACTTCACACCTGAATATATGTTAGGAATGAGAGGGAAAAGGAGCCAAAAAGTCTCCTATTTTTGTTTATTGTTTGTTTTTTTTGCAAAAATGTTGTTATTACAATATATTTATGCAATCATGTAAGCTTATTTGAATTTCATAACAAATTAGTAAAAGCATTATAATCAACATTTAGCTTAGAAGTATAACTGATAATCAGTGGATCAAGGGCTTGAATCCAGGTCTAAATACTAAGTCCAACTTCCTTTCTACCATATTTTAGGAAAATTTAGGAAAACATAGAGAAATAAAATAGAGAAAGGCCAGTGACAAACAATCCTCTATAAATGGAAAATCCATGAATCAATACAGAATAATAGAAAGAACTGTGGAATTAGAAGCAAGAGATTCCACTATTGACTAGTTTCTTAATATATGTATTACTTTAAGCAAAGCAACTTATGTTGGGCCTTAATTCCCTCTTCTAGAAAAATAATAATTTGCATTTATATAGCACTTTATAGATAGTATCTCATTTCAGTATCATTATTAAACTTTGAGGAAATACCACAAATACAATTTCTATTTTATAGTTTAGGAAACTGAGACTTAGAAAGGAGGTAAACTATCTTGCCTATAGTCATATAATTCATAAGAGTAAGAAATGGCATTTGAACCCTTTCTTCCTGTTTATGTGTGTGTATATATATATATATGTGTGTGTGTGTGTGTATGTGTGTACATACACACATATTCACAGATATAATGAAGTAGTGACATCAATCCCAGAAAAAGCTTTGTACTTTAGAGCTGTTTTTGAATTCAGGACACTGGGCACAATGCACACATAACTGATTTAAATTTGTGGTCAATTGCAGGTCAGGAGAGAACATGCCCACATCTTCCATGACTCCCTTTCTGAGAATCCTTCTCAACAGCTAAACTTCTACTTCACAAAATTTCTCATTCCTAATTTCATAGAACACTTGGCATAGAGCTCCTGGTTGAATGACTCAGATTATCACAAACAGTTTGATTCTTTTTTAGTGTGACACCCCAAAAAGTAGCACAATAATTCAGTGGCAAAATATATTCTATATACCATTTTAATTCATAAGCTTCAAAAGATTTCACTGAAAATATGACTTTTCTCTGGGCACTGAACAAACAAAATGCCCATTCAAAGATTAAGTCCCTGGGGAGGAGAGTGATAATATGCAAGGAATATCTGCAGGGTTAGATACTTATTATCTATGTCAAAAGTAAATATGTTTCATATAGTAATGTGAAACAAGAGAGTTTGTAGTTTGGGCATCTAGACTGGGCAGTGGGGAGATTTCTGGGCTGAAGTTAAGAAGAACCAATTTCAATCTTAGATACTCACTAGCTGCATGACCATGGGAAAGTCAATTAAACCTAACTGCCCAAATTTCCTCATCTGTAAAATGAGCTTTGCCAAGAAAACCCCAAATGATGTCATGAAATGTTGAATACAACTAAAATGGCTGAACAACAATAAGATTGTATTTTTTATTATAGCTTTTTATTGATAGAACATATGCATGGGTAATTTTTCAACATTGATGCTTGCAATCACTTCTGCTACAACTTTTCCCTTCCTTCACTCTACCCCCTTCCCTGGATGGCAGGTAGTCTCATACATTTTAAACATGTTAAAGTATATCTAAAATCAATATATGTATACCTATTTATATAGTTCTCTTGTTGCAGAAGAAAAATCAGAATTAGAAAGGTAAAAATAATCTGGGAAGAAAAACAAAAGTTCACACTCATTTCCCAGTGTTCTTTCACTGGGTGTTGCTGGTTCTGTTCATCACTAATCAATTGGATCTGAATTGAATCCTTTCATTGCCAAAGATAGCCATTTCTATCAGAATTGACCCTCATATAGTATTATTGCTGAAATGTATAATGATCTCCTGGCTCTGCTCATTTCACTTAGCACCAGTTCATATAAGTCTCTCCAAGACTCTCTGTATTCATCCTGCTGGTCATTTAATACGAAGATTTTAAAGGTAAAAGGTATGGCAGTTCTTTAAGGAAAGATTTATGTCTCACTTAAGAAAATATTTCAACCTATCACTGTCCTCTTCAGTATAGTCATAGTATTTAGAGATGAAAGAAATTATAGGCAACAGAAAATTTTATAGATGAGGAAACTGAAGCCTCAAAGAGGGTATTTACTGATCTAAAGGGTAACCCTTACTACCCTTGCAGATTTTGTTTGTGATATATTGGAATGTAAATGTTTTATGTGGATTTACTCTATAGCTTGCTATTTTGCTAAAATTGCTAATTATTTCAAATAACTTTTATCTGAGTCTTTGGAATATATAAAATTATAAAGAGTTTCCTAAAGTATTGAAATTGTTTCCAGATTGGACTTTAAACCAAGACTTTGTAGCTACATGGTTAACTCTGTAGCCATTAAACTACATTGAAAAATCAATAATAAATGCTTTCATCTTTTTAAGAATCTTGATTCTACTTTGTGATTAAGTATGTACTTCATAATGTATAGGATATGTATTTTGTAATACTTTACAAAGTTTGGTGGACCAGATAAAATTTATGCAAAAATAAATTAAGTAATAAAACAGGCAGGGATAGCATGGAATGACAGAAAGAACAAAAGATTTGGAATAAGGAAAGTCAAGGTTCAAATCCTGATGGCAAAATACTACTTGGGGGATATTAGGAAAGTTACTTTCCCTCTATGAGTCTCTATATGTGTTTTCTAATTTGTCAAATAAGGAATTGGGCTATAGTAGCTCTACTATTCTTTCCTAGTCTTTATTCTATGATTTTATTAGCATAGGAAAAAAGAATCTTTTGCCCAAGTAACCTGTGACATATCTTTATCTTTAGAAGTTCAATTTTGACTTTAAAGTTTTTATGAAATTCAACAATTATTTATTTAGATCCTACTCTTTGAAAGATCTTGTTCTCAGACAGAAGTTTTCTGCTAAAATGTAAATATATTTTCCTAAGTCACTAAATGTTAAAGCATTTATTACATAAGTACATGCATTGTCATAAAGATACTAAAGTTCATTAAAAGCAAAATCCAAGAAAACAGCCAAAAGTAAAACATATTGTCTAAAATTTCTCTACATATAAATGCTAATATATTTTGATTTAATGTGGGGATAAGACTCAATCATATTTGTGTGTGTACATACATAAATATAGACACTCACTTACATGAATGTAAGTATATTATACACACACACACACACACACACACACACACACACACACACACGTGTGTGTGTGAGGAATGCTCCTATGATAAAAGATTTTAAATGGAAGTATGGGGGAAAGAATCTGAATAATGTCAGTGTTGAAAAGAATAGAAAGATTTTTTCCCTTTGGACTACAATACAGACCACCTAGACAGAAAGGGGAAATGGGTAAAGATATTCGAAAATATCACACAAGTCTGGTCAGAGGCATGATATGGCAATGGCTCAGATAGCTACTGGAACTCTCACTACCAAAAACAGAGCAGCTAATAACTTCTTGATTTGCCTTCATGATCTGTTCTTTATTAAAAAGTAGAGGAACCAAGAAAGCAAAATTCTATTCTGGTTATATCTTTCTCTAAAAAATGCAGATCTTATTAATAATATAAAAATAATACAAAATTTGGGGAAGATGACCATTCCTTCTTACAGTTTGTGAAAAAAAGTTGGAAATCAGTACATGTGTAGGTAGGGCAAACATTGTCATCATATCTTTTTTACAAATATTTTATCTTTTTTTTATAGAAAAGGAAATCAAGTCATTAAGATGCTAAGTCACTTGCTCAGAATAAAAAACTTGTAAGTGGTAAATGTGTTTCCATTTTAGTACTGCCTAGAAGAGGAAATCAGGTTTAAAAACACCTTTATACCAACCACCTGACATAGAGACAAATTTATGGTATATCTTTATATGCATCTTTTTTTATTAATTTTATAATTATAACATTTTGACAGTATATATGCATAGGTAATTTTTACAGCATTATCCCTTGTACTTCCTTCTATTCTGAATTTTTCTCCTTCCCTCCACCCCCTCCCCTAGGTGGCAGGCATTCCCATATGTATTAAATATGTTATAGTATATCCCAGGTACAATATATATGTGCAGAACCGAATTTTGTTGTTGTTGTTGTTCTTGAAAAAGGAATAATTGGATTTGGAAGGTAAAAATAAGCTGGGGAGAAAAACAAAAAAAATGCTCACAGTTTACACTCATTTCCCAGTGTTCCTTCTCTGGGTGTAGCTGATTCTGTCCATCACTGATCAATTGGAATTAGATTAACTCTTCTCTATGTTGAAGATATCCATTTCCATCAGAATATATCCTCATATAGTATTGTTGTTGAAGTGTATAATGATCTCCTGGTTCTGCTCATTTCACTCAGTATCAGTTGATGTACGTCTCTCCAAGCCTCTTTGTATTCATCCTGTTGGTCATTTCTTACAAAACAATAATATTCCATAACATTCATATACCATAATTTACCCAACCATTCTCCAATTGATGGGCATCCATTCATTTTCCAGTTTCTAGCTACTACAAAAAGGGCTTGGTACATACAGGTCCCTTTCCCTTCTTTAGTATTTCCTTGAGATATAAGCCCAGTAGTAGCACTGCTGGATCAAAGGGTATGCACAATTTGATAACTTTTTGGGCATAATTCCAGATTGCTCTCCAGAATGGTTGGATTCTTCCACCAACAATGCATCAGTGTCCAGGTTTTCCCATATCCCCTCCAACATTCATCATTCCAGTATTGAAGTAATATGCTTTTACAATTATGTGCCACCATTTGTTGCCCTATTTCCTATTAATGACCATGTATTTTGCTTGTAATTTGTTTTTTTTTTATTAACTAAAATGTGATGTATAGAATAATTTTCTTTTTGTCATTGAGTTCTTTGGGATATGTGTTTAGCACTGGAATCTTCTGGTAAAGACATTTTAATTCCATTCTCACCTAATTCCAAATTACTTTCTAGAATGGTTAAACAAATTTCTGGCTCCATTAGCAGACTAATACCATGCCTATCATTCCACAAACTCTCCAACACTGATGGTTCCTATTTTTGTCTTCTTTTTCAAATTGATAAATAGGAGGTGGAATGTCTATATTCTTTTGATTGAAATTTCTCTTTACATAATTATTCTTTTGAGAGCTATTAGTTTACATCCTTAAACTACTTATTCAGGAAATGACTTTTGACTTTCTATACCTATATTACTTCCCTATTAGACACTTATCAAATATCATTATATTTGAGGCAAAGATGTGTTCCCATTGGCATGTTTCTTTTTTGCTTTTTCTTTCTTTATTCCCTTCTTTTATTCCCTTTCTTTATTGTTTTCTTTATTCTCTGAGGCCTACATAGCATATCATACCTTTATATGTGGGTACTCTGTCCAAAGACATGTAAATTTTGATCACTGAAAACTCACAAGGTATCTTGGGGTTTATGTGCTAGGGCCATGCTTTAAAATTCAAATTACTCTAGGTTTCTTTGACTGGACAAAGAGTCTTGAACCAAGCCCCAATTGCTCATTGTGTCTGCCTGATTGGCTCAGTGAGTGCACATAGCAATTGTTTCCTATTTGACTAGAAACCTGATGATCTTCCCCTTCCAATTTGATTACTTTTTGACTAGGTAAAAGAGGCCATTATTTGCCTCATTTCTTACCACCTTTAATCATTAATTGACCATTGACTCAGTCATTCTAAAACCTGTTAAAGACCTAAGCTTAAAAATGTCAAGGGCTCCCACTACATCCAGGGCCCTGGATGTGTATACATATATATATATATATATATATATATATATATATATATATATATATATATATATATATATATATATATATATATATATATATATATATATATATATATATTTGTATATGTATATGTTTGTGTGTGTATGTATATATATATATATGTATATATATATACATACATATATATATGTGTGTGTGTGTGAGAGAGAACTTTATTAAACACTTTGATAAATACTTCAAAATAACTTCCTGATATCTAACCTGACTGAATTAATGAAAATGTCACCTTACTGTTCTTTTCATTATTAAATGTACTGAATCATGATTAAATACAAATTTATTAGCTACAGATGTGATAACTACAGAGCTCTGTTTTGGGACCAACTCTTACATACTTTCACCACATTAGCTAACTTGACAATGATGAAGAATCTTTCACATGCTGTAAAAATCACTATTGTAGGACGGCACTAGTTAAGTCATTTCTACACTCTATATATTTCTGTTTCCTTAGTAATTAATGGGTAATATTGGTGACAGTAGCAAAGCTATTACTGGCAAAGAATGAAATTGTAGGAACAGACATTAAGTACCCTGAGGAAATACCAAACCAATATAATTATTATGAAGAAATATTCATTTTAATAGTGTAATAATAATATGATATATAGTATGAAAATGCTTAAAGCACTTGCATGAATAAAATGAACAAATTCATAGCTAATTATCCTTAGTAGATTATAATGAAAAGATCAAACTACATAAAACAAAACAAAACATAAGCAATAGATAATCTTTTCTAAATTATGTCTAAAGGTAGAATTTAGCTGCTAGTATCCTTAGTTATCATCTCATTATTAATCTCATTTTATAGAAAAAAAAAAAACAAAAACTAAAGTGGAAAAATGATACCCTATAAATGACAAGATAGAGATTTGGGATTCAAATTAAGAACTATGACTAAGGATCCATAGGCTTTTTACTAAATTGTGTTTCTTCAACCTATTTCTTGTAACACAGCAAAGTCATAGCAAATTTTAAAATAAAGTTTAAGTTGTTATCTTTTTACTAACTATTCATCAAGAATAACTAAGATCAGCTTCCTTAGCATTTAACAAAAGTCATGTTCCTGTTTGTTTGAAGCAAAGCATATTTTTTATAAAAAATAATATTTTTTCATTTTTTTTGATAAAATAGGCCTCACCTATTAGTGTCATCCTTGTTGCTGCAATTCTCAGAGACTAGGTCTCATTTATAGATTTCTTTCTGGAGTCTCTCCTCAATTATTTTTGCCTTTCTAGACTAGAGGTCTTAGGGATATCTTTCTACTGTAGTAGATTAAAATCAAACTCCTTCAGCTGAATGAGTTAGTTTTCTTTGTTCTTTTTCTTTCATTTTTAAGGACTAGACTTATTTTGTAACAACATAATAGGTTATATAAAAAAAAGGTTTACATAATTATTCATTTAACAAGTATAAGAAAAAATTTATCTAATAAGCATTACATAACAATTATAAGAAAAATAAAATAATTTCCATGAATTAAAAAATTGCTTGAATTCCACAAATTTTTCCTGTAAAAGAATTTGGCAAGGGATATAAAATCAGATCATAGTAAATCATAGAATCTCAGAGTTGAAAGGGATCTCAGAGGTATCTAATCCAGCAAATAGTTGAAAATGAATCCTATGCACAAAATCCCTGATAAATGACTATCCAGGTTCTGCTTCAAGACTTCACCTGTTGCAGCAAATTCACTAACTGATGTGGAGGCCTACTTTTGGACAGCCCTAGTTATTAAGACACTTTTCTTTAGATCAAGTTACAACTTCAAATTCTATTTTTTCTTGGCCTTCTAGGATAATATAGGGTGAATCTAATCTTTATTCCACATCAAAGAATTTTAATAAATTAATTTTGACCTCTCTATTTTCTGTTTTGCAGCTTAAACATCTCTAGTTCCTTCCATCAATCTTTATTTAGAATAATCTCTGATTCTCTCCTTGGATTTCTCTAGCTAATGACTATACATCCTTCCTAAAATGTGGCATCCAGAAATGAACACAATATTAGAGATGTGATCTGAACAGGGCAGAGTAAAATATGCCTTGTTGTTCTTCAGGTATATATGATTCCTTATTACCACATTTGGGATTTTCTTTGCAAAGATACTATATTGGTTGACCATTTCCTTCTCCAGCTCGTTTTATAGATGAAAAAAACTGAGGCAAACAGGGTTAAGTGACTTGCCCAGGTTCACAAAACTAGCAAGTCTCTGAGGCTGTATTTGAACTCAGGTCTTCTTGACTCCAACACGGTATCTACTTTATCATTTGCTTGACTTTACCTTTTTTCATCACCTTCCATATCCAGTATACTTTGGTTTATTAATGTAACCTAAAACTATGTTTGCTTAGTGGGGTAACATAAGAGATGGAAAGAACAATAGATATGCAGTAATAGAAGTTGGTTTGAATTCTACTTCTGTTATTTACTACCCATGACCTATTATAAATCACTTAAATTTTTGAAGAATTTCTTCATTAAATAAAAATAGGAGTTTATATTGAATGACTTTACAATCTCTTCCAACACTTAATCTGTAATCCAAATATCTGTGAAATGATGGAATTTACTTTTTATGTTCTCTCCCAATTCTGATTAATAGAATAAAGGGAAATAGAAGATATCTTAGCTGCTAAAAGCAGTCCAATTTGCCTTTAATAAAGACTTTGAAAAAGGGTGTAGGAAGAGAGGTGAAAATAGAATTTCAGGTTCTTAGGAACTTCTTAGGAATATGAGTTGTATAAAGTATTCCTATATAGCAAAGACCATACAAGACTACAGGAGTCATTTCTTTTTTTTTCTTTTTTTTTATAATATTATCCCTTGTATTCATTTTTCCAAATTATCCCCTCCCTCTCTCCACTCCCTCCCCCCAATGGCAGGTAATCCCATACATTTTACATGTGTTACAATATAACCTAGATACAATATATGTGTGTAAATACCATTTTCTTGTTGCACATTAATTATTAGCTTCTGAAGGTATAAGTAACCTGGGTAGATAGACAGTAGTGCTAACAATTTACATTCACTTCCCAGTGTTCCATCTCTGGGTGTAGCTACCTCTGTCCATCATTGATCAACTGGAAGTGAGTTGGCTCTTCTTTATGTTTAAGATATCCACTTCCATCAGAATACATCTTCATACAAGATTGAAGTGTACAGCGATCTTCTGGTTCTGTTCATTTCACTCAGCATCAGTTGATGTAAGTCTCTCCAAGCCTCTCTGTATTCCTCCTGCTGGTCATTTCTTACAGAGCAATAATATTCCATAACCTTCATATACCATAATTTACCCAACCATTCTCCAATTGATGGGCATCCATTCAACTTCCAGTTTCTAGCTACAACAAAAAGAGCTGTCACAAACATTTTTGGCACATACAGGTCCCTTTCCGCTCTTTAGTATTTCTTTGGGATATAATCCCAATAACAGCACTGCTGTATCAAAGGGTATGCACAGTTTGATAACATTTTAGGCATAGTTCCAAATTGCTCTCCAGAATGGCTGGATTCTTTTACAACTCCACCAACAATGTATCAGTGTCCCAGTTTTCCCACATCCCCTCCAACATTCATCATTATTTGTTCCTGTCATCTTAGCCAATCTGACAGGTGTGTAGTGGTATCTCAGAGTTGTCTTAATTTGCATTTCTCTGATCAGTAGTGATTTGGAACACTCTTTCATATGAGTGGAAATAGTTTCAATTTCATCATCTGAGAATTGTCTGTTCATATCCTTTGACCATTTATCAATTGGAGAATAGTTTGATTTCTTATAAATTAGGGTCAGTTCTCTATATATTTTGGAAATGAGACCTTTGTCAGAACCTTTACTTTTAAAAATATTTTCCCAATTTGTTACTACCCTTCTAATCTTGTTTGCATTAGTATTGTTTGTACAGAAACTTTTTAGTTTGATGTAATCAAAATCTTCTATTTTGTGATCAATAATGATTTCTAGTTCTCCTCTGGTCATAAATTCCTTCCTCCTCCACAGGTCTGAGAGGTAGACTATTTTCTGTTTCTCTAATCTATTTATTATCTCACTCTTTATGCCTAAATCACGGACCCATTTTGATCTTATCTTGGTATATGGTGTTAAGTGTGGATCCATATCTAATTTCTGCCATACTAATTTCCAGTTTCCCCTACAGTTTTTTTCCAAATAATGAATTTTTGTTCCTGATGTTTACAGGAGTCATTTCAAGGATTATGTTTCCATATCTCACTTCAACTCTCTTCCAGAGACTTACAAGGACATGGTAATTCACTTCTTAAACCATTTGACAATGAGGTTCCTGGGAGGAGGTTTTTCAATAACATAATGACCAAGTATTGAAAGGATCTGACATTTTAGAATTATATATTAAATATGAGTGATACTTTCATTCTCCCTCAAACTGTGACAGTGGCAGAAAGATAAGCATATTCCATTTTTTAATGTTTTTATTTATTTGTTTGTTTGTTTTATTATTAAGGCTCTTTATTTTCAAAACATATGCATAGATAATTGTCAACATTCACTTTGCAAAACATTGTATTCTCAATTTTTTTCTCTGTTTTTCTCCCACCCCTTTGCTCGAAGGTAAGTAATCCAATATCACTTAACATCAGTTCATGTAAATTTCTCCAGGACTCTCTGAAATCTGAAATCATTCTTATATAACAATAATATTCCATAGCACTAATATACCATAATTTATTGTCATTCTCCAGCTGATGAGTATCCACTTTGTTTCCAGTGTCTTGCCAATACAAAAAGGGCTGCACAAATATTTTTGTACATGTGGGTTCTTTTCCTTCCTTTATAGTCTCTTTGGGATACAAGCCCAGTAGAGACACTACTGAATCAAAGATTATGCACAATTTGATAACCTTTTAAGCATAAGTACAAATTGCTCTCCAGAATGGTTGAATCAGTTCAAAGCTCTACCAATGATGTATTAGTATCCCAGTTTTCCCATATCCACTCCAACAATCATCATCATCTTTTCCTGTTTTCTTAGCCAATCTGAGGGGTATGTAGTGGTAGTTCAGAGTTGTCTCAATTTGCATTTCTCTGATCAATAGTGATTTAGATCACCTTTTCATATGATTAGAAATTAATCTGAAAATTGTTCATAATCTTTGACCATTTATCAATTGGAGAATGGGTTAAATTCTTATACATTTGAGTCAGATTTCTTTATATTTTAGAAATGAGGCCTTTATTAAAACCCTTGAATGTAAAAAAATTCTTAGTTTATTGCTTCCCTTCTAATCTTTTTTGCACTTATTTTGTTTTTATAATTTTTTAAATTTATTGTAATCAAAATTATCCATTTTGCATTCAATAATGTACTCTAATCCTTATTTGGCCACAAATTCCTTCCTTCTCCACATATTAGAGAGGTAGACTATCCTTTGTTGTTTTAATTTGCTTATAATACCACTCTTTGTGTCTAAATCATGAACTCAATTCAACCTTATTTTGCTTTAGGGATTTAGTTGTGGGTCAGTGCCTAGTTTCTGCCATAATAATTTCCATTTCTCCTAGCAATTTTTGACAAACAGCAAATTCTTAACCCATAAGCTGGGGTCTTTGGGTTTATCAAACATTAGAATATCATAACCATTGACTATTGTGTCTTGTGAATGTAGCCTGTTCCACTGACTGACTACTCTATTTCTTAGTCAGTACCAATGATTTTGATGACTGCTTCTTATAATATAGTTTTCAATATGGTACAGCTAGGTTACCTTTGTTTCAATTTTTTCATTAATTTCCTTCAAATTCTTCACCTTTTGTTCTTTCAGATGAACTTTAGTATTATTTTTCTATCTCTACAAAATAATTCCTTGGGAGTTTAATTGGTATGGCACTGAATAAGTAGATTAATTTAGATAGTATTGTCATTTTTATTATATTAGCTCAGCCTGCCCATGAGCACTTGACATTTTTTCCAGTTGAATAGATCTGACTTTATTTGTGTGGAAAGTGTTTTGTAATTAGGTTTATAAAGTTCCTGACTTTGCCTTGGCAGGTAATTTCCCAAATTTTTTTTTATTATCTGCAATTATTTTAAATGGAATTTCTCTTTGTATCTCTTGCTGCTAGACTTTGTTGGTAATGCTGATGATTTATGTGGATTGTTTCTACTAGTTTTTAAGTTGGTTCTCTAGGATTCTTTAAGTATAGTATATCACCTGCAAAGAGTGAAACTTTGGTTTCCTCATTACCAATTCTAATTTCTTTTTCTTCTCTTATTATCAAAGTTAACATTTCTACAATAATATTGAATAATAACGGTGATAGTGGCAAACTTTTTTTCCCCACTGATCTTATTGGGAATGGTTCTAGTATATCCCCAATACATATGATGCTTGCTGGTGATTTTAAATAGATGCTACTGCTCGTTTAAAGGAAAACTCCATTTATTCCTATACTCTCTAGTGTTTTAATAGGAATAGGTATTGTTTTTTTTTTCAAATATTTTTCCTGCATCTATTGAGATAATAATATGATTTTTATTACTTTTGTTAATATAGTCAATTATAATAATAGTTTTCCTAATATTGAATTAGTCCTGCATTTCTGATAGGATTATCCTGGGGATAACTTGCTGTAATCTCTTTGCATATATATATATATATATATATATATATATATATATATATATATATTTTTTTTTTTTTTAATTTTTGCAACAATATTTATTTGAGAAATCGGTCTATAAATTTCCTTATCTTTTTGACCTTACCTAGTTTAGATATCATCACCATGTCAGTGCCATAAAAGGAATTTGGAAGGAAACCTTCTTTCACTATTTTTCTAAGTAATTTTTCATATTATTGGAATTAATTGTTCTTTAAATGTTTGGTACAATTCACATATAAATTCATCTGGCCCTGGAGATTTTTTTTTCCTTAGGGAGTTGATTAATAGCTTGTTCCATTTCTTTTGTTCTAGAATGGAACTATTTAAGTAATTTATATCTTCTTCTGTTAATATGGGAGATTTATATTTTTAAAGTATTCCTAAATTTCACTTATATTATCAGATTTATTGCAAAATAGTTGGATAAAATAGCTTCTAATTATCAAATTTCCTCTTCATTGGTGGAAAGTTCTCTCTTTTCATTTTTTGATACTAACAAGTTGATTTTCTTTTTTTCTTTTTCTAATCAAATTATCTCAAGGTTTTTTTTTTTTGCATAAAAGCAACTCTTGGTTTTATTTATTAATTCAATAGTTTTCTTACTTTCAATTTTATTTATCTCCTCTCATATTTTCAGAATTTCAAATTTATTATTTAATTGGGGGGTTAATTTGTTTTTTTAAGCTTTTTTATTGAATGTTTAATTCCTTCTTCATCTCTTTCTCTATATTATGCAAGTTAGCCTCCAGAGATATAAAACTTCCCCTAAGAACTGCTTTGACTACTACTTATAAATTTTGATATGTTGTCTCATTATTGTTATTCTCTTGAATAAAATTATCGTTAGTTTCTATGATTCGTTGTTCCACCCTCTCGTTCTTTACAATTCAATCATTTAAGTTTTCCCTTGTTTTCCCCTGGCCTTATTGCATGTAATTTTTATTTTATTATGATCTGAAAAATGCATTTATTATTTCTGGCTTTCTGCATTTGATTTTGAGGTTGTTATGCCCTAATACATAGTCAATTTTTTGTAGGTTCTATTTACCAACAAGAAAAAAGTGTATTCCTTTCTGTCTCTATTCAATTTTCTCCAAAAGTCTATCATACGGGGGGCGGAGCCAAGATGGCGGAGAAGAAACACACGACTCAGTGAACGTCCTCACTCCCTCACAACCAATTAGATAAATTAAGTCTCAAAATTAGCTCAGGACTGATAGATACCACAAGGACTGGAAGCACGACTTACCAGCTGAAGAGAATCTGGAGATTCAACAGGAAAGGTCAGTTCTCAGGGGAGGAATAAGAAAGACCAGCACAGACGGTGGGGTAGGGGCACACTGCGCCCATTGCGCTGGGAAGGGCTCTGGGATCAGAGAAGCCACTGAGGTAAAGGAATCTGGCACAGGCTGTTAGCTCTTCTCTGCTAATTATTTAGCAGTTCAGAAGAGAAAGCCAAAATATTTTAAAAATCAAATTAGATTTTCCCCGGATCCTGGGGGGTGACTCAGCAGAGAATCGGCACCAGGGGGTGTGGCCTCAGCTACCTCCTGAGAATAGTTAAGAGACTGACAAGTGGGTGGATAAGGCCCAAGGCAACACACACTGCCTAGCTTAGCTGGAGGGAGTGGAACTCAGCTCCAGGAAGTCCCAGAGAAGCAGAACCTTTGAACTAGGGACCGCGGTTTCTGGCAGACACTTCCAGTTTGAGCACAGGGGCTTCTCACGTCACCTGCTGCAGACATCCACTCCCCACCCGGACACATAGGCTGGGCTTCCTGCTGTCTTCACTATTCTACGCCCTCGAAGCACAGTAGTGCTAATCACCTCTGAGGCACTTCCAGGGAGGGGGTGGGGAACTCTCTCCCAGAGCTCTATCTTAGCTCCGGCGCAGGGGCCGCTGCATCCATCCGGTCTGGGAGGAAGCTGGTAAAGAAGTAAATAATTTCCTAGCCCAGAGACAGACCCCAAAAGATTTTTTTTAAGTATGAGCAAAAAAGCTAGAAAAACCATAGATTCCTTCTATACAGAGAAAGAGCGGGTGTCCAACCCGGAGGAAGTTGACAGCAGAGAATCAGCAGACAACAACCTAAAGGGGAACGATTCCTGCCCCCCATCACATAACTCTCTCCTAGAAGAAGCTCTTAAAAAATTGAGGGAGATCGAAGAAAAATGGGGAAAAGAAAGGGAAGTTATGATAGAGAATAACAACGTCCTGAAATTGGAGTTGGAAAAAATAAAGAATTCACAGGAGATGCAGGGAAACAAAATTAGTGAATTAGAAAAGGTTAAAAAAACACAGGAAAGTAGGATTTCTGAATTGGAAAAGATAAAAAAGTCTCAAGAAAATAGAATTTCTGAATTGGAAAAAGAAAATAATTCTCAAAAGAAAAAAATTAGGGAAATGGAAAAAAACTCAATAGAGCAAAATAATTCATTTAAAAACGAAATTGGGCATTTACAAAAAGAACTAAAAACTGTGAAAGAAGAAAATAACTCCTTAAAAGTCAGGATGGAACAAATAGAAATGAATGATTCACAGAGAACCCAAGAATCAGTCAAACAAAACAAAAAAAATGAGAAGCTGGAGAACAACGTCAAATACTTACTGGGAAAATCTATAGACCTGGAAAATAGATCTATGAGAGATAAGCTGCGGATTATTGGACTTCCAGAAAACTATGACCAAAAAAAGAGCCTAGATTCTATTTTACAGGAAATTATCAACAAGAACTGTCCAGAGATAATAGAAAAGAAGGGAAAGTAGATGTGGAAAGAATTCATCGAACTCCTTCTGAAATAGACCCTAAAAAAAGAACACCACGGAATATTGTGGCTAAGCTGCAGAATTACCACACAAAGGAGAAAATCCTGCAAGCAGCTAGAAAAAAACGATTTAAATACCAAGGTGCCACAATAAGGGTCACCCAAGATCTGGCTGCCTCCACATTAAAAGATAGAAGGCCTGGAACCTGATATTCCGTAAGGCAAAAGATCAAGGACTGCAACCACGAATGAACTACCCAGCTAAGTTTAGCATCTTTTTCCATGGAAGAAGATGGTCATTCAATGAAACAGAGGAATTCTATATGTTTCTAAGAAAAAAACCAGACTTAAACAAAAAATTTGATCTACATCCACAAGACTGAAGAGAAACAGAAAAAGGTACACAGAACCCTTGAGAACTGTAACTCTGTTGTGGGTATATAAAAAATACTCAAGGATAATTTGATTTTACTGATATAAAAGAAAAAAAGGGGGGTGTGGTAAAGGGAAGGAGGTCGGTTCAGAAAAAGGGGAAGGAGTAATAAAAAGAGGGAAACTACATCCCAGGAAGAGACATAGAAAATACACCATATCTGAGGGAACTTAGTGAGGGGGAGAATCATTGTGTGAATCTTACTCTCATCAGAAGAGGCTCAAAGAGTAAATAATTAACATATTTGTTTTTCAGAGAATTTTCTCTCACCTCATTAAAAGGGGGGAGAGTAAAAGGGGAAAGGAAAAGGAGAATAAGTGAAGGGACTTGGAGGGAGGGGGGAGGGATCCTAAAAAAAAAAAAAAAAAAAAAAAAAAAAAAAAGAGTGAGGGTTGCGCGTCACAAAGGGGGTCTGTAAATTAAATATCGGGGAGGGGGATCAGGGGGGTCAAGGGAAAAAAGTATAATCTGGGGATAATACGATGGCAGGAAACACAGAATTAGTAATTTTAACTGTAAATGTAAATGGGATGAACAATCCCATCAAACGGAGACGGATAGCAGATTGGATCAAAAAGCAGAACCCTACATTAGGTTGCCTACAGGAAACACACTTAAAGCAGGGAGATACATACAGAGTAAAGGTAAAAGGTTGGAACAGAGCCTATTATGCTTCAGGTAAAGCCAAAAAAGCAGGGGTAGCTATCCTTATCTCAGATCAAGCAAAAGCAGAATTTGATCTCGTTAAAAAAGATAAGGAAGGAAACTATATCCTGCTGAAAGGTAGCATAAATAATGAAGCCATATCAATACTAAACATATATGCACCAAGTGGTATAGCATCTAACTTTCTAAAGGAAAAGTTAAGAGAACTGCAAGAAGAAATAGACAGTAAAACTATAATAGTGGGAGATCTCAACCTTGCACTCTCAGATTTAGACAAATCAAACCACAAAACAAACAAGAAAGAAATTAAAAAAGTAAATAGAACATTAGAAAAACTAGGTATGATAGACCTTTGGAGAAAACTGAATGGCAATAGGAAGGAATATACTTTCTTCTCAGCAGTTCATGGATCCTATACAAAAATTGACCATATATTAGGACATAAAGATCTCAAAATTAAATGTAGGAAGGCAGAAATAATAAATGCCTTCTTCTCAGATCACAATGCAATAAAAGCTACATTCAGTAAAAAGTTAGGGGTAAATAGACCAAAAAGTAATTGGAAACTGAATAATCTCATCTTAAAGAATGACTGGGTGAAAGAGCAAATTATAGAAACAATTAACAATTTCACCCAAGATAATGATAATGATGAGACATCATATCAAAATCTTTGGGATGCAGCTAAAGCAGTAATAAGGGGAAATTTTATATCTTTAGAGGCTTATTTGAAGAAAATTGAGAAAGAGAAGATTAACGAATTGGGCTTACAACTTAAAAGGCTAGAAAAAGACCAAATTATAAACCCCCAACCAAAAATTAAACTCGAAATACAAAAATTAAAAGGAGAAATCAATAAAATTGAAAGTAAAAAAACTATTGAATTAATAAATAAAACCAAGAGTTGGTTTTATGAAAAAGCCAATAAAATAGATAAACCTTTGGTAAATTTGATCAAAAAAAAGAAAGAGGAAAATCAAATTGATAGTCTTACAAATGAAAAGGGGGATCTTTCCACCAATGAAGAGGAAATTAGAGAAATAATAAGGAGTTACTTTGCCCAACTTTATGCCAATAAATTTGATAACTTAAGTGAAATGGATGACTTCCTCCAAAAATATAGGCTCCCTAGATTAACAGAGGAGGAGATAAATTGCTTAAATAGTCCCATTTCAGAAAAAGAAATAGAACAAGCTATTAATCAACTCCCCAGGAAAAAATCCCCAGGGCCACATGGATTCACATGTGAATTCTACCAAACATTTAAAGAACAATTAGCCCCAATGTTATATAAATTATTTGAAAAAATAGGGGATGAAGGAGTCCTACCAAACTCCTTTTATGACACAGACATGGTACTGATACCTAAACCTGGTAGATCAAAAACTGAGAAAGAAAATTATAGACCAATCTCCTTAATGAATATTGATGCTAAAATCTTAAATAAGATATTAGCAAAAAGACTTCAGAAAATCATCTCCAAGATAATACACTATGATCAAGTAGGATTTATTCCAGGAATGCAGGGCTGGTTTAATATTAGGAAAACTATTAATATAATTGACCATATTAATAATCAAATTAATAAGAACCATATGATCATCTCAATAGATGCAGAAAAAGCATTTGACAAAATCCAACATCCATTCCTACTAAAAACTCTTGAGAGTATAGGAATAAATGGATTATTCCTTAGAATAATCAGGAGTATATATTTAAGACCGTCAGTAAGCATAATATGCAATAGAAATAAACTGCAACCTTTCCCAGTAAGATCAGGAGTGAAACAAGGTTGCCCACTATCACCATTACTATTCAATATAGTACTAGAAACGCTAGCCTTGGCAATAAGAGCCGAGAAAGAGATTCAAGGAATTAGAGTAGGAAATGAGGAAATTAAACTATCACTTTTTGCAGATGACATGATGTTATACTTAGAGAACCCCAAAGACTCTGCTAAAAAGCTACTAGAAATAATTCAAAATTTCAGCAAAGTGGCAGGATACAAAATAAATCCACATAAATCCTCGGCATTTTTATATATCACTAACAAAATGCAACAGCAAGAGATACAAAGAGAAATTCCATTCCAAACAAATGTTGAGAGTATAAAATATTTGGGAATCCATCTACCAAAGAAAAGTCAGGAATTATATGAGAAAAATTACAAAACACTTGCCACAAAAATAAAATCAGATTTAAATAATTGGAAAGACATTCAGTGCTCTTGGATAGGCCGAGCGAATATAATAAAGATGACAATACTCCCCAAACTAATCTATTTATTTAGTGCTATACCAATCAGACTCCCAAGAAACTATTTTAATGACCTAGAAAAAATAACAACAAAATTCATATGGAAGAATAAAAGGTCAAGAATTGCAAGGGAACTAATGAAAAAAAAAAAAGTCAGAGGAAGGTGACCTAAGTGTACCTGATCTAAAGCTATATTATATAGCAGCAGTCACCAAAACCATTTGGTATTGGCTACGAAATAGACCGGTAGATCAGTGGAACAGATTAGATACAAAGGACAAAAAAGGGTACATCTATAGCAATCTAATCTTTGACAAACCCAAAGATTCCAACATTAGGGATAAAAATTCATTATTCGGAAAAAACTGTTGGGAAAACTGGAAATTAGTATGGCAGAAATTAGATATGGATCCACACTTAACACCATATACCAAGATAAGATCAAAATGGGTCCATGATTTAGGCATAAAGAGGGAGATAATAAATAGATTAGAGGAACAGAGGATAATCTATCTCTCAGACTTGTGGAGGAGGAAGGAATTTATGACCAGAGGAGAACTAGAGATCATTATTGATCACAAAATAGAAGATTTTGATTACATCAAACTAAAAAGTTTCTGTACAAATAATACTAATGCAAACAAGATTAGAAGGGAAGTAACAAATTGGGAAAATATTTTTAAAAACAAAGGTTCTGACAAAGGTCTCATTTCCAAAATATATAGAGAACTGACCATAATTTATAAGAAACCGAACCATTCTCCAATTGATAAATGGTCAAAGGATATGAACAGACAATTCTCAGAGGAAGAAATTGAAACTATATCCACTCACATGAAAGAGTGTTCCAAATCACTACTGATCAGAGAAATGCAAATTAAGACCACTCTGAGATACCACTACACACCTGTCAGATTGGCTAAGATGACAGGAACAAATAATGACAAATGTTGGAGGGGATGTGGAGAAATTGGGACACTAATACATTGCTGGTGGAGTTGTGAAAGAATCCAGCCATTCTGGAGAGCAATTTGGAACTATGCCCAAAAAGTTATCAAACTGTGCATATCCTTTGACCCAGCAGCGCTACTACTGGGATTATATCCCAAAGAAATACTAAAGAGCGGAAAGAGACATATATGTGCCAAAATGTTTGTGGCAGCTCTTTTTGTTGTAGCTGGAAGCTGGAAGATGAATGGATGTCCATCAGTTGGAGAATGGTTGGGTAAATTGTGGTATATGAAGGTTATGGAATATTATTGCTCGGTAAGAAATGACCAGCAGGAGGAATATAGAGAGGCCTGGAGAGACTTAAATCAACTGATGCTGAGTGAAATGAGCAGAACCAGAAGATCACTGTACACTTCAACAACAATACTGTATGAGGATGTATTCTGATGGAAGTGGAAATCTTCAACATAAAGAAGATCCAACTCACTTCCAGTTGATCAATGATGGACAGAGGTAGCTACACCCAGAGAAGAAACACTGGGAGGGGAATGAAAATTGTTAGAACTAACATCTGTCTGCCCAGGTTGCATGTACCTTTGGATTCTAATGTTTATTGTGCAACAAGAAAATGATATTCGCACACATGTATTGTACCTAGATTATATTGTAACACATGTAAAATGTATGGTATTGCCTGTCGTCGGGGGGAGGGAATAGAGGGAGGGGGGGTAATTTGGAAAAATGAATACAAGGGATAATATTATAATATATATATATCTATATATATATATATATATATATATATATATATAATAAAAAAAAATTCGGTTCTACACACAAAAAAAAAAAAAAAAAGTCTATCATACCTAACTTTTCTAAAATTCTAGTTACCTCATTAACTTCTTTCCTATTTATTTTGTGGTTCAATTTATCTAGTTCTGAGAGAGCAATGTTGAGATTACACACTAGTACAGTTTTGCTATCTAATTCTTGCAAATTCTTTAACTTCTCTAGAAATCTGAAGGCTACACTACTTGCTGCATATGTTTAGTATTGATATTACTTCATTATTTATGGTAGCCTTTAGCAAGATGTAGTTTGTTCTTCATCTCTTTTAATTAGATCAATTTTTGCTTTTGCTTGATCAGAGATCAGGGTTATTACCCCTTCTTTTTTTCCTTCTGCTGAAGAATAATAGAGTCTGTTTCAGTCTTTTACTTTTACTCTATATATATCACTCTGATTTAAATGAGTTTGTCGTAAACATATTTCAAGATTCTGGCTTTTAATCCAGTCTGCCTACCCATTTCTGTTTTATGAGAGAGTTCATCCCATTCAGATTCCCAAAACATTTAGTTGGAATTGCTAACAATGTATTTCCTGCCATCTTATTTCTCCCAAGTTATACTTCTCTCTTTCTTTTCCCTCTTTCCCTTCTCTCCAGTATTATTCTTCTGTCCACCACCTCCCCCAAACAGCCTTCTATTAGAGTCCCTCCCACTTTCTTATATATTGCTCCTTCTATTTCTGTTCTCCCTTTATTAGCCTTCCCCTTCCTTTCTCCTTTCCCTTCTTACTTCCTTGTAGATTTTGACAATTTTCTCCCTGAAGCTAAATATATTTGTATTCTCTTTCAGCCAAATATCATGAGAGTAAGATTCACACAAACCCCATCTCTGTCCTTTCTTTCCCTCAATTTTAATAGATCTTTTTTTGCCTCTTCATGATATATAATTTGCCCCATTTTACCTCCATTTTCCTCTTCTTCCAGTACAATCCCCTTTCCACTTCTAATTTTTTTTTATATCATGACAATAAAATTAAATTATGCCTGCACCCTCTAACTATACCCAAAACAGAGATATAGTTCTCAAGAATTAAACATAGCATCTTCCCATATATGGATGTAATATTTTTAACTTTTAAAAGAAACAGTTTTTTTTTATTGTTTTCTTTTTATGCATTTGAAGATCAAATTTTCTACTCAGCTCTGGTCTTTTCATCAGAAATAAATTCAACTCATCCATTTCATGGAATATCTATCATCTTCCCATAAAGATGATGCTTAATTTTCCAGGATAGTTGATTCTTGCCTGCCATCCAAGTTTCTTTACCTTTTGGAATATCAGATTCCAGGCCTTTCACTCTTTTAAAGTGGAAGCTGATAGTTTTTGGATAATCCTGATTGTGACTCCTCGATATATGGATTGTTTCTTTCTGGATGCTTGCATTATTTTCTCTTTGATCTGATAATTCTGAAATTTAGTTTCTATATTCCTTGGAATTTTCATTTTGTGGTCACTTTCAGAAAGAGGATTTCATTGGCGAATTATTTCAAAAACTTATAGGTTCTAGGGAATCAGGGCAGTTTATCCTTGATGATTTCCTGAAAGATGATGTCTAGGCTCTTTTTTCATCATGTTTTTCAAGTAGTCTCATAATTCTTATGGATATATTTTCCAGGTCAGATGTTTTTACAATGAGGTATTTTACATTTTCTTCTATTTTTTTTTCTTTTTTTCCTGTATCTATTTTCCAGGTCAGAGGTTTTTATAATGGGATATTTTACATTTTCTTCTATTTTTTTTTCTTTTTTTCTTTTGTTTTACTGATTCTTAATGTCTCATTGAGTCATTCACTTCTATTTTTACAATTCTAATTTTTGGGAATTAATTTCTTCAATTATCTGTTTATCTCCTTTTGCATTTGGTCAATTGAACATTTGAATGAGTTGCTTTCTTCACTGGATTTTTTTTTCCATTTCACAAATTCTGTTTTTCAACAAATTGGTTTGTTTTTCAAATCTATTTTGTAAAGAGTTACATGTTTTTTTTTTCCACTTCACTAAATTTAATCTTTCTGTGTTTCCTTTTCCAAGCTCTCCTGCAAAGTTCTTATTTATTTTCCCCATTTGTCATCTAATTATCTTTTAAATTTTTTTTGGAATTCTTCCAAGAGAGCCTTGTAAGATAGTGACCAAATCATATCACCTTTTGAGGATTCATCTGGAAACAATTTGCCTTTAATGCCTTCAGGATTTGAAGTCTGTTCTTCTCTTTCTCCACAATAGTGATCTATGATCAAAGTTCCTTTTGATTTTTTTGCTCATTTTTTAAAAGATTGAAGTCTGGGGGGGCAGCTAGGTGGCACAGTGGATAGAGCACCAGCCCTGAATTCAGGAGGACCCAAGTTCAAATCTGATCTCAGACATTTAACACTTCCTAACTGTGTGACCCTGGGCAAGTCACCTAACCCCAGCTTCAGATAAAGAGAAAAACAAAACAAAACAAAACAAACAAAAATAAAAGTTGAAGTCTATTCTTAAGGCAAAAGCAAGATTTTTACCAAGCTTTCTCTACAGGCAATTGTGGCTTTATGCTGCTTCAGGCTAGCACTGATGACTTCCTTCCTGGTGTGTTTATCCTACATTATGCTGGGATTCAGAGGCTCTCTATTTTTCTTTTGTTTTTGTGTAGAATGCCTTAGCTAATCTGATGATCCAGTAGTTTCTGAACCAGGACAGAGTAGTCAATACTGCTATATTTTGGCTAAGAGCTTCCTTTTAGCTTCCCTAGCACAAAGATGTTACATTACTCTGGGTCCCTTCACTTGGACATCTCCCTATGCCCAATTGAAGCATACTTTTTCTGAAGTTCTTCTAAAAAACCTTCTGCTGGAAATTTGTTACATTCCAAATATTTGTGGTTTCTATCACTCTATAACTCCAGTTAGGATGTTTGATCTGATGTTGATCTGAGGGACCCCAGGAAGAGCTCAGATAAAGACTTGTCTACTCCCAGCCATCTTGGCTCCATCCATATGTTGCATCTTTTAAAGGAAGAAGCAATGTTTATCAGGTTTATATTGTGGATATATACTTCTGAGGCCAAATAAATATACCCAATCAAGAATTGTTTCTATAACATCTTTCCAGCATGATCATACAGCTTTTCCTTGAAAGTCTTCAAGGAAGGGGCAATCTGCTTCTTCCAAATTAAAAAAAAGCCCATTCCACCTTGGAACAGTTACAAAAACTTAGAAATAGACATAAAATAAATGCTACAAAACATTCTCACTGCCAAATTCACTTTTTTGGTATGGATTTTCTAGTGTAAAAATGATTCCCTTACTTGATATTATGCCCTGGTTGCCATATTGAGTTACTGTCTGATTTTTCTTACATGACATGACAAATATGAAAATATATTTAAAATAATTGCACATATTTAACTTAGATTGATTGCTGTCTTGGAGAGGGAGGAGGTAAGGAAAGGAGGGGGGAAACTAGAACATGAAGTTTTACAAAAACAAATGTTGATAACTATATTTATATGTATTTGGAAAATAAAATACAATTGGAATTTTAAAGGAAAAATAAGATATTATTTAGAAGAAAAAAAATAACAAAGGAACTTCTGACTAGATCTTCTTAACTATAACTTTTCTAAATGGCAAGTCTTTGTTTTGACATTCTCATTCAAATGGTCAAAAAGATAAATGGTATTATTTTTTATCCCCACTGACTCCATGAATTATGTGGTCTATAGCTAGATTTCTGCCAGGTTTACCTATTTTTTGTTCTCTTTACTGAATAGATTATTAACCTTTCAAGTCCACAATGTCTGAAGATTCTGAGTATCATAGAGAAAATGCAGGATCAATTGACACTCAAAAATGAAAAGGATATTTGAGTTAGAAATAAATAAATGAACAAAGAAACAAATAGCTAAATAGCTAAATTAATAAATAGCTGAGATGAAATATAAAATACTTAAGCATAATTTCCATGAATTGTTTTACATTGTTATAATACAAGTATAAGCTCCATAGCAAGTTAGATTAGTAATTACAAATTAATACATCCTGTTTTGTTAGTGCACTTGTTATTTTTATAAGTTAAGCAATAAATAACCTTTCTTCTACTAGTTTCATATTATTATATTGAACATATTTTTTACTCCTACCTTTGGTGAAATCTCTAGATGTGATCTATTACCTATTTCTTAAGTCATAAGCAAAGAACTATTGATTAGGAAGAATAAACTTGCTTTCATCCGAGTCCAGACCCTTCAGAAGTGATTCCAATAAGGACTTAATGCCTAAATCTGGAGTGCAGTGTTAGAAAGATCTAGGATTGAAGTGTGCAAAATGTGCACATACAGAGGCACATAATTACCCATTTACATAATGTGGTTATTTCCTAGAATTTTATCCTCATAGATCATAGTAGTTTCACAAAATTCCTTATATAAACTATAATGTAAAATGACCATAATCCCAAACATACTTTATTTGCTAATAACTTATTATTTATAACAGGATCAATACACTTTTGATTTTGCAATATTACAATGTTGTGAAATTTACTTTGATTCTAGATTCTCACAAACATTTAAATCAATAAAGAAAAAGACATTATAATTTTGTTCTTGTTGTAAAGGATTTAATTTAATGTCTCCAGGACTCAACAATATCAGGGAATCTAAGGAGCTGAAAGAATTAGATAATATGATTACTATGAAATCTTCAAGTATGTTTGAAAATATAGTGAATGAGAGAGATACCACAGGACTTCATACAGATGGATGTTGTCCCAATTTAAAAAAAAATGGAAGAGGAAATATTAAAATAATATTGAGCAATACTCTAATAATTTAATTCCTTTCAGTATCCAAAAACATATTATTAAAAGGGTGGTTTGTTGGCATTTAGAATAGGAAACAGTGGTTAGGAAAAAAACAGGACTGCTTTATCAAGAACAAATTGTGTGATTCAGTTCCTTTTTGTGGACAAGATTAAAAAATATATATTAGGAGAATTTCATAGACATAACATATATAATTTCAGCCAGCCACACAATAAAGTATTTCATGCTGTCCTTGTGGACACAATGGATAAGATTAAGATGTGTGGGATAGATAATTTGAGACAGGCTAAATGGAAATTTAATTGTTATATATTGAAGGAAATGGCATTTAAAAAGCATTCCATCTGAAAAACATCTGGGCATTTTAATAGATTTCAAGTTCAATGTAAACCAACAGTGTTACAATATAGAAAAAAGCAATGTCATCACATGTTGAATTCAGTAAAGGGTTTGTGATGCCAATAATGAAGTCTGCTATACCAGGCCCTGTTCAGAAAATATCTGAAATATTATGTTTAGCTTTAGGCACTTAGGGACCTTAGTAAACTGAAATATATTCAAAACAGGGGAACTAAATTGGTATAGGAATTGGTAAACATAACATCTGAGAATAAGGACTAGGAACAAGGTATTTTTTATCAAGGAGGTGATTATTGTTGTTGTTGCTGCTGTTATTGTTTGTCATCAGTTCTCAAATAGGACCAATGATGTCAGGAAGATAGTGTCTTGACTTGCAAGTGAATTGGATTTAAGTAACGCAAGAATGTGCAAAGTCACCAGCCTCACTCCTCCAGCAACCTAGGGCCAGAAGGAAGACATCATGGCCAACTGGAAATAACACTGAATATAGTATAATATAGTAATATACAGAACTTGGCCTTTTTAAGCTAAGGTATTTCCTAAGTATCTTTGTCTGAGGTAACATTCATTCAATGAATAGATTCTCCTACTACCAATTGCCTAGAAAAGATTGAACTAGTCTAAATGCTATCATCTGGTATCTTTGCTCCCACCAACGATCATTCACATGCATCTTATTTGATTAATATTATTCAGAATTTTATAGAAACTATCAGGTTTGTATTGTGGGTATATACTTCTGAGCCAAATAAATATACCCAATCAAGAATTGTTTCTACATCTTTCCAGCATGGTCCTACAGCTTTTCTTTGAAAATCTTCAAGGAAGGGGCAATCTGCTTCTACCAAATAAAAAAAAAGCCCATTCCACTTTGGAACAGCTACAAAAACTTAGAAATAGACATAAAATAGATGCTACAAAACATTCTCACTGCCAAATTAACTTTTATGGTATGGATTTTCTAGTGGACAAATGATTCCTTACTTGATATTATGCCCTGGTTGCCGTATTGAGTCACTATTGTTCTGGATCAAGCAAGTTGCTTTATAGGGCTGAATCCTCATAGAACTTGACTATTTTGTCTGCTGGTAATATTGTGTTCTTTTCATTTTTCATTTGTTTATTTAAATTTTTTCAGTTACATTCAAAACATTTTATAACATTTGTTTTTAAGATTTTTGAGTTCTAGTTTCTCTCCATCATCCCCACCTACAATTAAGAAGCCATATGTGAAGCTATTACATTTCCATAAAAGTCAAATTGTGAAAGAAAACATAGAACTTCTACCCTACTGAAAATAAAATCCTTCAAAAATTAAGTTAAAAATAAAAAGAGAGTAATAGGGAATGTTTTGATGTGTATTGAGACTCAATTAGTTTCTTCTCTGATTAAGGACATGATTTTTCATCATAAATCCCTCAGATTAGGGGAGTTTACTTGTACTACTGAGAATAACAAAGTCATTTATACCTGGTCATCCCAGAACATTGCCATCACTTTGTATACAATGTTTTTCACTTTGTTCATGGAGGATTATCCAGGGTTGTTTTTTTTTCTTTCCCCTGAAAGTATTCTTATCATTTTCTAGAGAACAATAATATTCCATAAGAGAAACTTGCTTCAAAATTTTTTAACAATTTCTACTGCTATTTGTATCTTCCCCCCATATATTCTCTCTTTCCTTTCAATCTGTCCTTCCTCAAAAAGTGTTTTGCTACTGAACATTCCCTCCCCCAATATGCCCTCTCTTTTATCATCCACCCCACCCCATATCCCATTCCCCTTCTCTTTTCCTTCAGGGTAAGATAGATTTCTACACCCCTATTGAATATGTATGTTATTTACTAATTGAGCCAATTCTGATGACAGTTTGGTTCACTCACTCACCCGCTCCTCCTCCTTTTCCCCTCCCTTATAACAGTATTTTCTTGCCTCATTTTTTGACAGATAATTTGCACCATAATTTTGCTCCTCTTCTCCCTTTCCCTTTCTCTCAGTACATTCCTCTCTCACACCTTAATTTAATCTTTTTTTTAAATGATATTATCCTTTCATATTCAGCTTACACCCATGACCTCTGTATATATATATATATATATATATATATATATATATATATACCTTCTAATTGCCATAAAATGTGAACATTCTAATGAGTTACAAGTATCTTCTTCCCATGTTGAAATGTAAACAGATAAACCTTACTAAATCCCTTATGATATCACTTTCCTGATTACCTCCTCATGGTTCTCTAGACTCCTGAATCTGAAAATCAAATTTTCCATTCAGCTCTGAATTTTTCATCATGAATACTTGAAAATCCTCTGTTTCCTTGAATGACCATCTTTTCCTCTGAACAATTAGACTCAGTTTTTCTGTGTAGGTGATTCTTGGTTGCAATATTAATTCCATTGCTCTCTGACATATATTCCAAGCTCTCTGATCCTTTAATGTAGAAGCTGCTAAATCCTTGTTATCCCATGTAAAGTTCTTGAATTGTGAGGGTCTGGTCATCTGCTCAATTATAATCCTTCTCTGGGAGGAGATCTGTAAAACCTTTTCTTCTATGCGCAGGTTTCTTAGGAGCTCTGAATCTCCTCCAGCTCTTGTGTCATGACTTTCAGGTACAGCAATAATTTTTAAATTATCTCTACTGGATCTATTTTCCAGGTCAGTTGTTTTTCCAATGAGATATTTCACATTTTTTTATATTTTTTTCATTTTTTGGTTTTGCTTTATTGTATACCAATTTCTCATAAAGTCATTAGCTTCCATTGGCTCAAATCAAATCTAATTTTTAAGGGATTATTTTCTTCAGTGAACTTTTGTATCCCCTTTCCCAAGTGGTCAATTTTGGTTTTTAAGACATTCTTATTATTATTAGTTTTTGTTTTTGTTTTTGTTTTTTTTTTATATTTCCTTTTGCAACTTTTGCACTTCTCTCAATTCTTTCCCTAATATTTCCTCTATCTCTCTTACTTGATTCTCAAAATATCTTTTGATCTCTTCCATGGCCTGAGCCAATTTCTTATTTTTCTCAGATTCTTTGCATGTAGAAACTTTTACATTGTTATCATATTCTTTTGTTTTGATCCTTCTTGTCATCATAATAACTTTCAATGGTCAGAAACTTTTATTTTGTTTTCTGCTTATTTTTCTAGCCTATTACTCTGCTTTCAATTCTTTCTTAAAATAGAGCTCTGTCTTCAGGGTAAAAGGTGCATTGTCCCAAATTTCAGGTTTATTTGTGGCTGCTTTCAGAATTCCTTCTAGGAATCTCACCATAAGCATTCTTTTCTGCTCTGGAGCTGTTAGATAGATAGATAGATAGATAGATAGATAGATAGATAGATAGATAGATAGATAGATACAGAGATACAGAGATACAGAGATACAGAGATAGATAGATAGATAGAGAGATAGAGATAGAGAGATAGAGATAGAGATATTCCCCATCGTACCTGTAAGGTCTAGTGTGCTGGTCAGGGCTGGGGCTCCACTGTCTGGAGCTGCACTGGGACTGCATACCAGGCTTCCACCTCATCACCACATATCCTCTCCCCTGACCTTCTAAGTCCTTCATAGTATCCCCAGGCTAAAAGTTCTAAAAGCCTTCAGCACTGCTGCTGAATCAGAGGTCCAGTCTTGCTGACACTGGGGAATGAGCTAGATCTGGCACTATTATGGCCTGCACTGGAATTGCATGCTAGGGTCCCACTCTGATTTCACAAACCTTTACTATTGACCTTTTAGGTCCTCTTTGATGTCTTTCAGCTGAAAGGACTGGAAGCCAAAAGTTCTGCTCACTGACTGATTCAGAGGTTGGGCTAGGCTAGGGCTGGGGCTGGGAATGGGGATATACCATGGTAGCCTGTCCTGGAACATCCATTCTAGGGTCACAGACCTTTTCTGCTGAACTACTAAGTTGCTTTCAGCTGGAAAATGTTCTATTCCATTTGGGGGTGTTCTGATGCTCTAAAAAAATTTTAGAGTCATTATTCAAAAGAATTTGTAGAAATTTGAGGGAAAGATTGGAAAAACTCCTGCCTTTACTCTGCCATCTTGGCTCCACCTCTAGGACAATTCTAAGTGTTAGATGATATTAGTTAAGTCAGCCAAAATCTGCCACTCTGAACCTTCCTATATTTTGTTTCTAGGTCTATTTTGTTAGACCAAGCAGAACAAGTCTAATTACATTTCAATTACTTGAACACAGTTACTACATTCTCCCTCAGTCTTCTTTTCTCTAGGCTTTACATCCAAATGTCTTTTATGATTCTTTAAAGACATGGTTTCCTAATTCTCTTATTATGTAAATCACCCACTCTCTATGTATACTCTTGCTTGTCAGGTGACTTTATAAAAGGGTCAAAGAACTAGGACTGACCATTATTCTCTAAATGAACTCTGAGCAAGGACCTCACAACGGGACCCTCACCACTATCAATTTGGTCATATTAGCATTATAGCTGCCACATCATACTGTTGACTCAGCTGAAACAAAGAATATACCAAAACCTGTAGCTTTTGACCTACAACTCTGAAACCCTATTTCCAACTGTGAAGTCTTTCCATATTAAGTAGGAAATAAAACATGTAAATTTATTTCACACTGTAATCAAGGCTAAATTTTATTTTTTAAACTTATAAACATAAATGAGAGATGATGTGATATAATAGGATTAAAAAAAAATAACATATTTCTATTAACTTTAAAGGTTAAGTAGTTTTTTTTTCTCCAAAAGTTGGAATTTTTCTATCAAGCACTACAAATATCAATATTCCCATTTTAAATATGTTTTATTACTTGATAACAAAAGAATAACATAAATTGCTTTTTTAATTTTGTAATTATTTGCATTCTAATATACCTTATCTTGGCACACTACTTTAAATATGCTATTTCATTTTATTTTCACTGTGCAACTGAGAAGAACTAAATCTATCATAGTTGATCATGACATAAACTTGCTGTTATTTATATAATGTTCTGGTTTTGTTCACTTCAGTCAGTAGCAGTTCATGTAATTCTTAAAAAATAAATGAGAGGTAATATGGCATAATAAGATTTTCTTTAAAATAGCATTTCTAATAATTTTAAGATTTAAAAAGTATTTTTCCAGAAATTGAAATTTTTCTATCAAGTACTATAAATATTAGTATTCCCATTTTGTACATGGGGAAAATAAGATTCAAAAAGAGCCCCCATTCTTTTTTTTTCTACTTTTTTTTTTAATTAAAGCTTTTTATTTTTCAAAATATATGTGTGGACAATCCTTCAACATTAGCCTTTGCAAAATCTTGTATTTCAATTTCCCCACTTTCCCCCATGTCCCCCTAAATGGCAAGTAGTCCAATATATGTTAAACATGGTAGAAATATAGGTTAAATCCAATATATGCATACATAGTTAAACAATTATTGTGCTGCACAAGAAAAATCAAATCAAACTAGTAAAAAAAAGAGAGAGAGAGAGAAGAAAAATAAAATGCAAGCAAACAAGAACAAAAAAAGTGAAAATGCTATGTTGTGAATCACACTCACTGCCCATAGTCCTCTCTCTCTGGGAGATGACTCTCTTCATCTCTGAACAGTTGGAACTGGTTTGAATCCTCTCATTGTTGAAGAAAGCCACATCCATCATGACTGATCATCATATAATCTTCTTTTTCCTGTGTATAATGATCTCCTCGTTCTGCTAATTTCACTGAGTATCAGTTCATGTAAGTCTCTCCAGCCCTCTCTGAAATTATCCTGCTGGTGGTTTCTTAAAGAGCAATAATATTCTATAACATTAATATACCATAATTTATTCAGCCATTCTCCAATTGATGGACATCCATTCAGTTTGTTGCCATGACAAAAAGGGCTACCACAAACATTTTTGCACTTGTCGATCACTTTCTCTCCTTTAAAATCGCTTAGGGATATAAAGCCAGTAGAAACACTGCTGGATCAAAGGGTTTGCACAGTTTGATAACTTTTTGAGAATAGTTCTAAATTGTTCTCCAGGATGCTTGAATTCATTCACAGTTCCATCAACAATATGTTAATGTCCCACTTTTCCCATATCCCCTCCAACATTCATTGTTTTCTTTTCCTGTAATTTTAGACAGTTTGAGAGGTGTACAATGGTATCTCATAGTTGTCTTAATTTGCATTTCTCTGATAAATAATGATTTAGAGCACCTTTTCATGTGATTAGAAATAGTTTCAATTTCTTCATCTTAAAATTGTCTTTTCATATCCTTTGAACATTTGTCATTTAGAAAATGACTTGAATTTTTATAAATTTGAGTCAATTATATATTTTGGAAATGATGACTTTATCAGAATATTTTCCCAGTTTATTAATTCTCTTCTAATCTTGTATGCATTAGTTTTGTTTCCACAAAAAAATTAATATAATCATAATTATCTATTTTGTGATCAATAATGATCTCCAGTTCTTTGGTCAAAAATGTCTTCCTCCTCCACATATCTGTGAGGTAAACTATTCTATGTTCTTCTAATTTTTTTACAATATAATTCTTTATGTCTAGATTATGAACCCATTTCAACCTTATTTTGATATATAGTGTTAGGGGTGAGGCAAAGCCTAATTTCTGCCATACTAGTTTCTAATGTTCCTAAGAATTTCTGTCAAATAGCGAATTCTTATCCCAAACACTTGGGACTTTGTATTTGTCAAACAATAGATTACTATACTCACTGACTATTTTGTCCTATGAGCCTAACCTATTCCACTGATCAACTATTATGTTTCATAGCCTGTACAAAATGGTTTTGATGACTGATACTTTATAATATAAAGTACATCTAGGCCACCATCATTTTCATTTTTTTCATTAATACTCTTGAAATTCTTGACCTCTTTTTCTTCCAAATGAATTTTGTTGTTATTTTGTCTAGGTCAATAAAATAGTTTTTTTTAGGGAGTTTGATTGGTATAGTATTAAAGTAATAAATTAATTTAGGTAGTATTGTCATTTTTATGATATTAGCTTAACCTATCCAAGAGAATTTGATATTTTCCAAGTGTTTAGATCTGACTTTATTTGTGTGGAATATGTTTTGTAGTTTTGATCATATAGTTCCTGACTTTCTCTTTGCAGGTAGATTATTTTATAATATCAAGTTATTTTAAATGGAATTTGTCTTTGTATCTCTTGCTGTTGGATTTTGTTTGTGATATATAAAATTTTGATGATATATGTGGTTTTATTTTACATCCTGCTACATTGCTAAAGTTATAGATTATTTCTAATTTTTTTTTTAGTTCATTCACTAGGGATCTCTAAGTATACCATCATATCATTTGCAAAGAGTGATAATTTGTTTTCCTTATTACCTATTCTAATTCCTTTAATTTCTTTTACTTCCCTTATTTTCAAAGCTAACATTTATAATACAATACTGAAAAATAATGGTGATAGCGGGCAATCTTGTTTAATCTGTGATCTTACTGGGAATGTTTCCAGTTTATCCTCATTACATATTATTCTTGCTCATAGTTTTAAACCAATGCTACTATTTTAAGGAAAAGTTCATTTATTCCTACTCTCTAGTGCTTTTAATAAGAATGGATGTTGGATTTTATCAAAGACTTTTTCTGCATCTATTGAGATAATCATATGTTTTTTTATTAATTTAGCTATTGATATGTTCAATTATGCTAATAGTTTTCTTAATATTGAACCAGCCCTACATTCCTGGAATAAATTCTCCTTGGTCATGGTGTATTATCCTGGGTATGACTTTCTGTAATCTCTTTGTTAAGATTTTATTTAAGATTTTTGCATCAATATTCATTAGGGAAATGGGTGTGTAATTTTCTTTCTTTGTTTTAATCCTACTTGTTTTAGTATAAGTACCATCTCTGTGTCATAAAAGGAATTTGGTAGGAGTCCTTCTTTCCCTATTTTTTCAAATAGTTTATATAGTATTGGAATTAATTGTTATTTAAATGTTTGGTAGAATACACAAGTAAATCCATCTGGCCCTGGAGATTTTTTCTTAGGGAGTTGATTAATAGATTGTTCTGTTTTCTTTTCTAAAATGGACTTTTTAAGTAAATTATTTCATTTTCCGTTAATCAGGGCAATCTAGATTTTTGTAGGTATTCCTCCATTTCACTTAGGTTATCAAATTTATTGGCATAAAATTAAGCAAAATAACTCCTAATTGTTGCTCTAGTTTCCTCCTCATAGGTGGAAAGTTCTCCCTTTTCATTTTTGAGACTACTTGGTTTTCCTCTTTCTTTTTTCTAATCAAAATTAAAAGGAAGTTTATCTATTTTGTTAACTTTTTTCATAAAACAAGGACAGCGTCTATAAAAAGCACAGAGGTAGCAAATACAATAGTTAATATCTTGAACAACAGTACATTAATAGAAAATGTCAATGGGGAATAGTGTGAAATAATATTGAAAAAATATTTTGTAAAAAATTGCAAAAGGTTTAAAATATCAAGTGGAAGAGTTTTAATTATCTAGGCTATAAGAACATTTGAAGTATCTTAAGCAGTGAAATGACATACTTGTTAATAGTGACATTAGGGGTTTGCCCAAATTTGACTGCAAGTCTTCTGGCCTCTAAGTCAAGTTCTTTTTAATTTATTTCTCCTATTTTAAATGAAAGAAGTAGTCAATGAGTTCTTTGCTGACTCACAAACTCCACAATGGCAGGAATATAATACTAATTGTAGGCATCAACTCTCTCTTCCCCAAGGTACACCACATAAGAGGATTTCATCCTTGAAGAGAATAAAAAAATGTCTATTTAGAACCATAAAAGGTGGGCAAATACTATTCCATCCAGCTCTACTTTTGGATATAAAATCATCACACTTGAGAGAAAGAAATGCCAAAGTACTTAGTCATTGTTCTGAACAGTATTTTATGATGCCTCCTAGATGGCACAGTTCACTATGCTCCCAAGAGATGGGCAAACAGGAGTGACTGGACAATTGCTATTATTATTTCCTCATATATTATATTCTTAAATTATAAACTGATGACTCATTTAAGTTCTACACCTCTAACTTAGACATGCACCTGTAACTGGCCAGATTACATCACCAATTATTTATTACTACTGTATCTGCTACATTTTTTGTATCCCACCCTTCTTTTTAACTCAGAGCAAGAAATTTTCTTCAAAGAATCCCAAGTTCCTTTTTTATTTTTTAAAATGTTCTTTCTTGTTTATTAAAGCTTTTTTATTTTCAAAAGATATGCATAGATGCTTTTCAACATTCACCCTTGCAAAATCTTTTATCCCAAAAAATTTTATCCAAAAAAGTTATACATAATTTTTTCTACAATCATGCTGCACAAGAAAAATCAAATAAAAAAAATGATAAAGAAAACAAAATGTAAGGAAACAGCAATAAAAAAGCAAAAATATCATGTTATGATACACACTCAGCCTTCCCAATTCTCTCTCTGGGTGTAAATGTCTCTTCATCACAAGACCTTTGAAACTGGCTTGAATCACCTCACAATTAAAAAGAACCATGTTCATTAGAACTGATCATTGTATAATCTTGCTGTTGCTGTGTACAATGTTTCCCTGGTTCTACTCACTTCTCTTAGCATAAGTTCACATAAGCCTCTTCAGGTTTCTCTGAAATCATCTTGCCAATCATTTCCCATAGAACAATAATATTTCATAGCATATATATATATATATATATATATGTGTGTGTGTGTGTGTGTGTGTGTGTGTATGCATATATATATACACATATATATATATACATATATATATATCATAATTATTCTGCAACTGAAGAACATTCAAGTCTGCTGATTCCTTGAAACACACCCAATTCCTTGAAACTACAAAAAGAAAAAAGCCACAATTTTCTACAGAGGGAATTTTCTATAAAACATAATTAAAACTTAGAGATTCTAAAATAATGATCAACACATAAAGTAAAATACTAAAATTGTAAATATAAACTTGACATAGATGTCTAAATGCATAGTTGATTTACTATTATGAACTGTGATCATGTCTGGAAGTGAATTCAGAGACTACCTAGTCCAATTCATTAATTTTAATCAGTGAAGAAAATAAGACATAAGATTAAATGATTTCTAAAGTTTATAGAAGTAGTATCAGAGGCAAAATTCGAGTGCAGATTCTCTGAATGTTGAATTTGTGCTCATTCCACTCTATCTTGCTACTTCCTTCTTGGTATCTCACTGTGCAATATTATTAAGTTCAAAGGTCATCACCAGATTGGCTCACTTCTTTTGGCAACAGAAAATCTGACAGATTATTCAAAATTTATTGTGATTTTTGCTAAATTATCTTAAAGATCAACTAACCTACCTCTATCATTTAACATAATGAGAAATTGACTTGAACAAAACTTAAAGCACTTCACTAAGGCTGTAGACAGGGAGGTTAGGTGGCACAGTATGATAGAGTACTAGGCTTGGAATCTTCATGAGCTCATGTTCATAAATTCACCTTAATTGTTCAAATCTACCCTCAGATTCCCTACTAAGTGGATAAACTTGGGCAAGTTGTTTAGTCCTCTTTGTCACAATTTCTTCATCTGCAAAATGAACTAGAAAAATAAATTGCAAATCACTCTAGTATCTTTGTCAAGAAAACTCCAGATGAGGTCACAATTGAAAAATGACTGAAAAAAGTCAACTGGTTATATAAGTAGCAGAAATTAAATGTTATGTCCTTCCAGTTATTTTGTCATGATGTCAAAAGTTTCTAAATATTGTGTTAGTTAATAAGGACTTAACAATTGCAAGAAAATATATGAACAGGCAATCTACTGATATTTAAAACACTAAAACTATTATTTAAGATATTAAATAATTATTGTATCTTTGCATTAAAGTTCTAAAATTCTGACTTATCTGTAAAACAAAACAGAACTTTATTTACTATACTTTGGGTTAAATCCTTTTTGAAGGAAATTATTTTCAGTTTAAGAAAAAGTCAGTGGGAAATGTTTTCCAAGAAAAATTCACAGCTTCTCTATTTTTAAAATGTCATGTCTACAAAATATGTTATAACCAAAGTATCAATATTGTCAATAAATCTGGACTTGTAAATTCATAGATACAAGGTCACATTTCACCAATGTGTATAGCAATATTTCTATAAATATGAGAGAGTAATTAGAGATCAACATGCCCTTAAAATAACTTGTCATAAAATTAGTAATTTTCAGAGACAGAATTAGAAGCCAAGTCAGCTGATTCTGGATCCAACACACAATCCATTACTATTACTTCTCAGGTTAAGGTTGCACAGCAATAAGTACCAGATTCTAGAACATAAGCATGGCTGTTTTATTATTAGGTCTATTTGTCTCAAAATGTCTCAAAAATGAATGTATTCAATATTTATTTTATTGGTGAAGAATGGTATAGTCATTTATTTTCCCATACTTATTAAATACAAGTCCATGCTTTATTTAACAGATTTTTATAAATATCATTTTATGGATGATTTAAAAGAAAATTTGAATTCCTATTTTATATACATACAAAAAGATAGAGGGAGTAGAGAAGGAGGGGAGGGAAGAAGGGAAGGAGAGAGAGAGAGAATTATACAAGCTGTGTTTTTTTTTATTTTAATTTATTTCTCTTAGCACAGAGTCAAGATGGCAGAGAGTAAACAAGTCTATGTCTGAGTTCTTCTTGCCTTCTCTCAGATCAAAAGCAGCTCAAACCTCAGAACTAGTTTTAGAGTGACAGAATCCACAAATATTAGGAGTTTAACAGATTTTCAGCAGAAATATATTTTGGAAGAACTTCAGAAAAAAATTTTGTTTTTGGCAGGATGATTTCAGAGATTTAGAGAGACTTACATGAACTGATGTTAAGTGAAGTGAGTAGAACCAAAAGAACACTGTAGACAGCAATAAGAAGATTATATGATAAACACGATTTTTTTCAACAGTGAGGTGATTCAAACAAGTTTCATTGGTCTTATGAAGAGAACCATTTGCACTCAAAGAAAAGACTGTGGGGAAAAAGTGTGAATCACAACTTGTATTTTCACTTTTTTGTTGTAGTTTACTTGCATTTTATTTTCTTTTCCATTTTTTCCTTTTTTATCTGATTTTTTTCCTTTGCAGCATGATAATTATGGAAATAAGTATGAAATTGCTCGTGTTAAACATATATTGGATTACTTGCCATCTAGGGAAGGGGGTAGGAGAAGGAACAGAGAAAAAAAATTAGAACACAAGGTTTTGCAGTGGTGACTTAAAAACTATTTAGCATATGTTTTTTAATATAAAAAGCTTTATATATTTTAAAAGAGCATAGATAGAATGAACATTAGAGATCATTTATCCTAATGAGGAAACTTAGAAGAACAAGGTGAAGTGACTTTCAAAAAAAAATCACAAAAGTAAATAACAGAGGCAGAATGAAAAAAACAGGCACTTTTATTCTGAATCAAGGACTCATATCACTCCACTATTCTGGTTATATGTTTTGTTGCCCATAAATAGCTAAGTTAAAGAAATGAATAAAGAATGGATATACAATAAGATTTTGTTAATACTGCTTTAAACCATATATTAAGTAACAAGTCAAGCGCATGATGATGAAGATAATATTAAAGCTTTATTGAGTGTTTATTGCATGTTAGTCACAGTGCTAAGTTCTTGGAATGCAAATATAATTTAAAAGGAAGGCAGCTTTTCTCCCGAAAGACCTCATATGCTGGTGGGAAAGGCAAAACATAAAGGAGAACTAGGGGAAAAAAGTAGCAGAAAGAGAAATATCATTGTTCTGATAATATCTGAGTAGTAACATTGAGTAAAAATTCTCAGAAATGTTAACATCCACCTTTTTAACTGACATTGTAGTCTTTAACCTTGCACATAGTTGGTGCTGAATTTTTGTGATTTTTTTTCCTTAACCTTTACTATTTCATGTGGGATTAATTTGATGTCTTAAAAAAATTACAGGAGACAAAATTGTTTTTGCTCTACCAAACTATCTTTGGAGCTGAGTAGTCTGAAAGAATATAAGCTAAGTTACTTAGAAAAGAAACATGCATTGTTCAGAAAATCTAAAATATAACTTTCCTTACTATTGACAACTAGGAAAAAAAGGGATGCTAGCTAAATAAACAAACATTTTCTTCAATATATATATAAACACACATATATTACATATGTGTACATAAATTATATATGTATGTAAATATACATATGCATATGTGTTTTTATATTTTATATACACACACACAAAATATGTGTGCATAAACTATTTGGAACTTCTCTGCATAACTGCAAAAACTTTGGCCAAAGGGTCCAGTGATAAACCATGAAAAAACTCATTTATGTGAAAATATCCTACATTATTTCAAAAATGTGAAGGGTTTAAAATATGCACAAAATTGGCAGCTTTCCTCTGAGGTACTAACATTACTCATAGTCTTTTGAATTTAGTATATTCAAGGCAACCCAAGTTCCCAAGTATGGGGCATGAACTAAGTAGTCTACAGTTAGTCAACAAAATTTAAAATTGTATCATTCAAGTATGTTACTTCTTTTATGTCATTTTTATTTCACATTATGTCGCTTCACCAACTTTGAATTCTAGGATGAGCAGTCAGCTGCATCATGGTGACAAAGTCCAAAAAGTCAGAAATATTACTGGGAAGAAAATTTGGCCACCTCTGTTTTTTTGTTGTTGTTGTTTGTTTGTGTATTTGTTTTGTTTTGTTTTTAGCAAGGAATGAATTAAACATGGAAGAGGCAATATAGGTGATGTAAAAATATATATTTACAAAATCTATTTAGGAAAAAATGTAGTTGAGTCATATCTTTTTACAATTTCTTAGATATCTAGGTCCTTAATTTCTTCCCAGTTAAGGACTGGACTTGATTATTGCTAAGTCTAAAATGGAGAGAGAACAGTAGTAGAGATACCCAGAGTTTCACTATAAACAAAGTTTGTGAAATAAATACATTGTTTCAATTATATATACAAAAAGAACAACCTATACTTGGGCAATATTTGGTACTGTTTATCATTAAATCTTTGTGGCTAAATTGGATAAGTGTGACTTAATGAATGGTAAAACTCAAAGAGTAGTCATTAACAGTTCAATGTCAATTTGTAGGGAGGCCTCCAGCTAACGCTATGCTCTATATCACAGAACACTGCACTTGAATCTGCAAAAAAAAAAAAAAAAAAAAAAAATCAATGGCTTAGACAAAGGCATATAAGTAATGTTTGTCAAATTTCTAGATGGCAGAAAATTAGAAAGAATACATTAACATGTTAGATGACTAAGAACCTAAAAAAAAAAAAATCTTGACACTTTAAATTGTAGGAGACATATCAAAATTCTGTATGTAAAGTTTTAAACACAGGTTCAAGACACCAACATCACAAGTATAAGATATTGGAGTGGGTATGGAGATTAGTGGAACATTCATTATATATTACTTCTGTGATGAAACAGGACTGAGTGAATCAGTCAGTAAATAAGCATTGACCTTGGGGCAGTCATTTTGCTGAACACTAAGGACATAAAAACATGCCAAAAACATAGTCCTTCTCTCAAAGAGCTTTTTGTTGGAGAATAGAAGATAAGTGAAAAAATGTATATATATATATATATATATATATATATATGTATATATGTATATGTATATATGTTTGTACATATGCATGTCTATCATATCTCTATACAAACACATGAAATAAAAAAATTTACCCTTCTTTTTTTCCCAAATTTTCTAGCACTCTTTTATCCTAATTGAAAAGTAAAACAATTTAATATACATTATGCATATGTAGTCATGCAAAACATTTCTATATTACCTATATTACAAAAGAAAACACATACCATGGTGTTTTATTGAATGTAATTTTTATTGTATTACAAGCTCAAAAGGTTGAATTTGTTATTATTGTTTTTCTGTATTTCCTTGGGAGGTTTTTAATGCCCTAATACAAGGTTAATTTTTGCCATGTATCATTAAGAAAAAGGTATATAGCTTGTCATTCCCATTCATTTTTCTCCAGAAATCTATCATGTCTAGTTTTTCTATAATTCTATTAATCTCCACAACTTCTATATTGTTGATAATATGGTTAGATATATCTAGTTCTGAGAGAGGAAAGTTAAGGTGCCCCTCCAGACTTATATAGCTTTATTGCCTATTTCTTCCTATAACTCATTTAACTTTTTCTTTAAGAATTTGGATTTCTGTAAGAATATGAGTGAAAATACAATTTTTTTGCAAGAATTGGATTCTGAAGGTATAAGTAAGCTGGGTAGAAAGACAGCAGTGCTAACAGTTTACATTCAATTCCCACTGTTCCTTCTCTAGGTATAGTTGATTCTGTCCATCATTGATCAACTGGAAGTGAGTTGTATCCACTTCCATCAGAATATATCTTCATATACTATTGTTATTAAAGTGTATAGTGATCTTCTGGTTCTGCTCATTTCACTCAGCATCAGTTCATGTAAGTCTCTCCAAGCCTCTCTGTATTCATCTTGCTGGACATTTCTTACAGAGCAATAATATTCCATAACATTCATATACCATAATTTACCCAACCCTTCTTCAAGATATCATTTTCTTCATATATATTTAACATTTATATTATTTCATTTTTGTGGCACTTTTCTGCAAAATTGCCTTACTTATCTATTTTAATTAGATGTAATTTTTGGTTTTGCTTTGTATGAGACAAAGATTGTCACCCCTGCTTATTGTATTTTACCTGGAGTATAACAGAATCTTTTCCAACCCTTTACCTAATTCTGGGAGTGTCTCTCTGTTTCAGGTATTTATTATAAAAATATAGTCATATTCTGCTTTCATTTTATGGGTGAGTTCATGCCATTCACATGAAGTTATGATGAAAAAATTTTGTTCTTTAACCCATATTATTTTTCCTGTCTATCCTCTATTTCTTTTCACCTTATTCCATTTTTTGTTTCTTACCATTACCTCCTTACCATTACCTTAATCTGCCCTATCTTCTATCACTCCTAATTCTATTATTCATCTCCTCTTCTACTTCTCTTTAGGGTAAGAAAAATTTTTATACTAGAGTGAATATGTTATTTCCACTTTGAGCCAATTATTATGAGTAAGATTCAAGAACTGTTCAACATCAATTCAGTCTTCCCCTTTTCCTTTCATGTCTCTTATATGTGAGATGATTTATCCCATTCTACCTATCCCTTCCCTTTTCCCCCAGTGCATCTCTCTCACTCTAAAACACTATTCTTTAAATTCATTCCATGATAGTCAACCCCCATCTATTACCTTTGTCTGTATATTAATTCTAACTATACTAATAATGATAATTTTTTATAATAGCTTTTTATTTTTCAAAATTCATGCAAAGATAGTTTTCAACATTCATCGTTGCAAAACCTTATGTTCCACATTTTTCTCCCTCGCTCTGATCTCTCCTCCCCTAGAAAGCAAGTAATTCAACATGGGTTGAACATGTTCAACTCTTCTAAATATATTTACACACAAATAATAAAGTTCTTAGGAGTTATAAGTATAATCCTCCTATGTAAAAATGTAAAGAGACTAAATTTATTGAATCCCTTTTGATTTCTTTTTCATATTTAACTTTTTGTTTCTCTTGAATTTTGTATTTTGAATACTCATTTAGTTCTGGTTTTCTCATGAGGTATGTTTAGAAGTCCTCTATTTTATTTTATTAACTATTCTTTTTTCCCATACTGAATGATAATACTCAATTTTTCTGGGTAGGAGATTGTAGTAGGAATCCTATATTCTTTGCTCTCTGGAATACAGTATTCCAAGTCTGCTGGTTCTTTAGTGTAGAATCTGCTAGATCCTGTGTAATCCTTTGTATGGATCCACAATATTTGAACTGTGTATTTCTAGCTGCTTGAAATAGTTTCTTCTTGTTATGGGAACTCTGGAATCTGGCTATAATATTCAGTAGTCATTTTGAGATCTCTTTGGGAGGTGATCAGTGAATTCTTTCACTTGTTATTTTCTTCCTGGGTCTAGGATATCAGAGCAGTTTTCCTTGATAATTATTTGAAATGCCGTATATCAGTTCTTTTTTATCATTGTGGCTTTATGATTGTCCAATTCTTTTTTTAAATATTCACTTTGCTCTATTTTTCTAGATCAATTTTTTAATTAATTTTATAGTTATAAAATTTTTGACAGTACATATGCATGAGTAATTTTTGTAACATTATCCATTGTATTAATTTTTCCAAATATTTCCCATGCTCCTTCTACTCCCTCCCTTAGATGACAGGCAATCCCATACATTTAATATGTGTTACAATATAACCTGGATACAAAATATGAGTGGAAATACAATTTTCTTCTTGCACATTAAGAATTGGATTCCGAAGGTATAAGTAAGCTGGGTAGAAAGACAGCAGTGCTAACAGGTTACATTCAATTCCCACTGTTCCTTCTCTAGGTATAGTTGATTCTGTCCATCATTGATCAACTGGAAGTGAGTTGGAACTTCTTTATGTTGAAGATATCCACTTTCATCAGAATATGTCTTCATACAGTATTGTTTTTAAAGTGTATAGTGATCTTCTGGTTCTGCTCATTTCAATCAGCATCAGTCCATGTAAGTCTCTCCAAGCCTCTCTGTATTCAGCCTGCTGGACATTTCTTACAGAGCATATTCCATAACATTCATATACCATAATTTACCCAACCATTCTCCAATTGATGGACATCCATTCATTTTCCAGTTTCTAGCCACTACAAAAAGGCTAGCACAAACATTTTGGCACATACAGGTCCCTTTCCCCTCCTTAGTATTTTTTGGGATATAAGCACTGCTGGGTCAAAGGGTAGGAAGAGTTTGATAACTTTTTGGGCAGAGTTCGAAATTGCTCTCCAGAATGGGTGGATTCTTTCACAATTCCACCAACAATGCCTCAGTGTCCCAGTTTTCCAACATCCACTCCAACATTCATCATTATTTGTTCCTGTCATCTCAGCCAATCTGACAGATGAGTAGTGGTATCTCAGAGGTGTCTTAATTTGAATTTCTCTGATCAGTAGTGATTTGGAACACTCTTTCATATGAGTGGATATAGTTTCAATTTCATCATCTGAGAATTGTCTGTTCATATCCTTTGACCATTTATCAATTGGAGAATGGTTTGATTTCTTATAAATTAGGGTCAGTTCTCTATATATTTTGGAAATGAGACCTTTGTCAGAACCTTTACTTTTAAAAATATTTCCCAATTTGTTACTTCCCTTCTAATCTTGTTTGCATTAGTATTGCTTGTACAGAAACTTTTTAGTTTGATGTAATCGAAATCTTCTATTTTGTGATCAATAATGATCTCTAGTTCTCCCTTGGACACAAACTCCTTCCTTCTCCACAAGTCTGAGAGGTAGACTATCCTTTGTTCCTCTAATCTATTTATGTTCTCATTCTTTATGCCTAAATCATGGACCCATTTTGATCTTATCTTGGTATATGGTGACAAGTGTGGATCAATATCTAATTTCTGCCATACTAATTTCCAGTTTTCCCAACTGTTTTTTTTCCAAATAATGAATTTTTATCCCAAATGTTGGTATCTTTGTGTTTGTCAAACACTAGGTTGCTATAGTTGTACCCTTTTTTTATTCTTTGTACCTAATCTGTTCCACTGATCAATGAGTCTATTTCTTAGCCAATACCAAATGGTTTTGGTGACAGCTGCTATATAATATAGCTTTAGATCAAGTACACCCAGACCACCTTCATCTGACTTTTTTTCCATTAATTCCCTTGAAATTCTCGACCTTTTGTTCTTCCATATGAATTTTGTTGTTATTTTTTTCTAGGTCATTAAAATAATTTCTTGGGAGTCTGGTATAGCAGTAAATAAATAGATTATTTGGGGAGTATTGGCATCTTTATTATATTCGTTTGGTCTATCCACGAGCACTGAATGTCTTTCCAATTATGTAAATCTGACTTTATTTTTATGGCAAATGTTTTGTAATTTTGCTCATATAATTCCTGACTTTTCTTTGGTAAATGGATTCCCAAATATTTTATACTCTCGACATTTGTTTGGAATGGAATTTCTCTTTGTATCTCTTGCTGTTGCATTTTATTGATGATGTATAAAAATGCTGAGAATTTATGTGGATTTATTTTGTATCCAGCAACTTTGCTAAAGTTGTGAATTATTTCTAATAACTTTTATTAGAATCTCTGAGGTTCTGTAAGTAATACCATCATATCATCTGCAAAGAGTGACAGTTTGATTTCCTCATTACCTACTCTTATTACGTAAATCTCTTTCTCGATTCTTATTACCGAGGCTAGCATTTTTAATACAATATTGAATAGCCATGGTGATAGTGGGAAAGCTTGTTTCACTCCTGATGGTACTGGGAAAGGTTCCAATTTATCTCCATTACATATTATGCTTACTAACGGTCTTAAATATATGCTCCTGACTATTTTAAGGAATAGTCCATTTATTCCTATACTCTCAAGCGTTTTTAGCAGGAATGTATGTACGATTTTATTAAATGCTTTTTCTGCATCTATTGAGATGATCATATGATTTTTATTAATTTGATTATTAATATGGTCAATTATACTTATAGTTTTCCTAATATTAAACCAGCCCTGCATTCCTGGTATAAATCCTACTTGATCATAGTGTGTTATCCTGGGGATGATTTCTGAAGTCTTTTTGCTAATATCTTATTATTGGTCTATTGTTTTCTTTCTCTGTTTTCGAACTTTCCCAATTTAGGTATTAGTACCATGTCTGTGTCATAAAAGGAGTTTGGTAGGACTCCTACATCCCCTATTTTTTCAAATAGTTTATATAACATTGGGGCTAATTGTTCTTTAAATGTTTGGTAGAATTCACATGTAAATCCATTTGGTCCTGGGGATTTTATCCTGGGGAGTTGATTAATAGCTTGTTCTATTTATTTTTCCAAAATGGTACTATTTAAGAAATTTATCCCCTCCTCTGTTAATCTAGGAAGCCTATATTTTTGGAGGTAGTCATTCATTTCACTTAAGTTATCAAATGTATTGGCATAAATTTGGTCAAAGTAACTCATTATTTCTCTAATTTCCTCTTCATTGGTGGAAAGTTCCCCCTTTTCATTTTCAAGACTAACAATTTGATTTTCCTCTTTCCTTTTTCTGATCAGATTTACCAAAAGTTTATCTATTTTATTGGCTTTTTCATAAAACCAACTCTTGGTTTTATTTATTAATTCAATAGTTTTTTTGTTTGTTTATTTTGTTTTCTTTTTTTTTAACTTTCAATATTATTGATTTCTCCTTTCAATGTTAGTATTCAAGTTTAGTTTTTGGTTGGGAGTTTTTTTCTAGCTTTTTAAGTTGCAGGCCCAATTCATTAATCTTCTCTTTCTCTATTTTGTTCAAATAAGCCTCTAAAGATATAAAATTTCCCCTTATTACCACTTTAGCTGCATCCCACAAATTTTGGTATGATGTCTCATTGTTGCAATTATCTTGGGTGAAATTATTGTTTCTATAATTTGCTATTTCACCCAGTCATTCTTTAAGATGAGATTATTCAGTTTCCAATTACTTTTTTGGTCTATTTACCCCTAACTTCTTATTGAATGTAGGTTTTATTTCATTGTGAACTGAGAAGAAGGCATTTACTATTTCTGCCTTATTTCATTTAATTTTAAGCTCTTTATGTCCTAATCTATGGTCAATTTTTGCATAGGTTCCATGAACTGCTGAGAAGAAAGTATATTCCTTTCTATCACTATTCAGTTTTCTCCAAAGGTCTATCATATCTAGTTTTCCTAATCTTCTATTTACCTCTTTAATTTCTTTCTTATTTGTTTTGTGGTTTGATTTATCTAATTCTGAGAGTGCAAGGTTGAGATCTCCCACTATTATAGTTCTGCTGTCTATTTCTTCTTGCAACTCTCTTAACTTCTTCTTTAGGAAGTTAGATGCTATACCATTTGGTGCATATATGTTTTGAATTGATATGGCTTCATTGTCTATGCTACATTTTAGCAGGATATAGTTTCCTTGCTTATCTCTTTTAATTAGATCAATTTCTGCTTTTGCGTGATCTCAGATAAGGATGGCAACACCTGCTTTTTTGGCTTTACCTGAAGCATAATAAATTCTGCTCCAACCTTTTGTCTTTACTCTGTATGTATCTCCCTGCTTTAAGTGTGTTTCCTGTAAACAACATATTGTAGGGTTCTGACTTTTGATCCAGTCTGCTATCCACCTCCGTTTAATGGGAGAGTTCACGCCATTCACATTTATAGTTAAAATTACTAATTCTGTAGTTCCTGCCATCATATTATCCTCTGATTGTGCTTTTTTTCCCTTAACCCCCCTGAACTCCTTCCCCAATATTTAATTTATAGACCCTACTTGTGATGTGCAGCCCTCCCTTTTTAGTATCCCCCCTCCTTTTAAGTCCCTTCCCCTTTCTTGTACCCTTCTCTTATTCCTCTATTCCACTTCCCTTTTCCTCCCCCACTTATAATGAGGTAAGAGAGAATTCTCTGAAAAACAAATATGTCAATTATTTACTCTTTGAGCCTACTTGATGAGAGTAAGAGTCACACAATGTTTCTCCCCCTCTCTAAATTCCCTCAGATGTGGTAGATTTTCTATGCCTCTTCCTTGGATGTGGTTTCCCTCTTTTTATCTCTCCTTCCCCTTTTTCTGATACTATCCCCTTCCCTTTACTAATTCCCTATTTTTTAAAAAAATATTATATCAGTAAAATCAAATTATCCATGTGGACTTTCTATATATCCACAACAGAGATACAGTTCTCAAAATTTCTTTTTACCTTTTTCTGATTCTCTTCAGTCTTGTGCAGGTAGATCAATTGTTTTTGTTTAAATCTGTTTTGTTTTGTTTTTTTCTTAGAAACAAATGGAATTCCTCTGTTTCATTAAATGACCATCTTCTTCCATGGAAGAAAATGCTAAACTTAGCTGGGTAGTTTACTCTTGGTTGCAATCCTTGTTCTTTTGCCTTTTGGAATTTCGGGTTCCAGACCCTTTGATCCTTTAATGTGGAGGCAGCCAGATCTTGTGTGACCATTATTGTGCCACCTTGATATTTGAATTGTTTATTTTTTCCCTAACTGCTTGCAATATTTTTCCTTAGTTTAGTAGTTGTGCAGCTTAGCCACAATGTTCTATGGAGTTCTTTTTTTAGGGTCTTTTTCAGAAGGTTTTCGATGAATTCTTTCAACCTATTTTCCTTTCTATTTCTATTATCTCTGGACAGTTCTCTTTGATGATTTCCTGTAAAATAGAAGCTAGGCTCTTTTTTTGAGCATAGTTTTCAGGAAGTCCAATGATCCTCAGATTATCTCTCCTAGATCTATTTTCCAGGTCTATAGCTTTTCCCAGTAAGTAATTGATGTTATTCTCCAGCTTTTCTTTTTTTTTTTTTTCTTTTTTTTTTTTTTTTTTGTTTTGTTTGAGTGATTTTTGGTTTCTCAATGAATCATTAATTTCTATTTGTTCAGTCCTGATTTTTAATGAGTTATTTTCTTCATTCACATTTTTTAGTTCTTTTTGTTCATAACCAATTGAGTTTTTAAATGAATTATTTTGCTTTGTTGAATTGTTTTCCATTTCACTAATTTTTTTAGTGAGTTATTTTCTTTTTTTCAGTTCACAAATACTACTTAATCCTACTTTCCTGTGATTTTTTAACCTTTTCTAATTCACAAATTTAGTTTCCCTGTACCTCCTATGGATTCTTTATTTTTTCCAACTCTAATTTTAGGACGTTGTTATTCTTTATCATTACTTCTCTTTCCTTTCCCCATTTTTCTTCAAACTCTCTTAACTTTTTAATAGTCTCTTCTAGGAGAGAGTTATGTAATGGGGTGCAGGTATCATTCCCCTTTAGGGGGTTATCTGGAGACTCTCTGCTGTAAGCCTCCTTGGAGTTGGATACCCACTCTTTCTCTGTATAGAAGGTGTCAATCGTTCTCTTCAGCATCTTACTCATTGTTAAAAATCTGTTCGGGTCTACCCTTGGGCAAGAAATTTATCAGCTTCCTCCCAGACTGGATGGATACAGCAAGTCCTGTGCCTAAGTTAAGAGAAAGCTCTGGGAGAGACTTCCCCTCTCCCCTCCCTGGAAATGCCTCAGAAGTGGTTAGCACCTCTGCAGCTTAGGAGAGTACCCAGTGAAGAACCCCACTGTGTGGCCTAGTGGCTGCTCTGAGGTTTTAGACTGAACAGTGAAAGTGTCACAGACCCCAGCCAATGCCACCTGTGGGGCCATGGATATTAGCAACTGATGCAAAAAGCCCCTGTGCTCAAACCAGAAGTGTCTGCCCGGAAACCGCAGTCTCTACTTCCAAGGTTCTGCTTCTCTGGGAATTCCGCTGCTGCTAGAATTCCACTGCCTCAGGCTGTGTCCCCCACTGTTCAGGTACTCAACTATCCTGAGGAGAAGCCCTGGGCAGCAGAAGGAACCTGCATAGCCATGCCAAGATCTGTTAGGTCACTTCCGGATTGGGGTGAATTTAGCATCTGGCTTTATATTTTAAAGTAGCTTGATTTCTCTTCTGATCTGCTATTTTATAAGCAGAGAAGAGCTAACAGCCTGTGCCAGATTCCTCTATCTCAGTGGCTTCTCTGATTCCTGAATTCTCCCCAGCCCGATCGGCATAGTGTGCTAGAACCTAGTCCAACCTCTGTCTGTGCTGATCTTTTTTTTCCTCCCTTTGGAACCAACCTTTTCTGTTGAAATTCTTCAGCTGGTAAATTGTGCTTCTAATGCTTGTGTTTTTTATCAGTCCAGCGTTATTTTTGAGGCTGATTTAACTAATGGGTATTGAGGGAAGAAGGAAGCTTACAAATCCGCAAGTATCTTCTCCACCCTCAATTGTTTTTTTTTTTTTTTCAATGAGCTCTTTCATATTTTCTTCTCTTTTTTCATTCTTTTGATTCTCTTTTACTGTGTTTTTTTTATGTTTCATGTAATCAACTTTAATTTGTCATATAATTCACTACATTTATGTAATTTTTTTTCCAGTTAGTCTTTGTATTCCTTTCTTCATTTGGCTAGATCTACTTTTAAAGAGTTTTTTGTTGTTGTTGTTGTTGTTTTCCTTTAGGTAAATTTGTATGTCTTTTCCATTTTTAAGGAGTTCTTCTCTTCAGTGAATGTTTGTGCCTCTTTTATCATTTTACCTATTTTGTTTCAAAATTTTATTTTTCTTTCATATTTTTGTATCTCTTTTACCAAGTTACTGGCTCTTTTTATAATTTTCTTGCATCACTCTTGTTTCTTTTTTTCCAAATCCCTCCCTCTCCCTCTCTCTCTCTCTCTCTCTCTCTCTCTCTCTCTCTCTCTCTCTCTCTCTCTCTCTCTCTCTCTCTTTCTCTCTCTCTCTCTCTCTCTCATTCTTAAACTGCCTTTTGAGTTCTTCCAGTAATTCATTTTAGCCCTGTGATCAATTCACATTTTTCCTTGAAGTTTGTCATATAACTATTTTGACTTCATTATGTCTATATACACTTCCTATAGTAATTTCCTATACTTAGATTCATTTTGTTTGCTCATTTTTCAGTCTGTTTTTGACTTATTGACTTATAATTTTATATTGAAGTTGAGCTGTGTTCTTAGGTGAATGAAACAACTATCCCAAATTTCAGAGGGGTTTCGGTACTATTTTCAGAGCTAGTTTTGAAAATTTGTAATTTTTTTTTATTCTTCCAAGTTACTGTGATCTAAGCAGAGCCATGGTCACTATTACATCTGTGCTCTGGTCCATGACTGAATATAAGGACTTTTCTCCACCTTGAAACTCTGACCAGGATTCCAATTCCTTTGCAACTGCAAAGGCTACTAGGCTAATGCTTTCCTTTGCCCTAGGACTGTAACACACAGAGCTGCCTTAAACATTAGATCCAACCACTACCACAGCTACTTTCCTAGCAATCTACTAAATTATCTTGGACTAGAAAATCATTTCACTTTGACCTTTTATTAGTTTTGCTACTTCAGAATTCAATTTGAGGTATTACTATTGTGAGAGAGGAACTTGGAAGAATGTAGGTGAGTTCTTATCTTTTATTCCACCATCTTAGCTCTATCCTCCTTTTGAGAAAGTTTTATTCTAATGGAGAAAAATAACAAAGCATAACTAGGTGAATGCAATTTGTAAATGGAAAATTATCTTAAAGAAATTTATCTTAGTAGTTATTGGAAAACTGGGACCTAGAAAAGCCATCTCCAAAAAGTAAAATTTGATCTGAATGCTGAATAATTATACATATGGCCAAGAAGTATAATAGAGGAGACATAGAATTCAGGCCTGGGGAAGAGCCAAGAAAAAATTGACAAGCAAAAGATGGGGATGTAACTCTTGAGGAATAACAAATAAGCTAATGAAAGTTTATCATAGACTTTGTGTAAAGTATAAAAAGTGTGAACATTTAAAAGGTAGAAAGGAACCAGTTAATGGAGAACTTTAAAAAAACAAATAGAAGATTCTATATTTGATCCTGGAGATAATAGGAAATCATTGGAATTTCTCAAACAGGATTTTAACATATTCAAATGTGCTCTTTAGGAGAATAGCTTTGGCAATAGAATGGAGGATAAATTGAAGAGAAAAGAGATAAGGTAGGGAAATTAGCCTAAAGGTTGATTTCATCCAGAAGAGAGGTGAAGCTTCCAAGAGTAAAGAAATAATGTTTTCTCTGTATTCTATTCTGGTCAAGACAGAAACAGAGGATTGTGTTCAGTTCAGTTTTCATATGATTAAGAAAGAATTTGATAAGCTGGTAAGAATTCTGAAAAGAGCAACCATGTCATTTGAGAGCTGGTCGGAGAAAATGAGAATGCTTAGCATGAAGATATGAAGGTAAAGGGCATGATAACTGTAATTAAGTATTTGAGGGCTGTCTTGTGGAAGAGGAAATGGACTTGTTTGACAACAGAGATCACAACCAGAATAACCGAGTAAAGGCTGCAAAGAGGATAATTTAGAATTGAAATCAAGAAAATTTTCCTATTGATTAATCCATATGTAGAATATATTGCCTCAGAAGGTAACAGATTTCCCAAATGTGGAAGTCCTTAAATCAAAATGTTTTGAAAATGTGTTTTAAAAGAACTTCAATCACAGGAATTGGATTAGATAGCTGACAAGGTTCTTTGTGACCCTAACTTTCTTACTCTTTCATAGAAATATGATCCTTTAATATTTTAAAACATTCATTATTTCATTAATAGAGATACTTTCTCCACCATCTCAGATTTCCATTCGTTGATTCCCAAGTATACATTTCTCATCATGAGTTTTGTATCCAGAACAAAACCAAATAAACAAAATTATGATTCTATGTTCAAGCTATATTGAGCTAAAACTAGATGGATGATCAGATGACAAATGAATGGTCTGTCACCAGTTCCATATTTAAAGTCTTTCCAGCTTGGTAATAATTGACAGAGCTTACATTACAATCATCACAAATTCAGCATTATGTCCACTCCATGATGAGATACCAGAAGTTGTTTTAAATTGCAAGAATTTAGTAATAGAAAAAATTGACATTTAAATCTAATTAGCAATTACAGTTACTCTTTTCATTCACAGAATGGTTTAAAATATCAACTATTTAATTGAGCAACTACAAAGATTAGTGTAGCAGGATCAATTTGCAACAGAAGAGTGAAGGTCCATATTTGCCATTGAAATTAGTCAACTGAAGAATACTATTCTATATTAAGTTTAGAAAGTTAATTGGAGCGAGGACAAGAATAGAAAATTATATTTTAGAGCTGATTAGTCTATGAATAGCAAATAAGCTCTGCCCTAAAAATGTTAATCCCACACATTAAGGCAACATTCCTATTACAATTATCTATCCAAACATCTATTTCAAGGAAAATGGCAGAAGTGCCACTTTGCAGTCACTGATAGTCTAAATGAACTTTCTATTAAAAGTTATATAAATCATTTTAGCCTTATTTAGACTTTTCAGTGGACCTAGAAATAATTTAGGAAAGAATACCTAAAGTGAAGAGGAAAGGGAGAAATAGAGATCATTCTTGTTGCATATGATTCTCAGGAAATGAGAACAGAAGACCTGGAGTCAACCTTTCAGCCTATATGAACCTAGAGTCAAAATGTATATTCCTATGATTTCATTCTAGTTTTGTTAGTGATAAACTCTTTGACATGAGATTTACTTAATATTAACTATAATTATGACTATTGTTCCTCCACTAAAAACCTATTCTAATTAACAATGTTAGTTGAATGGATGACCTGCTCTGACATGTTATATTAATCTAGAAAGAATTAAGGCATACCTATCATTCCAATGCCATCTTTACTTAATAAACAAAATATGATGATTTTTTTCTGTTATGATGATTTTTTCTAGCCACAATAACTCATGAAAACAATATTCTAGAAATATGGATGGATTATGATCTGTATTGATAGAAGCAGCATTCACACAGGTCACATCCCTTATTCTTCAGGTTGAACCATTCTTCTTCCTATTTCTTTGTGGGGAAAGAATAATTATAATGCCAAAACCCTGAATTTGTTATAGCATATTTTCCAAATGTTTGCACAGCCATTATCTCATTTGATAATCTCAAGTTTGTAGAGTAGACAGATAGGTATAATATTCATGTTACAGCTGACGTACTTAAAGCAGGAAGATTAAATGAATTGCTGACAGCAAGTTAGTAGAAAGAATGAGGAATAGAACCTGTCTTCTCATCTGACATTTTTATTTAGTTTGTGGGAGTGAGGGAAAATTATTTATGCTCTAAAACAACTCAATGCTGAATTAAAGATGAAAAATTTAAAACCATTAACATTATGAAAGATGTTCAATTCAATTTCATTCCAGAAATCATCATATTTCTATAATTTAAATTTCTAAGGGAGAATGATTTTAATGCCTTTGACCTTATTTGTCCTAAGGTAATTAACTTCTAATCCTTGAAAATGATTGTTCTACTCCCATATCTAGACTATAGACAAAAATGGAATACTATGATATTGTCAACATAAGATACCAGCTCAGAAAATCATGATTTGGTTATTGATACTAATCATTGTTACAGTAAGTGAAGCCTTCTAACATAATTAGATAATAGGTTTGCTGGCCCTGATTTATAATACCAGACAAAAACTTCACCCTATACATGAAAATACAAAAATCATTTTCTTTTATGTAGGACCATAAATCTTAGATAGAAGGCTATACATAAACAAAACAGTTTTAAATAGTAGGGGAAAAATAATACAATTCATTATATTGCTAATAGTTCAACCTTTGGATGTAAGCCAGAAGTTAGCTTTTCATTGTATGATCTATACACTATACACGAGAATTGGTGGGAAATTGTACACCATCATTATAGGGGAGATCCAATAAAGTCTCTTAAAATAGTAGGCAATGGAAGACAGTGCCAAAAATGAATGTTGAGATTAATTTCAAATTAATTGAACTAGGGATTGTATATTTATTTCCTGGTTTTTTTTCAAATATGTACAACTTAAGCCCTCCTAGAGTGTACAATTCTACTTCAACTGGAGTTTCATCTCACCTACAGTGAAAATGAAGAAATTCTTTCCAAATTTTATAAAATACCTATAGGGAAATCACTCATATTATAAGTGTAAGGCATGGATACAGTCTGGCTACATTAAACATGCAAATTCATAAAGTAACATATGTCAAACTCACTGCATTTGGGGTTCTTTGAGCTGAGTGAATTTACACCCCAGTTAGTCATGATGGATCCTTGCATAAATTAGACTATATCCAATTGTCTTGGGGATTTAAAATTTATGTTTTTTATACCTTTCAAAGCCAGTATTTTTCCTTATATTTCTCTGGTATAATTTCAACTTCAGATAATCTCCTTTGAACAATTAGTTCCAGTTTGGGGGAAGCAGTCTCGTTTATTGATGGTAATAAAACCTCAGATTCATTAAAATCTATAGATTAACTCCTCCAAGTTCTTTTAACACTTCTGTGAACACATTCATACAGTGCTATGTGGCAAATATTCAAGTGATCCTTACAGGAGCAGATGGTTTAGACACAATTAATAAGGAGCCTTGGGTTATTTGCATATTCATTAGATAATATCAGTTATTCCTCAGCCAGAACAAAGAATTACACAAACAGCATTCATGTTTCTTCCCATTAACATATTATTAAAAGCAAAATGACTCTGTTATAAAATGAGACAGATAGTGATCCTTGACTGTAGAGCACCCTGGCATTATCCATTTGGGTTTTAACATGATAATGAAAGCATGTTTCTTGGGTGTAATTTGTTCTTGCTTTTTTCAAACCAAGGAAAAATGAAGACACAATGGGCCCTGATACTCTTGGATCCCTTTCCCACCTTTTTCCCACAACAGATGATCATTGGTATAAAGCCTATGTTAGCCATAATTAACAGAGTTCTTTATGTAACTAGGTTTAGATGACCAGACTTGTGAAGAGGTTTTTATTTTCCCCATAAATATAGAATCATGTTGATTCCTGATGACAGTAAAACATTCATAAAACTGCTTTTTTTGACACTACAAGGGCAAAGCATTTTATACAAAATCAAATCTCTCCAAGAAAGACAATAAAAATAATTGATCAACTAGTTGAGATTCTGTTTTATTTTTCATTTAAAAACAACTTCTGAAACTTCCCACCCCCGAAAAAACAACAACAACAACAACAACAACAACACAATCTTGTAGTCAATTACCTTGCCATTTTAATTGATATAAAAATAGCTGAGAATTATCATCTGATAGAAATTTTCTTCACAATAAAAAATAAGAAATAAGGAAATAGCATATTAAGGAAGAGATCTGTGGAGTTTTATGTTGTTTTATGAATGGGAAAAAGCAAGCATTCCCTATTTGTAGGAAATCTTTAATATTGTGATAGTTCCTGCATGGTCTTCAATTTCATGTAATATTAGGATACTGCCAGCAACTTGTAAAAGGCCTTCATTTTAGAAAATGATATAGGTATCATGTGTTCTTTTTACCTAGATTATAAAAGACAATGGAAAAAAACATTTTAAAACAGTATGCCAGGGCAGAGGCAAGATGGCAGATAGGAAACATATCTGTTTTTTGAGCTCTCACCAATATCCCTTAAATTAACAGCAAATCAAGCCTCTAGACTGTTTGTACAATACAGAATCCACAAAATATTTGGAGTGTTACAAATTTCCAGCAGAAGATAATTTAGAAGATCTTCAAAAAAAGTTTGGGCTTCAATTAGGCATGAAGGGAGGCTAGCTGAGAGCAGGCACTTAAGCTCAGACACCTGAGTACAGTCAGGCCAAAGGCTGTGTGGTGTTCAATGTACTGGGGAATCTACTAGGAGGACTCTACAGTGTTGTTTTTTACTCTGTCCTAGTTGCAAACCAGTAGAGCAGCATATTAATTGTAAAACAACAACACACATATACAAAAGGCAAACAGTGAGCACCTAAATCCCAGAAAATAATGGGGCCAGGCCATGCCCACCCAGAACCAAAAGTTGCTCAGCCTTGACCCAGTGTAGCCTCTGTCAACTATAGAGGAACTCTGGACAATTTCCCTTTTGCCATAAAGCAGAACTCAATCTTTAAAAAAAAATGAGCAAAAAAGCAGTAAGAATTCAAATCATAGATAGTTTTTATGGAGAAAGAGAAGACAGATTTCAAATCCTGAGGACACTAAAAGCAGATTGCCTCCAGATGAATCCCCAAAGGGTGATATGAATTGATCCCCATCTCACAAGTCTCCCTGGGAAGATTTCAAAAAAGATCTTAAAAGAGAGAAGAAAAAATGGGAAAGGAAAAAAGAACAGGAGGATTTATAAAAAACAAACAAACAAACAAACAAACACAGAAATCATCTGAAGAAAACTCCTTACAAAATAGATTTAGTGAAATGAAAAAAATATATATATATATACATATATATATATATATATGTAACTCCTTACAATATATAATTGACAAAATGGAAAAAGATAACAATTTTGAAAAACAGAATTTATGAAATGGAAAAGAAAGCAATTCCTTGAAAAATGGAATTTGTGACATGGAAAAAATCCAATAAACAAAACAACTCTTTTAAAATCCAACTGGCCAAATTCAAAAGGAGCTAAAAACAGTAACTTAAATTCACTAAAAATTAGAACTGAACAAATGGAAATGAATGAATCAATGAGACATCAAGAATCAGCCAAACAAAACCATAAAAAGAAAAAGAAAAAGTAGAAGAAAATGTAAAATACCTCATTGAAAAAAACAACTAACCTGGAAAATAGATATAGGAGATCTAATCTAAGAATTATTGGAATTCCTGAAAACCATGATGAGAAAAAGAGCCTAAACACTATCTTTCAGGAATCTTTAAAGAAAAGTGCCCTGATGTCCTAGAATCATAAGGTAAAATAGCCATTGAAAGAATTCACTGATCACTTCCTGAGACCCTAAAATGAAAATGCAAAAGAAAATCATAGCTAAATCTCAGAATTATCACACCAATGAAAAAATATTGCAAGCATCCAGAAAGAAGCAATCCAAATATTAAGGATCCACAATCAGAATTACCTAGGACCTAGCAGCTTCAATTTTAAAGGATTGAAGGGCCTGGAATCTGATATTCTGAAGGCAAAGGAACTCGGATTGCAGCCAAGAACCATCTAGCTAATTTGCACATTATCTTTAAGGGAAAAAGATGGGCATTCAGGTAAATTTCACTTATATCAGATGAAAGTACCAGAGCTAAATAAAAAACCTGATCTCCAAATACAGAAATCAAGAGAATCATAAAAAGGTAAAAAGGAAAGAATTATTGAAAACTATATCCTTATTATGGGTATATGTAGAGAGTGTGGGAATGTTTTGATTTTATTGTCATAATACAAAAAAGAATCTAGAGGAAAAAAGATGATTGTACCAGAAACGAGGAAAATATAGGTAAAATAAGTGAAATTACATCTCATAAAGAGGCAAAGAAGACCTATTATAATTGAGGCAAAAAAAGAGGAAGGGATAAACATTGTGTGAATCTTACTGTCCTCAGATTTGGCTCAAAGAAAAAGTATTAGACATATTTAATTTCACAGAGAAACCTGTCTCACCTTGTAAGGAAGTGGGAGTGAAAAAGAAAGGGGGAAGCTAATAAAAGGGAAAACAAAAGTAGTAGAGTAGAGATATAAAAAGGGAAAGAGGCTGTAAAGGAAGAGGGCTGGTAGAGGGAGGAAGCAAAATACTGGGGAGGAGGAAAGGGGATAAAATAAAGAGAAAAGCATAACTTGGAGAAAATAAGATGGCAGGAAATACCAGTAATGCAGGGCTGGAAATTAGGATTCTTAGGAAATAATTAGAAAAACTATTAATATAACTGATTATATTAATAACCAAACTAACAAAAAAAATAAGATTATCTCAATAGGTGCAGAAAATCATTTTTAAAAATCCAACACCTATTTCTATGAAAAATACTGGAGAGTACAGAAATCAATGGCATTTTCCTCAAAGTGATTATTAGCGTTTATTTAAAACCATCATGAAACATCATATGTAATGGGGCAAACTAGAACCATTCCAAATAAGATCAGGGATAAATCAAGGTTGTTCACTATCATCATTACTATTCAAAATTATTTTAGCAATGGTAACTTAGGTAATAAGAGTAAAAAGAGATTAAAAGAATTAGAGTAGGTAATGAGAAAATGAAATGATCACTCTTTATAGATGATATAATCATATACTTATAAAACCCTAGAAAATTCACTAAAAAACTACTAGAAACAATGCATAATTTCAGCCAATTTGCAATATACAAAATAAATCCATAAATCATAAGCAGTTTTATATATTACCAACAAAGTATAGCAACAAGAGATACAAAGAGAAATTCCATTTAAAATATTTGTCAATAACATAAAATATTTGGGAGTCTCTCTGCCAAGATGAAATCAGGAATAATATGAACACAACTACAAAACATCTTCCATACAAATAAAGTCATATGTAATCAATTAGAAAAATGCCAAATAATCAGGGATAGGCTGAGGCAATATAATAAAAATGACAATATTCCCTAAATTAATCTCCCTAAAATAATAACAAAATTCATCTGGAAAAAATAAAATGTTAAGAATTTCAAGGGAAATAATGAAAAAAAAAATGCCAATGTAGGTGACCCAGCTGTAGCAGAACTAAAACTATATTATAAAGTAGCAGTCATCAAAACCATTTTCTGCAAAATTTTAAAAATTTGATATAACCAAAGTTGCCCATTTTGCATGTTGTAGTTCTTCTTTGGCCATAAATTCCTACCTTCTTCAAAGATCTGATAGGCAAATTTTTCCTTGCTCTCCTAATTTGCTTATAGTATCACATTTTATATCCAAATTATATGCCCATTTTCACATTATTGATGATGGTAATGGTTTTTCTCATATTGAACCAGCCCTGCATTCCTAGTATAAATCCCACTTGGGCATAGTGTATTATCTTGATGATAAGTTGCTTTGATCTCTTTACTAATATTTTATTTAAAATTTTTGTATCAATAGTCATTAGAGAGATTGGTCTGTAATTTTCTTTCTCTGTTTTGGCTTTTTCTGATTTAGGTATCAGTTCCATATTCATGTCATAAAAAAAAAAAAAAATTGGAAGTACTCCTTTACCTATTTTTCCAAATAGTTAACATATTCGTATTGTATTTTTATTTGTACATGTATCACATTGCATATAATACAATTTGTATTACATATTATGTAATAATATTGGAATTAATTGTTCTTTAAATGATTGGTAGAATTCACTTGTGAATCCACTAGACCCTGTAGATTTTTTTCTTAGGGAGTTCATTAATGAATTGTTCAATTTATTTTTCTAAAATGGGACCATTTAAGAAATTTATTTCCTCTTCTATTAACTTGGGAAATTTATATTTTTGTAAAAATTCACCCATTTCAACTAGATTGGCAGACTTGCTGCCATATAGTTAGGCATAGTTCCTGATTATTGCTTTAATTTCTTTTTCATTTGTGGTAAGTTCACCCTTTTCATTTTTGATGCTAGTAATTTGTTTTGTTTTGTTTTGTTTTTTCTTTCCTTTTTCTGATCAACTTAATCAAAGTATGTTTTCTTGGCTTTTTCATAAAAGTAACTCTTAGTTTTATTTATTAGTTCAATAGTTTTCTTAGTTTATATTTTATTAATCTCTCCTTTGAGTTTCAGAATTTCTAATTTGGTATTTATTTGGGGGGTAAATTTGTCCTTTTTCTAGCTTTTTTAGTTACATGCCTAATTCATTGATCTCTTCTTTCTCTATTTTATTCATGTAATTATTAAGAGATATAAAATTTCCCATGAGAACTGCTTTGGCTGCATCCCATAGGGTTTGGTATGTTATCTCACTGTTCTCAATCTCTTGGATGGAATTATGGATTATTTCTGTGATTTGTTGTTTGATTCACTTATTCTTTTGAATTAGATTATTTAATTTCCAATTGGTTTTTAGTTTAACTTTTTCTGGCCCTTTATTGAATATAATTGTATTACATTTTGATCTGAAAAGAAAATATTTAAGATTTCTGCCTTTCAGCATTTGATTCAATATTCTATGCCCTAATACATGGTCAATTTTTATGTACTGCCAAGAAAAATGTGTATTCCTTTCTGTCTCTATTCAGTTTTCTCCAGAGGTCTATCATATCTAGATCTTCTTTCCTGTTTATTTTGTGATTATATTTGGTTCTAAGAGGGGAAGGTTGAGGTTCCCGACTAGAATAGTTTTACTGTCTATTTCTTCCTGTCACTGGCTTAAAATTTTCTCTAGAAATTTGCCTGCTTTGCCATGTGATGCATACACATTTAGTATCTTACTACTTCATTATTTATGCTACCCTTTGTCAACATGTACTTTCATTCCTTATCCCTTTTAATAAGATCTATTTTTACTTTTGCTTTATCTGAGATCTGAATTGCTACCCCTGTTTGTTTGTTTGTTTGGTTGTTTGTTTGTTTTTACTTTAGCTGAAACATAATAAATTCTGTTCCAGACTTTTACCTTCACTTTGTGTCTCTCTGTGTCAAATGTGTTTTTTGTAAACAACATATTTTAGGGTGCTATTTTTTAATCTACTCTGCTATTCACTTCTGTTTTATGGAGAGTTCATCCCAATCACATTCACAGTTATGCTTACCAACTCTATATTTCCCTCCATTCTTTTTTCTCTTGTGTTTATTTTTATTCTGTCCTTTTTTTTTTTACCCATCCCACCCACTTCCTTATCTCCTATCACCCATTCCCCCATTCTCTTACATTTTTCCCTAGTGTTTCTGCCCTCCCTTCTCTTTTCTTGCCTCTTTCTCCTCCTATTTCTTTACAGTGTTAAAGTTCTGTGCCCAACTGAAAGATTAAATTATTCCGATTTAGAGCCAAAACTGATGAGATTAAGCTGAAACTCACAATGTCCATTCACCTCCCTTCTTCCCCTTGATTGTAATGGTCTTTTGCCCCTCTTCATGTGAACTAATTGTCTCATTTTCCTCCCGTTTCTCTTTTTTTTCCAATTTAGACTTTTTTTCACTCCTTAATGTCTTTTTCTATCATCACATCAGAGTGTATTCACAATCATATATGTCTATGTGATGCCCCCTCTGTATGCCCCAGAGAGAGATACAATTCTTAAGAGTTATACATATTGTTTTCCCATCTAAGGATGTGAGCAGTTTAATCTTTAAATAACATACTTTTTTTTTTTATCATTTATTTTTCTATAGTTTTTTGAGTCCTGTTTGTGTAGATTAAATTTCCTGTTTAGATCTGTTTTTTTTTTTTCTTTTTTTTCAGTAGAAATGACTGAAAGTCTCTAACTTCATTGAAACTCCATCACTACCCCTGAAAGATGATGCTGAGTCTTCCCGGAGAGTTAATTGTAATCTTAGTCCTTTGCCTTCTGAAACATGGTATTCTAGGTCCTCTTGATGTGGGTTAAGATTCCTTTCTGATTCCCAAACCCCATGAATTCCAATGGGAGATATTTGGGCTCTCCCAGCCCCATCAGATCTGAGCCAACTTAGGCTGTCCCAGCCCCCATTCCAATGATCTGCTCAGGTTTCCCAACCCCCACCTCAAGCACAAACAGCTTCCTCCTTATCTAAAAACCCAATGAATTCTATTCAAATTATAATCCTGGCTGAAGCCCAAGCCAGAGGCTTCACTTACAAGCCCCTTCAGATTACCAAAAGCTGCCTTTTTATAAAAGGGGGAAAACTGGAGTTCATTCTTTGCAGAAGTACCAAATATGGCATCCTTACGCTAGTCATATCAAGAGTTTCTGCCAAACGGACCTGTAGCTCTGGTGCCCTCTTATCTCTACCCTTAACTTTACTAACTAAACTTTACTTCCAAACCCCACAATAAACCTCTTTTATCAATCTAGGTTTTGGGGGCTGTAAATTCCTTTACAGAGGATTCTTGCACTGCCACTAGACCTCATTCAACTCTGTATCCTTGTGCCAAATCGAAAGGGGATCTCTATTTGACTCCTTGTACCCTGAACCTTCCACTAAACCTCAATTAAACCTAATTTCATTTAGATACTTATTATCTAATTCTCATCACTCTGATCCTTTATTGTAGCAGTTGCCAGATCCTGGGTAATCCTGACTGTTGCTCCTTGATATTTGAATTGGTTTTGTGTGTCAGCTTAGTGTCTTTTCCTTTTCTTCTGCCTCTCTTATTTTCCTTTTAAAGTCTTTTATGAGCATTTCCGAGAAGTCTCTTTAGGCTTGAGTCTAGTTCATATCTGAGATTTCTTCTGTAGACATTCTGTCCTTGTCTGAGTTTGTGTTTTAGTCTACCCTGTCTGCATAGTAGTTTCTATGGCCAAGGCTCTTTCTGTTTCTTGCTCAGTTTCTTTTCTTTTGGTATTTCCTCTTTTTTACTTTTATGGTTGAGCTCTGCTCCTTGGGTAAAGAAGGCACTGTCCCAAGCTTTCTGTGCATCTCTGAGCCTTGTCTTTGAGTACAGGTCCCCTTGTGTTTGCAGGGGATAGCTTGTAAAGGGCTGAATCTCTTAAAAGGTGTGCTTGAAAAAGCAATGGAGCACACTTAAGGCTAATTACCTATTGGACAATGACTATTAGCATATGTTTGGGAAAATGGCCCTTCTCACTATTCAGTGTATACAGATAATCATAGGAGGGATTGGAGGGTGGAGTGAAATAAGCCAGACTCACTTGCACCAGGAGAAGGGAGGTTGGTGGAAAGTTTGTGGCAGTTTTGTCCATTTCCTTTACTTCTTCCCCTAAAGACCAAGGACTTTTATTTATCCTGACTCTAGCTGATCCTGAAGTCTCAAAGGAGCTATTGAGGACTGCCCAAGTGGTCACTGAACTCCTTATGCAAGCATTTGCAATTATGTGTATACCACAAGCAATAAATGGACCTGCATATACTTCTAAACATTTTGCACACTTTTGCGCACATTATAAGATTTTACACAACTGGCATACCCTTTAATCCTCAAGGATAGGTAATAATAGAGACATCAAGATGCTCCTCCAAAAACAAAAGAAAGGGGGAGCCACAGTTAACCCTAGAGAACTTCTAAATTTATCTCTTTATACAATTAACTTCTTGATTTTTGACAAAGATTCACTGGCTCTGGCAGACAGGTTTTATAACCCACCAAAAGGGCAGTGTCCAATGTGAGCAGCTCCACTATCTTTAGATAATCGCCAAGTGATATGAATGGAAGGGATCACATAGGTTAACTGCTTGGGGGAGAAGATTTGCTTGTATCTCTACAGATGGAGAAGTAATCAGATGGGTGCCAAAGAGCCATCTTCATCTTGTCCATCAGAGAGAGATGGAGCAGACCCTTGAAACAAAGGAGAAGACCCAAGAAACATCAGGTGGTTCCATCACTGACAGTGCCCACCACTGAAAGAGCATGGCAGTTATGGCAATTGACTCATGAACATTAAAAATTGTTAATGAGACTGATGCAGGACTTCAAACCTTCAGGAAACATTGGATTCTCTGAAATATGATAAAAATGTTGTAGTACTTGAAAACTCTCAGTAATCATTGGATTCCTTGACACATGATGAAACTGTTGCAGGATTTCAAAATCTATAGGAATCATTGGATTCCCTAACACATTAAAAGACTGTTGCAGGACTTCAAAAACTTTCAGAGAATCATTAGATTCCCTGACACATGAAAGAATGGACAATAGATTGGTTTTGGACTATCTCTTGGCTGCTGAAGAAGGTGTATGTGTGACTATTGTTTACATACCTTCCTTCTAGGACTTATGAAAATCTTTTACAATACTATGTTGATTCATATTGTTTGTTATATTATTACTTGCATGTACAATTCATGTTTGTTACACTACATTGAGCCTGCACTCAATGTGGGAAGAATCATCACTGCTAGCCTGTGCTTTATTGCTATGTGCTTGTGTAATACCTCCCAAGCCAATGAGTTGGTATATACATGTTTCCAGTAAGACCCTTCAGCCCAGAAACCCACTAACAACATCTGGTTTGACTGCCCACTTCCCTGAGAAGTCGGGGGTAGGTGGGTGATCACCTCCTTTTTTGGTATTTTCACCTCTTTTCCTGAGAAGTCAAGGAGGGAATGATCATTTCCTTTTGGGAGTTCTCACCTCCCTGAGAGGTCAGGGAGGGTGTGAGCACCTGTGTTCTAAAACAAAAGAAAGCAAGAGATGTAAAGGGCTGAAACTCTGAAAAAAGGTGTGCTTGAATCAAACAACCGATCACTTAAGGCTAATTATCTATTCAATATAAGACAATGACTCTATTAGCATATGTTTTGAAAAATGGCCCTTCTCACTGTTTGTTGCTGCCTTAATGTGTGGGGTTAAAATAACTGTAGGCAAGGATTAGAGGGTGGGGTGACAGAGGCCAGAGACTCACATGGCAGCAGGAAGAGGAGGTGATCTTCTGGACTCCAGAATCAAGAAGAGACCTTTGGCAAAATTCCTGGTAGTTTGCCTGCTTCTCCCCCTAAAGACCAAGGACTTTTACTTATCTTGACTCTGGCTGATCCTGAGGCCTCCAGGGAGCTAGCTTGGACTTAACACCCTGCCATACCACCCCTGTTGTATCAGACTGCTGGGAGCCAGGTGCAAGGATCCTGCTACAGCAGGGGAGTAGAATTTGCCTAATTCACATTTATATAAATTGTAAATCATTGTATTGATACCCAAGACTACTAAATATTCTTATCAAACTGATCAGTTACTTATTTATGTAAATTTCTAGATACCTCTTCCAGTGTTTTTTCTTTCTCTGGATTATTTAAAATTTTCTTGTTCGAATTAGCAAACCTTAGGCCAAAAATATCTCTATTCCTTAGGATAAATACTCCATACTCAGCCAGCACTCCAACATTCCAAAATCAAATTCTGTTCTTTTTACCACTATCTCTATAGCCATCTATTCACTTTCTATAACCTCCTTTTGCTTCAGAATTCCAAAGTTCATTTAGAAGAGAACATATAAACACCATTTATCCTCTCAAGTTCTTCATTTTCCTCCCTAGAACTTTAAAATTACTAGAGATATATTACTATTTCTGGAAGAATCCTTCACTGACAAAAGTCAACAGCCAGCCATTGATATTTATTAAGTAGCAGAATCATATGATCAAACATTCATTTTTTTCTAGAATTACTTTAGTTGCTGATTGGAAAATGGATTATAGTAGAGAAAAACATGAGACAGACAGATATACAAATAGACTATTACAATAATCAATGGGTGAGGTAATAAGGGCCTGGACTACAATAGTGGTAGGGGGAGAGTAGATAAGAGGGCATATTTGAGAGAAAAGTCAAAGGTGAAATCAGTAGGCCTCACCAACATATTGGAAATTGAGATAATAGGATAGTGAGAAATCACAGACCATTCCTAAGTTGTGAACAGAGAAAGTTGGAGAATGGTGTTGCTCAATAAAGATGTTGCAAAGGTATGAAAGTGGAGTATTTGGGTGTACAATTAATTCTAATTTGGACATAATGATTTTTAAATGTCCATTAGACATTCAGTTAGAGGTAACTAAAAGAGTTAAAAATACAAGATTGGAATTCAATAGATTGGGGCAGATAAGATAGATCTGAGAATCATCAACATAGAGATGGTAATTAAATAAATAGTAGCTGATGAAACCATGATTTAAAAATATAGAGGGACCAGAATAGAAACCTGAGAGACACTTAAAATTAGAGGGACTGATCAGAAGAAGGATCTATCACAGGAAAAAGAAAATGAGTGGATGATAGGCAGGAGACAAAACAAAAGAGGGCAATATTCTGAAAATCTAGAGAGAAAAAATATCAAGGATGAAAGAGTAATCAGCAATGACAAGAGCTATAGAGATATTAAGGAGAATGAAGATTGAGAAAAGATCCCTAGAATTGGCAATGTTTTTTTTTTTTTTTTTTTGAGGCTGGGGTTAAGTTACTTGCCCAGGGTCACACAGCTAGGAAGTGTTAAGTGTCTGAAAGCAGACTTCAACTCCAGTCCTCCTGAATTCAAGGCTGGTGCTCTATCCACTCTGCCATCTAGCTGTCCCTTGAGAATTGGCAACTAAGAGAGCATTATTAAGTTTAGAAAAAGCTGTTTCAGGATAATAAAAAGTCATAAGCCAGATTGTAAGAGGTTAAGAAGAGAGTGAGAGAAGAGAAAGAAAGGAAGTAGCCAGGATTTCCGGCCAAGATCGCGGTGTGGAGGCAGACAGCTGCTTGAGCTCTGCATTTTCTCTCAGGACTTACTTCATGACAAGCCTCAGAATTAATGCTTGACCAGAAAAGAAACCCACAAATAATTACCAACAGAATACAATCTTGAAATTCGCCAGAGAAGGTCTGTGTTTGCTCAGGGGAAGGTCAAACAGACTGGGCACTGACTGAGGGCAGGCAGTGAGAGTGAGATAGGCAGCTCACACAGCTCAGACTGGAGGGAGGAGGGGTACAATCTCTTCCGATTCTGCAGAATGACCTTTACCCCAGTGTGGATGTTTTTTCTTCTATGGAAAAGGAAAGGGAAGCTTGGCAAGAGAGCCTGGAGAAGTCATCCAGAGTGGATAAAGAAATCAAATCATTGAAAAACAAAATTAGTGAATTAGAAAAGGTAAATAACTCCAAGGAAAACACGTTTAGTGAGCTGGAAAAAGAAAACAGCTCTCTAAAAAACAAAATGGATGAAATGGAAAAAATTTCCATAGAAGAAAAAAAAACTCACTTAAAAACTCAATTGGACAATTACAAAAAGATATAAAAAAGTGAGTGAAGAAAATACATCATTGAAAATTAGACTCGAACAAGTAGAAATGAATGACTCAAGGAGAAACCAAGAAGTAGTCAAGCAAAACCAGAAAAATGAAACAATTGAAAAAAATGTCAAGTACCTTATTGGAAAGACAAGAGACCTGGAAAATAGATCCAAGAGAGACAATTTGAGAATAATCAGACTTCCTGAAAAATGTGAGGAAAAAAAGAGCCTAGACACTATTTTCTAGAAAATTATCAAGGAGAACTGCCCAGATGTTTTAGAAACAGGGTAAAATAGACAATGAAAAAATTCATCATTCACCAATTGAAAGGGACCCTAAAATCAAAATGCCAAGAAAAATACTGGCCAAGTTCAAGAACCATCAGATGGAGTTAAAAATATTGGAAGCTGCTAGAAAAAAGCAATTCAGATATGGAGGAGCCACAATAAGGATAACCCAGGAGCTAGCAGCATCCATATTAAAAGAATGAAGGGCCTAGAATATGATATTTCGAAAGGCTAAGGAACTTGGTACGAAGCCAAGAATAACTTACCCAGCAAAAATGAGCATCATTTTCCAGGTAAGAAGATGGATATATAATGAAATAAATGAATTCCATCTATTCTTGATGAAAAAACAAGACCTACACAAAATGTTTGATCTTCAAATGCAGAACACAAGAGATTTCTAAAAAGGTAAAAAGAAATCTTGAGAATTTATATTTCTGCCACATATGTATAATTTCTCCTAGAAACTAGAGGTGGAAAGGAAATTCTATCATAAAAAAGGGTAAAGTGGTGGTACTACATCTCATGAAGAGGCAAAGGTAACCTATTATATCTGAGAGAAAGAAAGGAGGGAGATGAACATAGTGTGTATCAATAGACATATTTGATTTATGGTGAAACTTCTTCCACTTCATTGAAAAGTGAGAGGGAAGGAGTAAGCTAAGGGGAAGGCAATACAGAAATTGTGAGGAAAAGGGGTAATATAAGGGGAGGAACTTTAAGGTGGGGGAGGGATACTACAAAGGGAGGGCTTTGAAAAGCAAGTGGTGTTCATAAGTTTAATACTAGTAGGGGGTAAGAGAGAAGGAAAAGAGAAAAGCATAAGCATGGGTTAACAGGATGGCAAGCAATATAGAATTAGTCATTCTAACCATAAATGTGAATGGGTTAAACTCCCTCATAAAGAGAAAGCAGTTAGCAGACTGGATTAAAAGTCAGAATCCTACTATATGTTGTTTACAGGAAACACATCTGAAACAGTAAAAAGTAAAATAGTGGAGCAGAATCTACTATGCTTCAGGCAAAGCCAAAAAAGCAGGGGTAGCCATCCTCATCTCAGATCAAGCAAAAGCAAAAGTTGATCTTTAAAAGAGATAAGGAAGGGCATTATATCCTGCTAAAGGGTAGCATAGATAATGAAGCAGTATCAATATTAAACATATATGCACCAAGTGGTGCAGCATCTAAATCCTTAAAAGAGAAATTAAGAGAGCTGCAAGAGGAAATAGATAGCAAAATTATAATAGTGGGAGAACTCAACCTTGCACTCTCAGAATTAGATAAATCAAACCACAAAATAAATCAGAAAGAAGTCAAAGAGGTAAATAGAATACTAGAAAAGTTTGATATGATATATCTTTGGTGAAAGCTAAGTGGAGACAGAAAGGAGTATACTTTCTTTGCAACAGTTCATGGAACCTATACAAAAATTGATCATATACCAGAACATAAAAACCTGAAAATCAAATGCAGTAAGGCAGAAATAGTAAATGTATCATCTTCAGACAACAATGCAATTAAAATAACATTTAGTAAAAAGCCAGGGGTAAATAGACCAAAAAATAATTGGAAACTAAATAATCTTATGCTAAAGAATGATTTGGTAAAACAGCAAATCATAGACATAATTAATAACTTCACACAAGAAAATGACAGTAATGAGACATCATACCAAAATGTGTGGGATACAGCCAAAGCAGTAATAAGGGGAAGTTTTATATCACTAGGGGCCTACTTGCATAAAATAGAGAAAGAGAGGGTCAACGAATTGGGCTTACAAATAAAATTTCTAGAAAAGGAACAAATTAAAAACCCCCAGACAAACACAAAATTGAAATTCTAAAAATAAAAGATGAGCTTAATAAAATTGAAAGTAAGAAAACAATTGAATTAATTAATAAAACTAAGAGTTGGTTCTATGAAAAAACCAAGAAAAGAGACAAACCCTTAGTAAATCTGATTAAAAAAAGGAAAGAGAAAAAACAAATTGTTAGTCTTGAAAATGAAAAGGATGAACTCACCACTAATGAAGAGGAAATTAGAACAATAGTTAGGAGCTACTTTTCTCAACTTTATGCCAATAAATTCGATAACTTAAATGAAATGGGGAATACATTCAAAAATATAGCTTGCCCAGATTAACAGAGGAAGAAGTAGTCTAAATAGTCCCATTTCAGAAAAAGAAATAGAACAAGCTATTAACCAACTCCCTAAGAAAAAATCCCCAGACCAGATTGATTTACATGTGAATTCTACCAAACATTTAAAGAACAACTAATTCCAATGCTATATAAACTATTTTAAAAAATAGGGATTGAAGGAGTCCTACCAAATTCTTTTTATGACGCAGACATGGTACTAATACCTAAACCAGGTAGGCGGAAAACTGGGAAAGAAAAATATAGACCAATTTCCCTGATGAATATTGATGCTAAAATCTTAAATAAGATATTAGCAAATAGACTTCAGAAAATCATCCCCAGGATAATACACTATGACCAAGTGGGATTTATACCAGGAATCCAGGGCTTGTTCAATATTAGGAAAACTATTAGCATAATCGACTACATCAATAAACAAATTAATAAAAACCATACGATCATCTCAATAGATGCAGAAAAAGCATTTGATAAAATCCAACATTCATTCCTACTAAAAACACTTGAGAGTATAGGAATAAATGGACTTTTCCTTAAAATAATGAGCATATATTTAAAACCGTCAGTAAACATCATATGTAATGGCAATAAAGTGGAACTTTTCCCAGTAAGATCAGGAGTGAAACAAGGTTGCCCACTATCACCATTACTATTCAATACAGTACTAGAAACACTAGCCTAGGCAATAAGAGCCGAGAAAAAGATTCAAGAAATTAGAGTAGGAAATGAGGAAATCAAACTATCACTCTTTGCAAATGACATGATGGTATATTTAGAGAACCCCAAAAACTCTGATAAAAAGCTATTAGAAATAATTCACAACTTTAGCAAAGTTGCAGGATACAAAATAAATCCACATAAATCCTCAGCATTTTTATACATTACCAACACAATCCAAGAGCAAGAGAAACCAAGAGAAATTCCATTCAAAATAACTGTTGATTGTATAAAATATTTAGGAATATATCTACCAAAGGAAAGTCAGGAATTATATGAGCAAAATTATGAAAAACTTAACACAAAAATAAAGTCAGATTTAAATAATTGGAAAGACATTCAGTGCTCTTGGATAGGCCGAGCGAATATAATTAAGATGACAATACTCCCTAAACTAATTTATTTATCTATTTATTCATTATATTATTTAGTGCTATACCAATCATACTCCCAAGAAACTATTTTATTGACCTAGGAAAAATAACAACAGAATTCATATGGAAGAACAAAAGGTCAAGAATTTCAAGGGAAGTAATGAAAAAAAAAATTAAATTAAGGTGGTCTAGCTGTACCTGATCTACAACTATATTATAAAGCAACAGTCACCAAAACCATTTGGTATTGGCTAAGAAATAGACTAGTTGAACAGTGGAATAGGTAAGATAAGAATTCATTATTTGACAAAAATTGCTGGGAAAACTGGAAATTAGTATGGTAGAAACTAGGCATGGACCTACATTTAACACCACATACTAAGATAAGATCAAAATGGGTCCAAGATTTAGGCATAAAGAACAAGATCATAAACAAATTACAGGAACATAGGATAGTTTACCTCTCAGACTTGTGGAGAAGGTAGGAATTTGTGTCCAAAGGAGAACTAGAGATCATTATTGATCACAAAATAGAAAATTTTGATTACATCAAATTAAAGAACAAGATCATAAACAAATTACAGGAACATAGGATAGTTTACCTCTCAGACTTGTGGAGAAGGTAGGAATTTGTGTCCAAAGGAGAACTAGAGATCATTATTGATCACAAAATAGAAAATTTTGATTACATCAAATTAAAAAGCTTTAGAACAAACAAAACTAATGTAAACAAGATTAGAAGGTAAGTAACAAATTGGGAAAACATTTTTACAGTTAAAGGTTCTGATAAAGTCCTCATCTCTAAAATGTACAGAGAATTGACTTTAATTTATAAGAAATCAAGCCATTCATTCTCCAAATGATAAATGGTCAAAGGATGTGAACAATTTTCAGATGCTGAAATTAAAACTATTTCCACTCATATGAAAGAGTGTTTAAAATCACTATTAATCAGAGAAATCCAAGTTAAGACAACTCTGAAATACCTCTATACACCTGTCAGATTGGCTAAGATGACAGGAACAAATAATGATGAATGTTGGAGGGGATGTGGAAAAACTGGGACACTGATGCATTGTTGTTGGAGTTGTGAAAGAATCCAACCATTCTGAAGATCAATCTGGAATTATGCCCAAAAAGTTATCAAAATGTGCATACCCTTTGATCCAGCAGTGCTACTACTGGGCTTATATCCCAAGGAAATACTAAAGAAGGGAAAGGGACCTGTATGTGCCAAAATGTTTGTGGCAGCCCTTTTTGTAGTGGCTAGAAACTGGAAGATGAATGGATGTCCATCAATTGGAGAATGGTTGGGTAAATTATGGTATATGAATGTTATGGAATATTATTGTTTTGTAAGAAATGACCAACAGGAGGAATACAGTGAGGCTTGCAGAGACTTATATCAACTGATGCTGAGTGAAACGAGCAGAACTAGGAGATCATTATACACTTCAACAATGATACTGTATGAGGATGTATTCTGATGGAAGTGGATATCTTCATCATAGAGAAGAGCTAATCCAATTCCAATTGATCAATGATGGAGAGAATCAGCTACACCCAGAAAAGGAACACTGGGAAATGAGTGTAAATTGTGAGCATTTTTTTTCTTTTTCTTCCCAGATTATTTTTACCTTCCAAATACAATCCTTCCTTTGCAACAACAACAACAACAAAATTTGGTTCTGCTCATATATATTGTACCTAGGATATACCATAAGATATTTAATATGTATGGGAATGCCTGCCATCTAGGGGAGGGGGTAGAGGGAAGGAGGGGAAAAGTTCAGAACATAAGGGAGTACAAGGGATAATGCTGTAAAAAAACTTACCTATGTATATGTACTGTCAAAAAAAAGAGTTATAATTATAAAACTAATTTTAAAAATAATTAATTAATTAAAAAGAAGAAAAATAAAGAAAAACAAGGCTAACTAATAAATGCATAAGACAATATAGCATCATTAAAATGTACATATCCAAAAAATAAATAAATAATATCAGTTAATTATAAAAAAAAAAAAGAAAGGAGGTAGCCTTTTTGAAGAGTTAAGCTACAAAGGGCATAAGTGACAATGAGATAACAAAGTTTAAGAATTTAAAAGAGTAGTATAGTATAACAACTGAATTGGTTCACTAAGTAGTTAAGATGGGGGCAAGAGGAGAGAGGGGCTAGTGAGTGAAAGATTGCTTGGGATAGAATTGAATAGTTATGGTATTGAAGGTCATGATGGGCGGGGGGAAAGGTAGGATTATGTAAAGAAAGGCAGAAGGAGAGATGAAAAGCCAGCAGATTGTAGTTGGACAAGGGAATGGCACCATGCTTAAAGGAGGTTATACTTTTTGTAAGCAACAGCATTTTTAAAGGTATGACTATCTTTATGTGTAGCTGTATTGAAATGTAGGAGTAGCTCATAGTAGGTATGTAGATTGAGAAACTAAATGGTTAGTACAATTAAGGAATAATCAATGTTTGCTGAAGTTCCCTTATATAAAGGTAAGAGTAGTGGAAAAGAGTAAAATTGTAAGTCATTGAGGAAGATAAAAAAATGACATAGGAATCTATTTAGAACAGCTATCATGATTTTGACTGGGTAGTCAATATGAATAGTATAAAAAACTTTAAAAGAAGAAAATCACTGAGTGACGAAGGAAGAAATTTGGAATCTAGAAGAATGGCAAAGAAGGAGCATTCAAACTCCCTATCTCAACAAATGAGTACAACCTAGATGAGAATGAGTGGCCAAGGAGATTGTTATGCTATACCTCGGGGGGAATCCAGTTTTGAGTAACACCTAATAGAAGGAAGCACTGGGAAAGGCATAGATTTAAGATAAAGGACAGTTTGTTATCTATAGAATAGACATTTCAGAAAGCACAATGGAAGATATTTGAGAATTAAGTTTAACTTTTAAAGAAATGGAAATGAGGAATCAGATGGTAGGGGATGAGGAATGAAGTTTGGCTGATGATCTACAGACTCACTGTGAAAGGAAGAATAGGACAAGGTGTAAGAATATTATTACTGATAATAGGGCTCCACTCCTGGAAATGCAAAGAATAAGCACAGCAGAAGATAGAATTGTGAAGTGGAAGGAAGGGCTGATCTTTTTTTCACTGTTGTAAATTCTCCATATCTCAGTTGAGTCTAGCAGCAGGAGGAAGTAAATGCCTTGTGCTGACCATAATACTGGCATTGATTGGTTTGAAGCAGATGGAAGATTCCTACCCTGGCCCCCAGAAGTCTTTCCTCAGAGAATGCAATGTACACACCAGAAGATATAAGGCTCAAAGTAGTAGTACACTCTAATTCTTATCCCTTGCAAAGGCTGTATTTATGGTGGAAATAGGATATGGCAAACTTCATACAGAGATGGAGAACACCTCTAGCAGCCTCTATTCAGAGAATATGCACACTCTGAAGAATAAGGATGTAAGGTTTAGGATGCAAGTTTACCCATCCTTTAATTACGGGTGTCCTACAAAGTTGTGCTGTAAATATTTCCTTTTTTTCTTGATGCCCTCTTATTCAATTACCTCATAATCTTCTTGTGATGAAATTATTATTTCGATATGGATGACTTCAATGATATAATTCTAACTCTTTACTCTATCCTAAGCTTCTGTCCAACATCACTAACCAAACCATGGACATTTTCAATTATATACCTCATAGATATCACAAACAACTTATCCAAAATAAAATTCAATGTCACAATATTTAAAGGCATCTATCTTCCTAACTTCTCTATTCCACCATCCTTCTAGAGGTTCACAGTCTCACAAAAATCTTACTTTTTATTTTCTTCTACCCACACATCCAATCAGATCTGAAACCTTGTTCATTCTGTTTCCATGACATCTATAATGTCTTTCCCATTCTCTCTACTCACACAACCACCACCCTGGCTATATCCTCATTCAAGACCTCATCACCTCCTGTCTAGAATATTGAGATAGCCTTTAAATTGGATTAGTCTCCCTACTTTCAATGTCTCCCCTTTCCAGCTTAATTAAGTCAAGCCACTGAAGTAATTAGAATGAAAGCTTTCTGACCTTGAGTTTAAGAATGAGAATATGTCATGATCAGTGTCACTCACCCATTTCAATTTGTGGTCAATACTTTTCCAAATGAGCAATTCTATGGTAAGCCAACATCCACACTAGAGAAAGAACTAAGCATATGAACAAAACATAGCAAAGAACATCTATTATTTCTCATTATAGTTCTAGGCTTCAGACAATTAGAGTAAATTCCTTATTTGAGGAGAATTAAAATATAAGATTGGAATACTTCCCAATTTACTTAATGTTAGCTATTAATGAAGATGCTTAAAATATATCTCTGATTCCAGGGAATTAGAATCCAGAAGCACAAGTTCTCTTACATGTATTATATCATCTGAGTCTCATCACTCTGAAGTTGATAAATAGTCAGCCAGGATTACCTCTCTCATACACATTGGCTATATGATTCTGAATAAATGACTTGACCTGTCAGTATTCTAGGTAATTTATTAATGCATAAATAGAATAAAAAGATAATAATTCATTCACAAAAGGAATCTTCACTATAATATCTAACAAGTGTTTATTTAGTCTCTGATTAAAGAATTGTAAGGAGGAGTTTACTCCCTCTTGAGGTAGACCACTTGAGAGAATGTCTTTATCGAGAAGTTTCCTACCCTATCTATCACCTATGTAACATTTCAAGATTTGCAAAGAACTTTACACATATTATTTCACTTGAATTGTGACTTTCCCATGGTCATATATGTATTAACTATGAGAGGCAGAATGACATAGTGGGGAATCAGGGTGATCCCATTTTATGTCATTTACTAGCTGTGTAACCTTACATGGATGTGAAGATCAAAAAAGTTAATGCATACAAAGTGCAATGAATTAAGGTACATTAAACCTTTAAAATATTCTATAAATGCTAACTAATATTATTAGGTGTCAGAGATGACATTTGAACTTAAGATTTTCTAACTTAATACATAAAAACTACATCTCAGAGCAAGTTTAATCTACAATAGACAGCAATATATTTTGTATTAGTTTAATAATGTCTATAAAATTTTATTCATCATATTACATAATGAGGATAAGGGGAAGGGGAAGACACAATTCTTATCTTAAAGGAGATCACATGGCAGATGCATATGTACTCTCTGATGATTACCTGGCCTAGTGTACACAACACAGAAATTTGCCATATCAGCTGAGCAGAGAAATAAATCAAGCAAACTGAGCTTTTTTTTTTTTTTTTTTTTTTTTTTTTTTTTTTTTTTCTATAGAATGACCTTTCACTAGACAAACTGGCTGTTCCATTTGGACTATGAAGGCTTATCAAATAAAGACCTCACCAACTTCTCAGCAGTTTTAATAGCCAAGGGAAATCATGAGGTCTCTGAGAAGGAAGATTTCACTATTTCCAATGAGACTATAATCATTAACACTGGGCTCCACTTGTCACAACATTTTTAAAGAGAATTAGAATAAAGTGTCTATTCTTAGATTTAATCTTTTTTTTTTTTATTTCCACTGTTAATCTTCCAAAGTAAGATAATTTTTTAAAGCGTTCTGTAATTGGTAGGATTTTATTACATTTAAATTAAAGATGACATATTGATTTTCCCTACTATTGTTAAACAAACAAAAGCTGTCTTTGCTTCTCTTGAATGTTAGCTAATATTAATTAGAGAAGACAAATGCTTAGTGGGCATTTTGTGAAAAACAAGATTTTACAAGTTTACAAGTTATTTCATGTAATAGTTGTAGTACTAGTAGTAGCAGCAGCAAGAACAATGAACCAGTACTAAAATACTTCAGAATGAATAAAGAATGATCTTAGAACTGGTACAAAACATCAAATAAGGTATGAATAGATCTGCCCTTTGTTTCCTTTGTCTTCATTCGCACCTTTAGTTCTGAACTACTCTTTAGTATCCCATGAAAGAATAAGTGGAGGAAAGTAAAGGAAATATGACTGAATGTAGATTGACAATGCTTTCTGGGCAATTAGTAATAAATAGGTATAAGTAGGTATCATCCTCAAATGCTGTTAAATTTATTTAGGACACTTACCTTTTAACATGGCTCATGAACATCATGAACCAAGTATCCAATGGCAAAAGTGATTTCAGCCCTAAGAAAGATGCTGCTAATCATGATGAAGTATATTAGAAAAAATAATGAATTTGATATCAGAGGACATGGGTTGAAATCCCTATACTGCTACATAGAAACTAATTTTCTTGAATAAGTCACTTAACATCTTAAGGTTTCATTTTCCTTATATATGTCAAATAAGCAGAGTGAATTAAGGAACTTTCTCTAAATACATGCTTCTATCAACTATTACTAATAATAATAGTTTATCTTTTATGAGTACAAAATGTGTTCCTCAAAACATCAGTATTTCAGTGCAAATATCAGCTGCACTCTTAAAATGTGGAAAGAGAAGTTTGCATGGTCAGATTTTTCTATATTGTACATTTTTACATCCATAGAAAATTATTTTCTCTATCCCTGGAATATTTTCCTCCCAAGCATTATTTAAAAGGGCTTTCATGCTTCATTTTGTATAAAGATTGGTTTTCTTTCTTCCTTTTCAGTTTCCTTTTATAACAGACAATTGACTTCTTTCTGAGAAGACAATGGACCCTTTAAATTCATGGAAATATTGCCTTTAATATTAGAATATTAATTCTTTCTTGCTCAATACTTTAGTTTTCAGAACATAGGACCTATGGTGAGAATCTTTCATGTCTGTGAAGATTTTAGAATCTAGAGCTGTTATTTATATAAATGATTGGATGTATCCCTGCTCAAATCTCTCCATCTCTATCTGGATAAGAGAAATACTATAGTGAGCAACTTGTGTTGATAGTCTCTTGTGTGATAAGAATTCCATTTAAACCTCTATCTTTGTATTCATCACTTGATATTCTTGTACAATATGTATTAATTTATTTGTTAAGATGGAGATATTAAATATAAATCATGAATTTGAATTCACTGGGCAAATCATTTCAGTACCCTACTCATCAAACTATCTTGACTCTAAGAAGTATGAGATCATAACTTTAAAGATGAACTCAATATATATATATATATAGACATATATATATATGTCTTTTTATATATATATATATATATATATATATATATGTATATATATATATATGTGTGTGTGTGTGTGTGTGTGTGTATGTATGTATGTATTTTGCTTCCTAGTAATCCTGTCTAGTTCTGAAGAAAATAGCTACATAGTTCAATGGGCAGAGCTGGACTTAAAATCAGGAAGATATAAGTTCACATATGGCTTCGGAAACTTATTAACTTAACATTGGTCTACGTCAGTTTCTTCATCTATATAATGAGGATAAAAATAACACATACCTCTCAGGGTTGTTAAAATAAAATAAAATTTAATAATAAATTAAATTTTTAAAAATAGAGATAAAGATATGTTAAATAATAAAATTTAAAATACATTATGATAATAATAATTACTGGAAGTTTGATTAAGTCACAATCTCTCTATCATGGAACTTGCCAACTAGGAAGACATAAGTCCCAGAAACACAGGTTGCAGTTATACTCAATATCATATAATAAGTAAATCAGAGAGATATAGATAAAGGACTAATATGAGGTTTGTAATTCTCTCTCATGAATCTAGTAATACATCATGGGCTGGATAATAATACAGGAAAACTACATCTTAAAAAATAATTTATCATCTTGCCACTTCTCTAGACTTCCCTATTTTTGTTGTTAATATCATTATTCTCCCAATAGTCCAGGTTCCAAACTATTGATTCCTCTCTTGACTGCTCCCCCTTCCTCATCAAAACTTAAAAAGATATACAAGTATTATCATCATGATCATTGAATGATGTCTTTAATGATCAAGTTATAAAGTTATTAATTCTAATATATATATATATATGTGTGTGTGTGTGTGTGTGTGTGTGTGTGTGTGTGTGTGTGTGTGTGTGTGTATGTGTGTGTGTGTGTGTGTTTTCTTGTCTAGCACTTAGTGCTGAATCTGGAACATAGTAGTTGGTTATTAAATGTTTATTGACTGACTTGCTCCATGTTTTTGTTATTTAGTTGTGGATGATTCTTCATAACCCCATTTGGGGTTTTCTTGGCAAAGACACTAGAATAGTTTGCTGCTTCCTTCTTTAGCTCATTTTACAGCTAATCAAACTTTGGAAAACAGGTTAACTGACTTATCCAGGGTTATATAGATAGTGAGTGTGTGATACCAGATTTAAAATCAGGTCTTCTTGATTCAAAGTGTAACACCCTATCCACTGAGATACTAGCAGCTTCAGGTCACATATGCAATAAGTTGATAAAATAGAACTTGAATACAGGCCCTCCAACACTCTAAATTCAGTGCCACTTAAGCTCTACTTTGTTGCCCAAAGTCACATTTCTCTATGATTCCTTTATCCTTTGAGAGTGATAAAATCTTACTCTTAATGGCTAGAAGGGCTATAAGAGAGATTATCTTGTCAGGGCTGTAAGAGAGATTATCTTGTCCAAGTCTTTTATTTTCCAAAAGAAGAAACAATTATGTAGAGTGAAAACAAGCTTCTTAAGGTCATAGAGATAGCAAGTATGTGTATATATATATATATATATATATATATATATATATATATATATATATATATATATACATGTATGTATATATACGTATATATACATGTATGTATATTAGTTCATTTAAGCCCCCATTTCTTATTATTTTATAGTATCTGAATAATACATGTAAAATTTTCAGATAGTCATGTATCAATTTTATTATGTGAATCATGTTTGCCCTGGGAAATAGCTAAATAGGTTTCTGTAAAACATTTTATCTCCTGAGTTTTTGCACCTTAGGTATAACATAGAATGCAATAAATGTTTCTATACTAACTTATTTGTCATTTACTACTGAATTTGAGACATTTTTAATGGGAAGGTTGATCTTCCTCCATCTTTGTAGTTAAGGTTCTCATCAGTGTTTATACGAACAAAATCAAAACAAAAATAAAACAAAAAAAAATGTGACTGAAAGGAATTTCTTTAACTGCACATGCAGTACAACTTCTATTGGAGAGGATAAATACTTCTTGATCTGACCCTAGCTGTCCTTAGAGAAAGGAATGTGTGAGGGGCATACATGTACAGTTTCTCAGATAGCTCTTATTTTCATGGCTCTCCAGTCCAAATACAAAATCATCATTTTTTAATTGAAACAAACTCTTGAACTTTTAAAAAATGAATTAAGTGAGGGTAAGAATTTACAGAAGTTAGAGCCTGATAAAAAATACATTTTAAAACTAAATCTGAAGCTGAAGTACAATGGCAGAGGAAAGGCAGAAAGAAGTCCAGGTGAATTGTCTCATCTTTTCCCTCCAAACAACTTTAAAGTAAAGGCTCAAATTAAATTTTGAAGCAGCAGAGCCAACAAAAGATCAGGCAACCCATTTTTCTAGCTTCTAGCTAGGAGTTTAGCATGCGAGATCTATGACAGGGTACTGGGAGCTGCATGAATTGCATTCTGCAATAATACCAGGAGTAGGTCTTGGAGATGCTTGGGAGAGCAGCAGCAACGGCAACAACATTTTGAGAGCTCTCAGTCCAGAGAAAACAAGAGTTTCACACAACTGATCAGAAGAGATTACAGGACATTTTTGCTGGCACTGGGTAAAACTTGTGCTAATTGTCGACTCTCTTGCCCATATACAGTTTTGCGTCATGATTTCATTAAAGAAAAAAGTAATCGTGGTTATTCATAAGAATTCCGGGACCTTAGTTACAATTTCAAAGTAGAAAGGAGCACTAACACTATGGCTACAGGAAATCAGGAAACCTAGATATAGTTCCAGGGACAAAAGAAGTGTTGTTTCCTAGAGACAAACTCCAATAATAATGGTAACTCATATTTCTGTAGTGCTTTATAGTTTTTCAGGCACTTTCTTCACCAAAAAAAAAAAAAAAAAAAAAAAAAATAGATGAGGTTTTTTTTGTTTTTTTTTTTTTTATTTTATGAATTTTCCATTAGAAATTATCTTATGGGGCAGCTAGGTGGTGCAGTGGATAGAGCACCAGCCTTGAATTCAGGAGGACCCAAGTTCAAATCTGGTCTCAGACACTTAACACTTCCTAGCTGTATGACCCTGGGCAAGTCACTTAACCTTAGGCTCAGAGGGAAAAAAAAATTATCTCATATGTAATTGTAGTTTAATTGTATTAAGTTTGTGATTAATAATAATAGCATATAAGTAACACTTTAAGGTTTATAAAGACTTTACAAATCTTATCTCATTGTATCTGTCAATAGTTCTGTGAACTAGGTATTATGATTATCCCCATTTTACTGATCAGGAAATTGAGGAAAACAAAGGTTACATTATTTGCCTAAGTTCACCCAACTAATAAGAATCTGAGTGTGGCTTGAATTCAGGCCACTATTCATTGAACCTCCTAGTTGCCATTAGCTAGGAAATTCAAAGACTTTCATAGATTGTGAAGAAATAAGTACTTTGTGATAATTTACCTAAATTGTGCCTATTCACAAGGAATAGTCTTATTTGAAGTAGTGAATACATCTAGAACAATTGTAGCATGTAGAAAGTATTGGTAAATAGTTGTTGTTAATTAATATTTTTTAAAATATGAACTGAAACATGAAAGTAAACTAGACCACTCAACTAGCTCATTGTCCCTTCTTAATAATGTCTACCCAAAATTATGTATTAATTGATAAACTCTTGATTGTCTACAAAACTATATATAATTAGAGCAACAGTTTTAGTATAATATATTATAATAACAAATATAATACAATATAATATGATATGATATAATATATTATAACATAATATAATATAATATAATATAATATAATATAATATAATATAATATAATATAATATAATATAATATAATATAATATAATATAATATAATATAATATAATATAATATAATATAATATAAATATAAATATAATAAAATATATAAGTCCAGAGAGAAGACAGTTTAACCATATTCTTCTGAATTAAATTAAACTCCCTAAACTTCTGCTTTAACACATAAAGCCCTGCTTTGTGTCTTCTAAATAATAGCTGCTTGTTAGAATCACTGCACTTCTTGAAAAATTGTAGGTTTAATCCCTTCTTGCTTCTTGTGTCTAACAGAGATTCTTTTGGAAGTTATACAAGGCCTTTTCTTGGCTCTCATTTAATACTTCAGAGCTTGATACAATCAGTAAAATAATCCTCAAATTGAAACACTTAGATAGTACTACTCCTGTCTTTCTTCAATTTTGATTCTACCCTTGATATGGTGACAAAATAGGTTTGAAGAGATTTTTTAATATGTCACTATTTTATTGAAATTAAAGTCCATTGGAATATTATTAATTTTCAAGTTATGTTACATGACTGCAAATAAGGCATACAGTACTAATCAAGGAATTAAAGTTGCATAGTACACAAAAGGGAACAGAGAAGAACATGGTAGCTAGCCATAGGCAGGCTACAGTAAATGACTAATGAGAAAGGAATAGAAGAGGTCTTACAAAAAATGCCATCAGAACAATGTACTTCTATGCAAGATGAGCTGAAGTGATATCCATCTGATGTATTTATTTCCAAAATGCTCCATTTGTATCCACACAGTGTCAGAAGAAGTTCTGCAGCATTATGTGACCCCTAATGCACCATCATGTACGGTGTTAAGTGTGTGTCAGTGCCTAGTTTCCGATTTTCCCAGCAATTTTTATCAAACATGAGTTCTTATCCCAAAAGCTGGGGTCTTTGGGTTTGTCAAACATTAGATTATTAAAGTTATTGGCTGTTTTGTCCTTTGAACTTAACCTATTCCATTGATCAACTAGTCTATTTCTTAGCCAATACCAAATGGTTTTGGTAACCACTGCTTTATAATATAATTTTAGATCTGGTACAGCTAGGCCACCTTCATTTGATTTTTTGTTCATTAATTTTCTTGAAATTCTTGACCTTTTGTTTTTCCAGATGAATTTTGTTGTTATTTTTCTAGGTCATTAAAATAATTTCTTGGGAGTCTGATTGGTATACCACTAAATAAATAGATTAGTTTAGGTGGTATTGTCATCTTTACTATATTCAGTCAGCCATTCCAAGACCACTTAATGTTTTTCCAATTGTTTAGATGTGACTTTATTTGTGTGGAAAGTGGTTTGTAGTTTTGCTCATATAATCCCTGACTTTCTTTTGGAAAATAGGTTCCCAAATATTTTATACTGTCTACAGATATTTTAAATGGAATTTCTCTTAGTATCTCTTGCTGTTGGATCTTGTTGGTTATGTATAAAAATGCTGAGGATTTATGTGGATTTATTTTATATCCTGCACAACTTTGCTAAAGTTGTGGATTATTTCTAATAGCTTTTTAGTAGAATCTCTGGCATTCTATAAGTATACCATCATAACATCTGCAAAGTGATAATTTGGTTTCCTCATAATCTACTCTAATTCCTTTAATCTGTTTCTCAACTCTTATCGCAGAAACTAGCATTTCTAATACAATATTGAATAATAATGGTGATAGTAGGCAACTATGTTTCACTCCTGATCTTATTGGGAATGGTTCCAGTTTATCCCCATCAATATGATGCTTACTGAAGCTTTTAAATAGATGTTACTGACTATTTTAAGGAAAAGTGTGTTTATTCCTATATTCTCTAGTGTTTTTAATAGGAATGAATGTTGGATTTTATCAATTTTTTTCTACATCTATTTATATGATCAGATGGTTTTTGTTAATTTGGTTATTGATAAAGTTATCAAACTATGCATACCCTTTTATCCAGCAATGTTACTATTGGGTTTATATCCCAAAGAGATTTTAAAGAAAGGAAAGGGGCCTGTATATGCAAGAATATTTGTGGCAGCCCTCGTTGTAGTGGCCAGAAACTGGAAACTGAGTGGATGTCCATCAATTGGAGAATGATATAAATATTAATATGAATATTATGGAATATTATTGTTCTGTAAGAAATGACAAGCAGGATTATTTCAGAAAGGCATGAAGTGACTTACATGAACTGATGCTGAGTGAAATGAGCAGAACCAGGAGATCATTATATACTTCAACAACAATACTATATGATGATCAATTCTGATGGACATGGCCCTCTTTAACAATGAGATGAACCAAATCAGTTCCAATAGATCTGTAATGAATTGAACCAGCTACACCCAGGGAAAGAACTCTGGGAGATGACTATGAACCACTACATAGAATTCCCAATACCTTTATTTTTGTTCACCTGCATTTTTTCTTTCCTTCACAGGCTAATTGTATACTATTTCAAAGTCTGATTCTTTCTGTAAAGCAAAATAACTGTATGGACATGTACACATATATTGTATTTAAGTTATACTTTAACATATTTAACATATATTGGTCAACCTGCCATCTATAGGAGAGGGTGGGGGAAGGAGGGGAAAAGTTGGAACAAAAGGATTTGCAACTGTCAATGCTGAAAAATTACCCATGCATGCATCTTGTAAATAAAAAGCTATAATAAAAAAAAATGAAAAAAAATTTGGTTATTGATTTAGTCAATTATGCTAATAGTTTTCCTAATATTGAATGAGCCATGCATTGCTGGAATAAATCATACTTGGTTATGGTGTATTATCCTGGGGATAATTTTCTGTAATCTTTTTGCTAATATTTTATTTAAGATTTTTGCCTCAATATTCATTAGGGAGATTGGTGTATAATTTTCTTTCTCTGTTTTCAACCTACCTGGTTTAGGTATCAGTACCATGTCTGTGTCATAAAAGGAATTTGGTAAGACTCCTTCAATCCCTACATTTTCAAATAGTTTATGTATTATTATTGGAGTTAAATGTTTGGTAGAATTCACATGTAAATCCATCTGATACTGGGGATTTTTTCTTAGAGAGCTGATTAATAGATTGTTCTATTTCTTTTTCTAAGATGGGACAGTTGAACCAATTTACTTCTTCCTTCTCTATTAATCTGGGCAAGCTATATTTTTAAGGTATTCTTCCATTTCATTTAAGTTATCTAATTTATTGGCATAAAGTTGGGCAAAGTAACTCCTAATTATTGCTCTAATTTCCTCTTCATTAGTAGCAAGTTCTTTTCATTTTTAGGACTAATAATTTGATATTCCTGTTTTCTTTTTCTAATCAAATTTACCAAGGGTTTATCTATTTTGCTGTTTTTTTTTCATAGAACCAACTCTTAGTTGTATTTATTAGTTCAATAGTTATTTTTTTACTTTTAATTTTATTAATATCTCCTTTTATTAGAATTTCAAGTTTAGTGTTTGACTGGAGGATTTTAATTTGCTCTTTTTCTAGCTTTAAATTTTTCTAAATTTATTTTTCATCAGAAATAGAGGAATTCACCTATTTTATTGAATGTCCATATTCTTCCCTGGGGGAAAAAATGCTCATTTTGGCTGGGTAAGTTTTTCTTGGCTGCAAACCAAATTCCTTAACCTTTCAGAATATCAGATCCCAGGCCCTTTGATCTTTAATGTGGACACTGCTAGATCATGAGTAATCCTTATTGTGGCTACTCTGTATTTGATTTTTTTTCTAGCTACTTAACATTTTTTTCAATTTTTTCATTTTTTTGGTTTTGCTTATTTGATTCTTGATGTCTCCTCAAGTCATCCATTTCCATTTGTTAAATTCTGATTTTTAATGAGTTCTTTTCTTCATCTACTTTTTTATTTCTTTTTGTAATTGTCCAATTGAATTTTTAAATGAGTTGTTTTATTCTATGGAATTTTTTCCATTTCACTAATTTTATTTTTTAGAAAGCTATTTTCTTTTTTCAATTCACCAATTCTGTTTCTCAGGGATTTGATTTCTTTTTCCACTCTGTCTTTAAATGAGTAGGATGACTTATACAGACTCTCTTGCCAAGCTTCCCTTTCCTTTCCCCATTTTTCTTCTAGCTCTCTTGTAAGATCCTTTTTTACATTTCTTCTAAGAGAGCCTTGTGTGGTGGGGACCAGATCTTATCCCCCTTTGGGGTTTCATCTAGAGAGAATCTGTTTTTAGTCTCAGGGTTTGAAGTTTGCTTTTTCTCAGTATAAAAGTTATCTATAGTTAGAGAGCACTTTAACTTTTTACTCATTTTAACAAACAAACAAACAAACAACAAAGAGAACCTGCAGTCTGCTTTTAGAACAGATAACAGGAAGTAGCAATGAAGCAGCAGTGGGACAGCAATGGCAGCACTGGAATCAGCAGTTATGTTCTAAGATTGTTCTGAGTCACTCTGGGCATTAGGTGGGTGTGGCCAGGTCCTGAGAAACTCCATCATTTTGTGGTCACATTCTTTACCCTTTACATTTATAGCTTCTCTTCTGATCTATTGGCTTGCTGCCAGGAAAAAAGTAGCTCACACTGTGGTAAAGTTCTCCCTGCAAATTTCCGTAGGCTGAGACCACTCCCCACCCCCCTCTGGTCTGCTCAGCATGAGTTGCCTTACATACTCTGACTGCCAACTTTCCTGATGCTGGGCCTGGCCCAATTGTCCCCATCCATGAGCAAAACCAGACCTTTTCTGATGAATTTCAAGAATATCATCTGTCGGTAATGTGTTGTACTCCCCATATTTGTAGGTTTTGACAGTTAAACACCAATTCTGAGGCCTTTCATAAAAGAAGTAGCCTGAGGACAAGGAAGAGCTTAGATAGATGCATGTGTCTTCTCCACCATCTTGGCTCTGCCTCCTCAACCATTCTTGATAAAAAGACCAGAGCTAAATAAAAAACAATGACTTAAAAAGAAAAACAGAAAAGGATAATCACAAAAAACTTGAAAAGATTAAAGAATTTACATTCTCACATGGGAAGATAATGCTCATGACTCACTATGAGGGTTTTAGAAGGAGTATAGATAGACTGAGGGCACACTTATGAGTTGAATATCATGGAACGATGTTGGAAAAATATAATTAAGGAGTGAGAAAAGAATGTACTAGGAGAAAGAAAAAGGTGGAATGGAGTAAATTATATCACATGAAAGAGGCAAAAAAGGTGTTTTTTTCAGTAGAGGGAAAGATGAAGGAGAAGAGGAGTAATGAGTGAACGTTTCATCAAAATTGATTCAAAAAGAGAATAATATATGCAATTAATTAAGTATAGAAATCTATTTCATCCAACAGGAAAGTCATAAGATAAAGGGATTGGGAAGGGGATGGCTGGAAGGCAGATTGGAGGAGGAGAAGTTAGAAACAAAAGACTTTTGAGGTGAGACAGAATGAAAGGAGAAAGAATAGAATAAAAGGGGAGGTAGAATGGATCCAAATTCAGTTAGCAATAGTAAATGTGAAAAAAAAATTTTGAAGAAACTTTCTCTAATAAAGGCCTCATTTCTCAAGCTTATAGAGAACTGAGTCAAATGTATATAAAATAAGAGCCATTCCCCAATTGATGAATGATCAAAGGATATGAACAATTTTCAGATAAAGTAATAAAAGCTATCTATAGCTATGTGAAAAATTCTCTAACTCATTATTGATTGGAGAAATGCAAATGAAAAACATTTTTTTAAATATTATCTCACATTTTAGGTTGGCTAATAGAAAAGAAAAGGAAACTAGCACATATTAGAGGGGATGGAGAGAGGGGAATGAGGCATTAAAATCTTGTTGGTACAGTTAAGAACTGATTCAACCAAACTGGGACATATGCATTATTGATGGAGTTGTGAATGGATCCAACCATTCTGGAGAGCAATTTGGAACTATACTCAAAAAGTTATCAAATTGTGCATACCCTTTGATCCAGCAGTGTTACTACTGGGCTTATATCCCAAAGAGATATTGAAGAAGGGACAGGAACCTGTATGAGCAAAAATGTTTGTGGCAGGTCTTTTCATAATGACTACAAACTGGAAATTGAATGAATGCTCACCAATTGGAGAATACCTAAATAAATTATAGTATATAAATGTTTTGGAATATGATTGTTCTATAATATACAGTAGGATGATTACATGAATTAATGCTAAGTGAAATGAGCAGAACCAGGAGATCATTATACCCTTCAACAACAATACTATATGAGGATCAATTGTGATCAAGTGGCTATTTTCAACAATGAGAGGATCCAAGTCAGTTCCAGTTGATCTATAATGAACAGAAACAACTACACCCAGAGAAAGAACATGGGAAAATGAGTATGAACTACAATGTAGCATTTCCACTCTTTCTATTATTGTTTGCTTGAATTTTTGTGGTTGTTTTTTTCTTCTCAGGTTATTTCTCACCTTCTTGCAGCAAGATACCTGTATAAATATGTATACATATATTAACATACACTTTAACATATTTAATATGTATGAGACTATGTGTCATCGAAGGGAGGTGGTGGAGGGAAGGAGAGGAAAAGTTGAAACAAGTTTTTGCAAGGATCAATTTTGAAAAAGTACTCATGCATGTGTTTTGTATATAAAAAGCTATAATTAAAAAAAAGAAAAAAACTGATCCAACCGTTCTATAGAGTAATTTTGGAATTATGATAATTTCACTAATAGTTCTGTACAAAATTTTTTTAACTTCTTTGTCTATTATTTTTTATAATTATAACATTTTTGACAGTATATATGAATAGATTTTTTTACAACATTATCCCTTGTACTCTTTTCTGTTCCGAATTTTTCCCCTCCTTCCTTCCACCCCCTCTCCTACATGGCAGGCATTCCCATATATATTAAATATATTATAGTATATCCTAGGTACAATATATATGTGCAGAACCGAATTTTGTTGTTGTTGTTGTTGTTGTTGCAAAGGAAGAATTGTATTCGTAAGGTAAAAATAATCTGGGAAGAAAAAAAATGCTAACATTTTACACCCATTTCCCAGTATTCCTTTTCTGGATGTAGCTAATTCTGTCCATCATTAATCAATTGGAATTGGATTAGCTCTTCTCTATGTTAAAGATATCCACTTCAATCAGAATACATCCTCATACAGTATCATTGTGTAAGTGTATAATGATCTCCTAGTTCTGCTCATTTCACTCAGCATCAGTTGGTAAGTCTCTTCAAGCCTCATCCCTCCTGTTGGTCATTTCTTACAGAACAATAATATTCCATAACATTCATATATCATAATTTACCCAACCATTCTCCAACTGATGGACATCCATTCATTTTCCAGGTCTAGCCACTACAAAAATAGCTGCCACAAACATTTTGGTACATACAGGTCCCTTTCCCTTCTTTAGTATTTCCTTGGGATATAAGCCCAGTAGTAGCACTGTTGGGTAAAGGGTATGCACATTTTGATAACTTTTTGGGCATAATTCCAGATTGCTCTCCAGAATGGTTGGATTCTTCCACAACTCCACCAACAATGCATCAGTGTCCCAGTTTTCCCACAGCCCCTCCAACATTCATCGTTATTTGTTCATGTCATCTTAGCCAATCTGACAGGTGTGTAATGATATCTCAGAGTTGTTTTAATTTGCATTTCTCTGATCAATAGTGATTTTAAACATGTTTTCATATGAGTGGAAATGGTTTTAATTTCAGCATGTGAAAATTGTCTCTTCATATCCTTTGACCACTTATCAATTGGAAAATGGCTTGATTTCTTATAAATTAAAGTCAATTCTCTGTATATTTTGGAGATGAGGCCTTTATCAGAACCTTTAACTGTAAAAATGTTTTCCCAATTTGTTACTTCCCTTCTAATCTTGTTTGCATTAGTTTTGTTTGTGCAGAAACTTTTTAATTTGGTGTAATCAAAATGTTCTATTTTGTGATCAATAATGGTCTCTAGTTCTCCTTTGGACACAAATTCCCTCTCCACAAGTCTGAGAGGTAAACTATTCTATGTTCCTGTAATTTGTTTATGATCTTGTTCTTTATGCCTAAATCTTGGACCCATTTTGATCTTATCTTAGTATGTGGTGTTAAATGTGGGTCCATGCCTAGTTTCTGCCATACTAATTTCCAGTTTTCCCAGCAGTTTTTGTCAAATAATGAATTCCTATCCCAAAAGTTGGGATCTTTGGGTTTGGAAAACACTAGATTGCAATTTTTATTCACTATCTTGCCCTGTGAACCTAATCTATTCCACTGTTCAACTAGTCTTTTTCTTAGCCAATAACAAATGGTTTTGGTGAGTGTTGCTTTATAATATAGTTGTAGATCAGATACAGCTAGACTACCTTCATTTATTTTTTTTTCATTACTTCCCTTGAAATTCTTGACCTTTTGTTCTTCCATATGAATTCTGTTGTTATTTTTTCTAGGTCATTAAAATAGTTTCTTGGGAGTCTGATTGTTATAGCACTAAATAAATAAATTAGCTTAGGGAGTATTGTCATCTTAATTATAATCGCTCAGCCTATCCAAGAGCACTCAATGTCTTTCCAATTATTTAAATCTGACTTTATTTTTGTGTCAAGTGTTTCATAATTTTGCTCATATAATTCCTGACTTTCCTTTGGTAGATATATTCCCAAATATTTCATACTATCAACAGTTATTTTGAATGGAATTTCTCTTGGTTTCTCTTGCTCTTGGATTGTGTTGGTAATATATAAAAATGCTGAGGATTTATGTGGATTTATTTTGTATCCTGCAAGTTTGCTAAAGTTCTGAATTATTTCTATTAGCTTTTTAGCAGAGTCTTTGGGGTTCTCTAAGTATACCATCATGTCATCTGCAAAGAGTGATAGTTTGATTTCCTCATTATCTACTCTAATTCCTTGAATCTCTTTCTCGGCTCTTATTACCAAGGCTAGCGTTTCTAGTACTATATTGAATAGTAATGGTGATAGTGGGAAAAATTGTTTCACTCCTGATCTTACTGGGAAAGGTTGCAGTTTATTTCTATTGCATATTATGCTTACTGATGGTTGTAAATATATGCTCCTGATTATTATAAGGATTAGTCCAAGCGTTTTTAGTAGGAATGAATGGTGGATTTTATCAAATGCTTTTTCTGCATCTATTGAGATGATCATATGGTTTTTATTAATTTGATTATTAATATGGTCTATTATACTAATATTTTCCTAATATTAAACCAGCCCTGCATTCCTGGTATAAATCCTACTTGATCATAGTGTATTATCCTGGGATGATTTTCTGAAGTCTTTTTGCTAATATCTTATTTAAGATTTTAGCATCAATATTCATTAAGGAAATTGGTCTATAGTTTTCTTTCTCAGTTTTCAATCTACCTCGTTTAGGTATCAGTACCATGTCTGTGTCATATAAGGAATTTGTTAGGATTCCTTCAATCCATATTTTTTCAAATAGTTTATATAGCATTGGAGTTAGTTGTTCTTTAAATGTTTGGTAGAATTCACATGAAAATCCATCTGGTCCTAGGGCTTTTTTTCTTAGGGAGTTGGTTAATAGCTTGTTCTATTTCTTTTTCTGAGATGAGACTATTTAGACTGCATATTTCTTCCTCTGTTAATCTGGGCAAGCTATATTTTTGAATGTATTCTTCCATTTCATTTAAGTTATCGAATTTATTGGCATAAAGTTGAGAAAAGTAGCTCTTAACTATTGTTCTAATTTCCTCTTCCTTAGTGGTGAGTTCTTCCTTTTCATTTTCAAGACTAACAATTTACTTTTTCTTTTTCCTTTTTTTAATCAGGTTTACTAAGGGTTTGTCTATTTTGTTGGTTTTTTCATAGAATGAACTCTTAGTTTTATTAATTCAATAATTTTCTTACTTTCAATTTTATTAATCTCACCTTTTATTTTTAGAATGTCAAGTTTCGTGTTTGTCTGGGGGTTTTTAATTTGTTACTTTTCTAGCAATTTTAGTTGTAAGCCCAATTAATTGACCCTCTCTTTCTCTATTTTATGCAAGTAGGCCCCTAGTGATATAAAACTTCCCCTTATTACTGCTTTGGCTGTATCCCACACATTTTGGTATGATGTCTCATTATTGTCATTTTCTTGGGTGAAGTTATTAATTATGTCTATGATTTGATGTTTTACCAAATCATTCTTTAGTATAAGATTATTTAGTTTCCAATTATTTTTGGTCTATTTTCCCCTGGCTTTTTATTAAATGTTATTTTAATTGCATTATGGTCTGAAAAGGATGTATTTACTATTTCTGCCTTACTGCATTTGATTTTCAGGTTTTTATGCCCTAGTATATGATTAATTTTTATATAGGTTCCATGAACTGCTGAGAAGAAAGTATACTCCTTTCTGTCTCCATTTAGCTTTCACCAAAGATCTATCATATCAAACGTTTCTAGGATCCTATTTACCTCTTTGACTTCTTTCTTATTTATTGTGTGGTTTGATTTATCTAATTCTGAGAGTGCAAGGTTGAGATCTCCCACTATTATAATTTTGCTGTCTATTTCTTCTTGCAGCTCTCTTAATTTCTCTTTTAAGAATTTAGATGCTGTACCTCTTGGTGAGTATATGTTTAATATTGATACTGCTTCATTATTGATGCTACCCTTTAGCAGGATATAATGCCCTTCCTTATCTCTTTTAATTAGATCAACTTTTGTTTTTGCTTGATCTGAAATGAGGATGGCTACCCCTGCTGTTTTGGCTTCACCTGAAGCATAGTAGATTCTGCTCCACTCTTTTACTTTTAGTTTGAATGTATCACCCTGTTTCAGGTGTATTTCCTTTAAACAACATATAGTAGGATTCTTACTTTTAATCCAGTCTGCTAACTGCTTCCTCTTTATGAGGCAGTTTGCCCCATTCACATTTATGGTTAGAAGAACTAATTCTATATTGCTTGCCATCCTATTAACCCCTGCTTATGCTTTTCCCCTTTCCTTCCCTCTTACCCCACTACCCAGTATTAAACTTGTGAACACCACTTGCTTTTCACAGCCCTCCCTTTTTAGTATCCCTCCCCCACCTCAATGTTCCTCCCCTTATTTTACCCCTTTTCCTCACAATTTCTGTATTGCCTTCCCCTTAGCTTACTCCTTCCCTCTCACTTTTCAATGAAGTGGAAGAAGTTCCACCATAAATCAAATATGTCTATTGATACATACTATGTTCATCTCCCTCCTTTCTTTTTCTCAGATATAATAGGTTGCCTTTGCCTCTTCATGAGAGGCACTCTACCCTTTTTTATGATAGAATTTCCTTTCCACCTCTAGTTTCTAGGACAAATTATACAAATGTGGCAGAAATATAGTTCTCAAGATTTCTTTTTACCTTTTTAGAAATCTCTTGAGTTCTGTATTTGAAGATCAAACATTTTGTGTAGGTCTTGTTTTTTTCATCAAGAATAGATGGAATTCATTTATTTCATTATATATCCATCTTCTTCCCTGCAAAACGATGCTCATTTTTGCTGGGTAAGTTATGCTTGGCTGCATACCAAGTTCCTTAGCCTTTGGAATATCATGTTCCAGGCCCTTCATTCTTTTAATGTGGATGCTGCTAGATCCTGAGTTATCCTTATTGGGCTCCTCCAAATCTGAATTGCTTTTTTCTAGCAGCTTCCAGTATTTTTTCCTTCATCTGATGGTTCTTGAACTTGGCCAATATATTTCTTGGCGTTTTCATTTTAGGGTCCATTTCAGTAGGTGATCGATGAATTTTTTCAATGTCTATTTTACCCTCTGTTTCCAAAACATCTGGGAAGTTCTCTTTGATAATTTCCTGGAAATAGTGTCCAGGCTCTTTTTTTTCCTCACATTTTTCAGGGAGTCTGATTATTCTCAAATTGTCTCTCCTGGATCTGTTTTCCAGGTCTGTTGTCTTTCTAATAAGGTACTTGACATTCTTTTTAGTTGTTTCATTTCTCTGATTTTGCTTGACTACTTCTTGGTTTCTCCTTGAGTCATTCATTTCTACTTGTTCAAGACTAATTTTCAATGATGTATTTTCTTCACTTACTTTTTAAATATCTTTTTTGTAATTGTCCAATTGTGTTTTTAAGTGATTCTTTTTTTTCTATGGATTTTTTTTTCCTTTTCATATATTTTATTTTTTAGAGAACTGTTTTCTTTTTCCAGCTCACTAATCCTGTTTTCCTTGGAGTTGTTTACCTTTTCTAATTCACTAATTTTGTTTTTCAATGATTTGTTTTCTTTATCCACTCTGTCTTTAAATGCGTTGAATTATTTCTCAAGGCTCTCTTGCCAAGCTTCCCTTTCCTTTTCCCATTTCTCTTCTAGCTCCTTTGTGAGAGCCTTTTTGATTTCCTCTATGAGAGTCTTATATATTGAGGAGCAGATTATATCCCCTTTAGGGGATTCCTCTGGAGATAGTCTGCTTTTTGTCTGTTCCATGTTTGAAGTCTGCTCTCTCTCCATACAGAAGCTATTGATGATGAGAGCCCTTTTGAATTTTTTGTTCATTTTCTCAGAGCAGTACTCAAAGAAAATAAATTGAGCGAAACAATTGGTCTGTTTTTTGGGGGAATGGGGCTGGATGGTGTTAACGGGCTTCCTCTACAGATGAGGGGGGAGGCAGCGAGCCACTAACAGGACAGAGATGGCTGTGCTGCATCTGCTCTCTGAGGCTCTGAGAAAGCACTGAGTCACTCCGGGTGGGGGTAGGGGTGGCTGGGTCCTGAGAGATGCTGGCTTTCCAGGGGTTTTATTCTTCACTTAAGATGTTAACACCCTCTCAGCTGCTCCTGACTTGCTGCCAAGACAGAGTATCCACACTATGTTAAAGTCTTTTCACAGAAATGGAAGAGATTGTACCCCTCCTCCCTCCAGTCTGGGTTGTGTGAGCTGCCTGTCTCTTTCTGGCTGCCTGCCCTCAGTCTGTGCCCAGTCTGTTCAACCTTCCCCCAGCAAACACAGACCTTCTCTGGCGAATTTCAAGGATGTCTTCTGTTAGTGATTATTTGTGGGTTTCTTTTCTGGTCAAGCATTAACTCCGAGGCTTTTCATGAAGTAAGTCCCAAGAGAAAACACAGAGCTCAAGCAGCTGTCTGCCTCCATGCCACCATCTTGGCCGGAAGTCTCTACAAAATATATTTTTAAAGAAAAGGACGTATATATACAAAAATTTCTATAGTGTCTGTTTTCTTGGGGCAAAGGAACAGACATTGAGGAAATACCCATCAAATCAGGGAGTGACTGAATAAATTGTGGTATGTGATAATGATGGAAAATTATTGTTCTATAAGAAATGATGAGAAGGCACTTTCAGAAATCTGACAAAACTTCCATGAGTTGGTGCAAAGGGAAATGTACTGTGTGCCTGCAATATTTGTAAGATGATCAGCTATGAATGACATAAGCATTCTCAGTTACACAATAACCAAGACAACACTGAAGGACTTCTGATAAAAAAAAAAAATGCTAGCCATCTTCAGAGAAAAAAACTTGATAGTGTCTGAATGCATACTGAATCATATATTTTAACTATATTCGTTCTTAAAGGTATTTTGAGGCATCTATATTTTCCTTCACAGCATAATTATGAAAATATTTTGCATGACTACATGAATAACTTTTATTGAATTTTTTGCATTCTCAGTGTGAGGGGAGATAGAACAGAGGAAGGGGAAGAATCAGAAACTCAAAGTTTTAACAATGAATGTCAAAATTTATTTTTATACATGACTAGGGAATTCCAGAGAATTTGGAGGAAGTTTCCATGTGACCAGGAAAAAATAATAATAAAATAATAAAAGCAGCCTGTTTTCAACATATGCTATAACTAATAATAGTTGGCTATGATTTATCTCTAACTTGTTTTCAAAAAATCTATTGTGGGTCAGTAGCTTTTTCAAAAATGTATTAGTAGTAAATCTGTTACACATTAAATCCAATATAGGTTGGATTTGGTTTCACACAGGTTTCACAGGTCACTGCTGAACAATACTGTGTTTTTTATAAATATTGAAATCAGAACATTATGAAAATTATGCACTTTTACACATTAATTCTTTCTAAACATCCTTTCTTCCATTTGTTAAATGGAACAAATGATGAAGTTAATCATTTTTCACAAAATTGTACAATGACAGGAAGCTTAGCAAAAGTTGACTTGAAATATTCCCATAGCAAATCCTTCTGTGTAAATATGCTTTTTACAATCAGACTTTTAATTGATAAAAATTTGTTCAGGACACACATTTTTGTCAACTAATTTAAAACACTGATATTGAATACTTCTATGAACCTCTACTATCAGTGATATGAATGATTTTTCCAATCATATAAATCTATTCCCTTCCAAAACTTCTTCTGTTGTTCAATTCTTGTCCATTTCTTCTTATACATTTACCCAGTACTCTAAAGCATTCAGTATCCCTTTAGATCATTTGTTTTAATCTTTAATTGTGTCCTGGACCCAAAAAGTCTGATGAAGTAGCAATCTGATAAAGTCTGGACTCCTTGGAAAAATGTTTAAATGCATAAAATAAAATATGTAGGATTACTCAAAAAAAGAGTAGTTAAAATTAAAATGTAGGGTTTTTCCAGACATATTTCATGTACCCCCAGTTAAGAACTTTTTTATTATTATTATAGTTTTTTATTTACAAAACATATGTTTGGGTAATTTTTCAACATTGACCCTTGCAAAATCTTCTCTTTCAACTTTTCACCTCCTTCCTCTCACCCCTTTCCCCAGATGGCAGGTAGTCCAATACATGTTAAATATACTAAAGTATATGTTAAATTCATTATATTTATACAGTTATCTTGCTGCATAAGGAAAATCAGATCTAGAAAAAAAGAAAAAATCCTGAGAAGGAAAACAAAAATGCAAGCAAATAATAACAGAAAGAGTGTAAATACTATTTGTCCACATACTCATTTCCCATAGTTCTCTATCTGGATGTAGCTAATTCTCTTCTTTACTGAACAATTGGAACTGGTTTAACTCATCTCATTGTTAAAGAGAGCCACATACATCAGAATTAATCAATGTATAATCACGTTGTTGCTGTGTATAATGATCTCCTGGTTCTGTTTATTTCACTTAGCATCAATTCATGTAGTCTCTCTAGGCCCCCCTGAACTCATCCTGCTAGTTATTTCTTACAGAACAATGATATTCCATAACATTCATATACTACAATTTATTCAGCCATTCTTCACTTGATGGGCATCCATTAAATTTCCAGTTTCTAGTCACTACAAAAAGGGCTGCAACAAACATTTTGGCACACATGGGTCCCTTTTCCTTCTTTAATATCTCTTTGGGATATAAGCCTAGTAGTAACACTGCTGGATCAAAGGGTATGCACAGTTTGATAACGTTTGGAGCATAGTTCAAATTCCTGTCCAGCATGATTGGATTCATTCACAATTCCACCAACAATGTATCAGTATTCCAGTTTTCCCACATTCCCTGCAACATTCACCATTATCTTTTCCTGTCATCTTAGCCAATCTGAGAAGTGTGTAGTGGTATCTCAGAGTTGTCTTGATTTGTATTTCTCTGATCAATAATGATTTGGTGCACCTTTTCATATGACCAGAAATAATTTCAATTTTTTTCATCTGAAAATTGTCAGTTCTTATCTTTTGACCATTTATCAATTGGGGAATGGCTTGATTTCTTATAAATTTGAGTCAATTCTCTATATATTTTGGAAATGAGGCCTTTGAATGTAAAAATATTTTCCCATTTTATTGCTTCCTTTCTAATCTTGTCTGCATTAGTTTTGTTTGTACAAAAAAATTTAACTTCTAGAGGCCGTGCCAAGATGGCGGAGAAGAAACAAACGACTCTGTGAACATCTTCACTCCCTCACAACCAATTAGATAAATTAAGCCTCAAAATAAGCCCTGGACTGATAGATACCACAAGGACTGGAAGCACGACTTACCAGCTGAAGAGAATCTGGAGTTTCAACAGAAAAGGTCAGTCCCCAGGGGAGGAAGAAGAGAGGCCAGCACAGACGGCTGGGTGCTAGCATACTCTGCCGATCACGCTGGGAAGGGCTCTGGGATCAGAGAAGCCACTGAGATAAAGGAATCTGGCACAGGCCATTAGCTCTTCTCTGCTAATTATTTAGCAGTTCAGAAGAGAAAGCTAAAATACTTTAAAAACTCAGATTAGATTTTCCCCGATCCTGGAGGTGACTCAGCAGATCTCGGCACCAGGGGGTGTGGCCTCAGCTACCACCTGAGAATAGTTAAGAGATTGATAAGTGGGTGGATACAGCCCAAGGCAACACACACTGCCTAGTTTAGCTGGAGGGAGTGGAACTCAGCTCCAGGAAGTCCCAGAGAAGCGAAACCTTTGAACTAGGGACCGAGGTTTCTGGCAGACACTTCCAGTTTGAGCACAGGGGCTTTCCACATCACCTGCTGCAGACATCCATGCCCCACTGGGACACATAGGCTGGGCTTTGTGCTGCGTTTACTGTTCAGCGCCCTCGGGGCACAGCAGTGCTAATCACCTCTGAGGCACTTCCAGGGAGGGGGTGGGGAACTCTCTCCCAGAGCTCTATCTTAGCTCAGGCACAGGAGCCGCTGCATCCATCCAGTCTGGGAGGAAGCTGGTAAAGAAGTAAATAAATAATTTCCTACCCCAGGGACAGACCCCAAAAGATTTTTTAAATATGAGCAAAAAAGCCCAAAAAACCATAGATTCCTACTACACAGAGAAAGAGCGGGTATCCAACCCCGAGGAAGTTAACAGCAGAGAGACAGCAGATAACAACCTAAAGGGGAACGATCCCTGCCCCCCATCACATAACTCTCTCCTAGAAGAGACTCTTAAAAAATTAAGGGAGTTTGAAGAAAAATGGGGAAAGGAAAGGGAAGCTATGATAGAGAATAACAACGTCCTGAAATTGGAGTTGGAAAAAATAAAGAATTCACAGGAGATGCAGGGAAACAAAATTTATGAATTGGAAAAGGTTAAAAAAAACACAGGAAAGTAGGATTTCTGAATTGGAAAAGATAAAAAAGTCCCAAGAAAATAGAATTTCTGAATTGGAAAAAGAAAATAATTCTCAAAAAAAAAAAAATTAGGGAAATGGAAAAAAATTCAATAGAGCAAAATAATTCATTTAAAAACAAAATTGGGCATTTACAAAAAGAACTAAAAACTGTGAAAGAAGAAAATAACTCCTTAAAAGTCAGGATGGAACAAATAGAAATGAATGATTCACAGAGAACACAAGAGTCAGTCAAACAAAACAAAAAAAAAAAAAAAAAATGAGAAGCTGGAGAACAATGTCAAATACTTACTGGGAAAATCTATAGACCTGGAAAATAGATCTAGGAGAGATAATCTGTGGATCATTGGACTTCCAGAAAACTATGACCAAAAAAAGAGCCTAGATTCTATTTTACAGGAAATTATCAAAGAGAACTGTCCAGAGATAATAGAAACAGAAGGGAAAGTAGATGTGGAAAGAATTCATCAAAGTCCCTCTGAAATAGACCCTAAAAAAGAACACCACGGAATATAGTGGCTAAGCTGCAGAATTACCACACAAAGGAGAAAATCCTGCAAGCAGCTAGAAAAAAACAATTTAAATACCAAGGTGTCACAATAAGGGTCACCCAAGATCTGGCTGCCTCCACATTAAAAGATAGAAGGGCCTGGAACCTGATATTCCGTAAGGCAAAAGATCAAGGACTGCAACCAAGAATGAACTACCCAGCTAAGTTTAGCATCTTTTTCCATGGAAGAAGATGGTCATTCAATGAAACAGAGGAATTCTATATGTTTCTAAGAAAAAAACCAGACTTAAACAAAAAATTTGATCTACATCCACAAGACTGAAGAGAAACAGAAAAAGGTACACAGAACCCTTGAGAACTGTAACTCTGTTGTGGGTATATAAAAAGTACTCAAGGATAATTTGATTTTACTGATATAAAAGAAAAAAAAAGGGGGGTGTAGTAAAGGGAAGGAGGTCGGTTCAGAAAAAGGGGAAGGAATGATAAAAAGAGGGAAACTACATCCCAGGAAGAGGCATAGAAAATACACCATATCTGAGGGAACTTAGTGAGGGGGAGAATCATTGTGTGAATCTTACTCTCATCAGGAGAGGCTCAAAGAGTAAATAATTAACATATTTGTTTTTCAGAGAAATTTTTCTCACCTCATTAAAAAGGGGGAGAGGAAAAGGGAAAAAGAAAAGGAGAATAAGTGAAGGGACTTGGAGGGAGGGGGGAAGGATACTAAAAAAAAAAAAGAGGGAGGGTTCCAAGTCACAAGGGGAGTCTGTAAATTCAATATCGGGGAGGGGGATCAGGGGGGTCAAGGGAAAAAAGCATAATCTGGGGATAATATGATGGCAGAAAATACAGAATTAGTAATTTTAACTGTAAATGTAAATGGGATGAACGATCCCATCAAAAGGAGATGGATAGCAGATTGGATCAAAAAGCAGAACCCTACAATATGTTGTCTACAGGAAACACACTTAAAGCAGGGAGATACATTCAGTGTAAAGGTAAAAGGTTGGAACAGAGCCTATTATGCTTCAGGTAAAGCCAAAAAAGCAGGGGTAGCTATCCTTATCTCAGATCAAGCAAAAGCAGAAGTAGATCTCGTTAAAAAAGATAAGGAAGAAAATTATATCCTGCTGAAAGGTAGCATAAATAATGAAGCCATATCAATACTAAACATATATGCACCAAGTGGTATAGCATCTAACTTTCTAAAGGAAAACTTAACAGAATTGCAAGAAGAAATAGACAGTAAAACTATAATAGTGGGAGATCTCAACCTTGCACTCTCAGATTTAGACAAATCAAACCACAAAACAAACAAGAAAGAAATTTAAAAAGTAAATAGAACATTAGAAAAACTAGGTATAATAGACCTTTGGAGAAAACTGAATGGCAATAGAAAGGAATATACTTTCTTCTCAGGAGTTCATGGATCCTATACAAAAATTGACCATATATTAGGACATAAAGATCTCAAAATTAAATGTAGGAAGGCAGAAATAATAAATGCCTTCTTCTCAGATCACAATGCAATAAAAGCTACATTCAGTAAAAAGTAATTGGAAACTGAATAATCTCATCTTAAAGAATGACTGGGTGAAACAGCAAATTATAGAAACAATTAACAATTCCACCCAAGATAATGACAATGATGAGACATCATACCAAAATCTTTGGGATGCAGCTAAAGCAGTAATAAGGGGAAATTTTATATCTTCAGAGGCTTATTTGAAGAAAATAGAGAAAGAGAAGATTAACGAATTGGGCTTACAACTTTAAAGGCTAGAAAAAGACCAAATTATAAACCCCCAACCAAAAGTTAAACTTGAAATACAAAAATTAAAAGGAGAAATCAATAATATTGAAAGTAAAAAAACTATTGAATTAATAAATAAAACCAAGAGTTGGTTTTATGAAAAAGCCAATAAAATAGATAAACCTTTGTTAATTTGATCAAAAAAAAAGAAAGAGGAAAATCAAATTGATAGTCTTACAAATGAAAAGGGCTATCTTTCCACCAATGAAGAGGAAATTAGAGAAATAATAAGGAGTTACTTTGCCCAACTTTATGCCAATAAATTTGATAACTTAAGTGAAATGGATGACTTCCTCCAAAAACATAGGCTCCCTAGATTAACAGAGGAGGAGATAAATTGCTTAAATAGTCCCATTTCAGAAAAAGAAATAGAACAAGCTATTAATCAACTCCCCAGGAAAAAATCCCCAGGGCCAGATGGATTCACATGTGAATTCTACCAAACATTTAAAGAACAATTAGCCCCAATGTTATATAAATTATTTGAAAAAATAGGGGATGAAGGAGTCCTACCAAACTCCTTTTATGACACAGACATGGTACTGATACCTAAACCAGGTAGATCGAAAACTGAGAAAGAAAATTATAGACCAATCTCCTTAATGAATATTGATGCTAAAATCTTAAATAAGATATTAGCAAAAAGACTTCAGAAAATCATCTCCATGATAATACATTATGATCGAGTAGGATTTATTCCAGGAATGCAGGGCTGGTTTAATATTAGGAAAACTATTAATATAATTGACCATATTAATAATCAAATTAATAAGAACCATATGATCATCTCAATAGATGCAGAAAAAGCATTTGACAAAATCCAACATCCATTCCTACTAAAAACTCTTGAGAGTATAGGAATAAATGGACTATTCCTTAGAATAATCAGGAGCATATATTTAAGACCTTCAGTAAGCATAATATGCAATAGAAATAAACTGCAACCTTTCCCAGTAAGATCAGGAGTGAAACAAGGTTGCCCACTATCACCATTACTATTCAATATAGTAATAGAAACGCTAGCCTCGGCAATAAGAGCCGAGAAAGAGATTCAAGGAATTAGAGTAGGAAATGAGGAAATTAAATTATCACTTTTTGCAGATGACATGATGGTATACTTAGAGAACCCCAAAGACTCTGCTAAAAAGCTACTAGAAATAATTCAAAATTTCAGCAAAGTGGCAGGATACAAAATAAATCCACATAAATCCTCGGCATTTTTATATATCACTAACAAAATGCAACAGCAAGAGATACAAAGAGAAATTCCATTCCAAACAAATGTTGAGAGTATGAAATATTTGGGAATATATCTACCAAAGAAAAGTCAGGAATTATATGGGAAAAATTACAAAACACTTGCCAAAAAAATAAAATCAGATTTAAATAATTGGAAAGACATTCAGTGCTCTTGGATAGGCCGAGCGAATATAATAAAGATGACAATACTCCCCAACTAATCTATTTATTTAGTGCTATACCAATCAGACTCCCAAGAAACTATTTCAATGACCTAGAAAAAATAACAACAAAATTCATATGGAAGAATAAAAGGTTGAGGATTTCAAGGGAACTAATGAAAAAAAAACTCAGAGGAAGGTGGTCTAAGTGTACCTGATCTAAAGCTATATTATATAGCAGCAGTCACCAAAACCATTTGGTATTGGCTAAGAAATAGACCGGTAGATCAGTGGAACAGATTAGATACAAAGGACAAAAAAGGATACATATATAGCAACCTAGTCTTTGACAAACCCAAAGATACCAACATTAGGGATAAAAATTCATTATTCGGAAAAAACTGTTGGGAAAACTGGAAATTAGTATGGCAGAAATTAGATATGGATCCACACTTAACACCATATACCAAGATAAGATCAAAATGGGTCCATGATTTAGGCATAAAGAGGGAGATAATAAATAGATTAGAGGAACAGAGGATAATCTACCTCTCAGACTTGTGGAGGAGGAAGGAATTTATGACTGGAGGAGAACTAGAGATCATTATTGATCACAAAATATTAGATTTTGATTACATCAAACTAAAAAGTTTCTGTACAAATAATACTAATGCAAACAATATTAGAAGGAAAGTAACAAATTGGGAAAATATTTTTAAAAACAAAGGTTCTGACAAAGGTCTCATTTCCAAAATATATAGAGAACTGACCCTAATTTATAAGAAACCGAACCATTCTCCAATTGATAAATGGTCAAAGGATATGAACAGACAATTCTCAGAGGAAGAAATTGAAACTATATCCACTCACATGAAATAGTGTTCCAAATCATTATTGATCAGAGAAATGCAAATTAAGACAACTCTGAGATACCACTACACACCTGTCAGATTGGCTAAGATGACAGGAACAAATAATGATGAATGTTGGAGGGGATGTGGGGAAACTGGGACACTGGTGCATTGTTGGTGGAGTTGTGAAAGAATCCAACCATTCTGGAGAGCAATCTGGAATTATGCCCAAAAAGTTATCAAACTGTGCATACCCTTTGACCCAGCAGCGCTACTATTGGGCTTATATCCCAAGGAAATACTAAAGAGCGGAAAGAGACATATATGTGCCAAAATGTTTGTGGCAGCTCTTTTTGTAGTAGCTAGAAACTGGAAGATGAATGGATGTCCATCAGTTGGAGAATGGTTGGGTAAATTATGGTATATGAAGGTTATGGAATATTATTGCTCTGTAAGAAATGACCAGCAGGAGGAATACAGAGAGGCCTGGAGAGACTTAAATCAACTGATGCTGAGTGAAATGAGCAGAACCAGAAGATCACTGTACACTTCAACAACAATACTGTATGAGGATGTATTCTGATGGAAGTGGAAATCTTCAACATAAAGAAAAACCAACTCACTTCCAGTTGATCAATGATGGACAGAGGTAGCTACACCCAGAGAAGAAACACTGGGAAGTGAATGTAAATTGTTAGCACTAATATCTGTCTGCCCAGGTTGCATGTACCTTCGGAATCTAATGTTTATTGTGCAACAAGAAAATGATATTCGCACACATGTATTGTATCTAGACTATATTGTAACACATGTAAAATGTATGGGATTGCCTGTCTTCGGGGGCAGGGAATAGAGGGAGAGGGGGATAATTTGGAAAAATGAATACAAGGGATAATATTATAAAAAATATATATATAATAAAAAATTATTAAGTAAAAAAAAAATTTAACTTCTATAGTAGATCTTTTATCATTGTATGGCTACTAGTCTAATTCTTAGGCTCTCTCTTTGTTATTCCTTGCTCATAGCATATAATCAGTCTCCTCCTTTTTCTAATCTCACATTCCCTGCCTTTCTCCCCCTCTCTTATGTGTTTAGACTCACTCCTCAAAAACAAAAAACAAAGAAATTGCAAACTCATGGGTGAAATATTTTATGTAAAATAATGTATTATATATCCCCAGATGTGCTTTCTTTTATACTGAAATTATGTCATAGATTTGATAGAGGGAAACTACTTTTAATGGCTTAAATTAACCTGGAGACTCTTCAAGTACAGACCAATGACAGAGACAAGGATCAGTTTAGATAAGTTACAAAAAGATCATCATCAGGAAGTCAGTCATTAGGTAAGGCATATTTTGGTCACAGAAACCCATTGAGAACAAACTAATAAGGTTTGGAGTAAGGAGGGCTGAGCTTAATTTACGGAAAATATATTGAAATTGTTGCTTATTATTTTTTATTTTTATTTATTATTATTTTCTATTATGTCTTGTATGTGGTAACTTTCAAAAGTGATAGAATGGGTCTCAAAGTCTATGGGTATTAGGTCAGCTACCTTTCATTAAGTGTCTACTACATGCCTGGCATTGGGGTAACTACTAGGAATGAAAAAAAAATCAGACTTGATCTAAAGGATTTTAAAATGTAATGACTCAAAGGATCATATATTTGGAATAGGAAGGATGTTTAAATTCTATGAATTGCCACTATTCCTTATCCTGTGATTAACTTTAAAATAGTTTTGTTTGATTTGTTTTTTCCTGTTTTATATTTTGATGGAATGGCTATAGAAAGAGACAATGTTCTATTCAATACCCCTGATAGATCTACAGTTAGTCTATTGTTTCCCTCCCAGCGTACTTCCTAGGACTACTTTAACCTCAAAGTGATATCTTCTCTTTTTTTCTGAATTCTTATTAAAGCTAACATCTTCTTACTAAATCTTACCTCAAATAAAGCATATAAATCATAAATCTAAAATCAGATAAACCTGGAAGAAAAAAAAGAATGAAGGCATACACTGTAAATAATCCTTTTTAAATGTTCTCTTAAAGGATTTATTATTTTTCTATTCATACCTTAAGTTTAATGCATCCCTAATGTCATGATATACTTAATCCTCTGAAAAAGATTAGGGAATCTATACATTTTCACCCTTTGCTATTACTCTGTGCATCTTCCTAAAAACTCTCCTTAGAGAACTTAATATATTAGACATTTTCTAGTGCTCAAATAAAATTTTGATGATCTCAGTACAAGAATCAAAACTCTCTTTATGTTGATCCTTTCCTATACTACAAGATAGCCTACTATCTTTTCCAGAAATTTTTAACACTGTGAATGAAAGTTAAAACCTGTCATTTATTCAATAAATGGAATTTCTAGAGGAGAAAATCATTAAAGCACAGTTTGTCCATATTTTAAAAATTACCTGAGGTAGAGAAGTGAGATTACATCATAGGAATATTGATTTAAAACTGGAAAGTTCATCAGCAATTATCAAATCTATCACCTTTCTTTTACAGATGAGGAAATTGAGAAACTGAATGGTTAAACAATCTGTTCAAGATCATAGACTCAGAGGGAGACTTTAAATTTGGGTTTTCTTTACACTACAATTGACTTTCCCTCCTTTAAACCATGCTGTATCTCAGTGAAGCATGAACTTCTTAGATTTAGGTTCTCCCAAGAAATAATAGAAAGTAATATTTCACATATCTTCATAAGTACAAGCTATTATTGATCATGCACTGTAATCCACTTATATAGGCTATGTGTTTCTCCATTGACTGCCCTAAAATTTTGATTTGTTGAAGAATGTGGGATTCTATTAATCCTACAAATAAATTCCAGTATAAGAAGTCTATGGTCTTCAGTTTTCTAATCTGTAAAATGAAAAGTGCTAGATGAAATTATCTCTAATATTTTCCATTTCAAAAATTCTATGACCCCATGATAATGGGTCTAAGTATTATAAAAGTTTGGTAGTCTTATTAGCATGACTGAGAGAAGAGAGAGAATAGCACTCTCGGCAAAAACAAAAAACAAACCCCCCCAAAAAAAACTGGCTTATCAGCTCAGCGTAGGCAGAAAACAAAGCTACCATAAAATCTGAAATTTGAGTGGAAACAGACAAATGGTTGTCTTCCCCAATACTCCTTGTACTTTTCCTCATAATGTGACTCTTCATTCCTATAACTGGTTTTACTTTTTCATCTCATCATGTTCATCGTTAAAATTCTGGTTGAGACCCAAGCTGGCCTTTTGGTTGATTCTTATTAAGCTCTGGATTTGTCACCCTCCCTACAATGCAAGAAGAGAATACTCTGGTACATGACTATTTGATTTCATTTAACTTAATCTAGAAACCAAGTCTCCTAAGAAGCTAGCTGATATCACTTTACAATTTTGTTGAAGGTTATATATGGTACTTCTATATATTTTACAAGTGGGAGAACATTTTTGATATTTGAATTTTGTAGCAGCCTTGTGAGGAACTAAGTCAAATAATTCTCAATTATGTGATTATAGGTAATCTTCAAGTTACAGTTGCTCCATATATAAATGAAATTAATAAGCCACATAAAAATTAATTCACAGGGTTCTAATGAGAATCAAATTAAGAAATATATGCTGGGTCAATAGTAGTTACTTATTAAGATAGTAACTCCATATTCTCTACCTTCTTAGAGTATGGGCATTAATGTACTTAAACATTCATGGAGATAAAAATGTATAGTGTTCAAGCAAAGCAGATGAGAACTATGGAAGTCAGAAATGGACACTAAAGATTTTGTGATCTGGCTAAAGACCATATACTGGGGAATATCTATATCAGAAAGAAACAAAGAACAATTTAAATTATTTTATACTTCAATTTCCAAACTAATTAATAATTTGTAAAATTATGCATATTTGACCTATTACAATTAAAGATTTGTTTTTCTGTTTGTTTAAAAGCTATAAAACTCAATCCCACTTTTGAAATGCATATACATTTTGAGTTGCTAAATAATATAATTGCATAATAAAACTTTATTTAAATGAATGACTAGTTACCTTTCCAAAAAGCTAAGTATACAGATCAGTGGCAGAGATGAAGAAAATAAATTTTGTAAATATCAGTACTAATAATAATCTTAGCAATATTATCAATAACAATGATAATTTACTTTTTATATACAAACTAATACAATGAAAACTTCAAAGCCACTAAAATGGGAATAAATTATTTTCTGTCTAGAGATTTTACATGGAATTCAAATCCAGGAAAAAATAATCTGATGTAATTTATATTCATAAATTCAATAGTGATTGGTAATTTTTAATGTGCTGTATAATCGTTATTCATTATAGATTTTGCCTTACAGAGCACTTACATACACTAATGCATTTGATCCCCACAAAACTCCATAATGAATTTTTGTGGTAATTTAATTTTTATATATTTGTGTATATGTATATATATATATATATATGTATATGTATACATATATATATATATGAGTGTGTGTATGAATATATAGGTATACACACACATGAGGAAACAGGGGTTAAAAGGTTTGGTCTTATACAACTTTTAAGTAACAGAATTGGGACTCAAACATAAGTCATCTGATTTATCAACTTTCTACTATCCAATGATTTCTCTTGTATTATAGAAAGTTGGTAGTAGAGATGATACATAGACTACTATACTGCACATCTTTAACAAAAGTTTATTGACTACATTTTGAAAGTCGAAATAAAAACATTTATAAAATGACAGTTTATAAAGCAGTTTTATCACAAAAACTTGTAATACAAAAATGTATTAATGTATATAAATGTATTAAAAATAATTATCTCATCTTATGGATTTAAAAAAAAAACTCCACAAAAACTAAGGCCCAAAAAAGATTATGTGATTTGTGCATCATCACAGCAAAGTATTGTGACTTAATAAAAATCTCCTGATTTCAAGTTCAGAGTTCTTTCTACCATATCACAGGCAGTTGGAATAGTTTCATGAAATCCGTTGGAGAAACAGCTTTTCAATGGATGGATTGAAGGAAAAGAAAAGAGATAAAGTCAAGAGAGGTTATAATCTAGTTGCAAGTTGTTTAAATCCTAGACTAAAGTGGTAGTTTTGAAAATAGAAAATAGGGGAGAGGCATTTTGTTTGTTTGTTTTGTTTTTTAATTGGGCAGAGCTAAGAATGGGTTCATGTTGGAGGAGAATGAGATAAATACTGAAATATTGTCTTACAATGTTCCATCTAGAATACTAGGGAAAAATGGGTATAGTACCAATTTAAGAAATAAAATAGATCTTATATTTAGAACTCTGCTTTCATGACAAATAGTTCACTATGGGGCAATAAATTGCTTTGGTAAAAGCCAATTTAATGGCGACTGTGGCCTCCAAGTAAGGAGACAAAGTCCTTGCCCCAGGCTTAGCAGCATTTGTTAAAGCCTCCAAGAAAAGCAGTTCTATTTTGTGTTTTAAATAATGAATTTATAATGGGATTTATGATATTTGTAAAAGGTTTTAGCAAATTTGGTCAAATTAATATCTATTCTAGTGATGCAAAAGGATGGAGGAGGAAATTAGGTTAACAAAATGGCATAAATAACAAAGAGAAAATCATAAAAAACACATCATTAATCACTTGAATGAAAATTCCCTTCTTGCTATTTATGTGAAACAACAAACATTTCCAGTGATTTAATGGCAAAGGGTAAGGAACAAAAATAAGCCAATTGCAAGGGATGCTTTTAAAAAGAGCTTGAAAAGTTAAAGGCACTATGCAAATGTAGGGTTGAGTTTTTGTTTTGTTTTGTTTTTCATTTTGAAGTATTGAAAGAGCTCAGTGAAAAATAAGATTAATTCAGGTAGACTAGGGTTTGATTGCTGCCAAAAGGGAAAATCAGAATAGCTCTGGTATATAGAAAAATGCATTAGCAAAGCTCTTTTTAAGCAGACAGCCTCTACATTATAGGACCTGAAAAGACAAAACCATCTACAGGAATAAGCCATGAAAATAGCAGCCTTGATATATTATACAACAGGGATAGAATTATAGTTCAGAATGCTGCAATTTGGTGTAACAAAAATTGTGGTAAAGTTAGTCAACAGGTCAGAGTTCAAAACCTGATTATGATATTTAAAAGATACATGACTATTCATTTTTCATACTTGCACACACGCTTCAGCTATAAAAATGTTATAATTTTTGTATTACCTATTTCATAAGTTTAGTTGATATTTTTGTAGACCTGTAATTCCTTTACTGGCACATGTCCAACTCCATGCTATCATCCTTTATGACTTTTATTATTTCAGTTGTACAGTGGAAAGAATGATGGATTTGAAATCAGAGATCTTTCAAGTTAGTGCATTATTATCTACTTCCAACATGACTTTGAACTGATCCTTGAATTTGTACAGTCCTTTTTAGTCACATCCAACTTTTCATGACTCAATTTGGAGATTTTCCTCTTTCACCCACTTTTCATCTGAGAAATTTTTATGCAACTCCATCTTAAATGTGAATCAAATGTTTCTGTCACCATTTGTGCATGTGCAGCTCAAAATGCATGTGTGTTCAAAACCAGGGCTTCAGTGAAGTCATATAATGCAACACAATCAAATACTATCAGAAACACTTCAGATTCGTTATGCATATGATTTTGAATTAATTTTTGATCATTGTGTTCAGAAACCTTTTACTGTTGCCAAATGTTTTGTGATCCCCACCTTCAGTTATAAACTACAGTTTAGGAAGCTTTGCTGGAGATCATTTAATATTCATTGGTTCCCAAAGGAACATGAAAACTATTTACTAGCCAGTCATTCCTCATTCTAGTTATGGCAGCCCATAGGGCTGCAATTAGGTTGAATGAGATAATTTATGTAAAGCACTTTGTGAAATTTCAACCACTATATGTTTGATATTATTCAGTTCTGTATCTCATACTTAACAGTGTTTAACAAATGTCTGTTGAGTTCAAGTGAATCAAATTGAACATTTGGGTAGTTTATATCCATATCCATTCTTCTCTACTCCTTAAATTTGAGCTTGGAAGAATATATGAATCTTGATACTTAGGTGACTGTAGCCAGTGTTTAGATGTGTCATAAGAACAGAAAAAGAAAGGTTCAGATTGCGAGATCCAAATTTAGAAGTAAATCTCAGGCTCAAATAGCAATGGAAATTTCTAACATCTTTAAGCTACATTCGGAAATAAATTCTATTATATTACAAAATGTATAATTGATGTTTTCATGTATTTTCAAATGCACTCTCTCTCTCTCTCTCACACACACACACACATACACACACTAATTTCATTTAAGTCTTTCCATATTCAAAGCAGATGGTTTCTAAATTTTACATAAAGTAAATTTTTACATATTAAATTTCATTTACATTCACTATGAAATAAGAAATAATCTTATGGGGAAAATAATTCCAACATAAAATACAATTCAGTGCAACAAATGCTGAGCACCTATTTTGGGCAAATGGCAAGGAGCTTTAGAATTTTGAAGACATCTTGTCTGATTGAATAACCTAAGCAATAACTTGTTTAACCTCTCTGTGCTTCAGGAAACTTTCTAAGACTGAACTTGCATAGCAGATGCTGTTTTGCATTGATAGTGGGAGTTTCTTCATTGGGATTTCCTTATGGTAATGATATCTATTTAAGTCCAAAAAGAAAAAGAAATATATGCAAGAAGCAAGGCTATCTAAGCATTGGAAATACAAAGATGATAAACACATAGGCCTTCTCTGACACAAAAATCATATTAATATAAGATCACATATAGGTCATCTAGCTTGACCCTATCATTTTATAGATGGGAAAACTAGGGCCTGGACAGATTAATCAACTTTTTTAATGCCATACAAATAGTGACAGTAGAGGGATTTGAACCAAAAAACTCTGGTGAAACAGTTTCTACTATGCTAAATTCCACTTTAAAAAATCACACTTTAAAAGATAAAAGCAGAGATAGTATCATATGGGACAAAAAGTGTTGTATGTGGAGTAAGAGAAATGGAAATTAAATTCTACCTTTGTCACTACCTGTGTGATTTTGGGACAATCAATTAAAATCTTTGAGGGTCCAATCTCATAGCCTCTAATCTATTTTTGAATTCTAAACTTATGATTCTATGATAAATTCTTTGAAGGCATTAATTTTTTATTCAAGCATTTTATTTACAAAATATATGCATGGGTAATTTTTTCAACATTGACCCTTGCAAAACTTTCTATTCCAAATTTTTCCTCTCCCTCTCACCCTCTCTCTTAGATGGCAAGTAGTCCAATACATGTTAAATATGTTAAAATATTTTAATTCCACTATATCTATACATATTTATACAGTTATCTTGCTGCACAAGAAAAATCAGATCTAGGGAAAATATAAACCTGAGAAGGAAAACAAAACTTCAAGCAAATAATAACAGAAAGATTGAAAATGCTATATTGTGGTCCAACTTAGCTGCCATGGTTCTTTCTCTGTGTATAGATGGCATTCTTCATCACTGAACAACTGGAACTGGTTTGAATCATTTCATTGTTGAAAAGAGCCACGTCCATCAGAAGTGATCATCATGTAGTATTGTTGTTGAAGTGTATAATGATCTGCTGGTTCTGCTCATTTCACTCAGCATTAGTTCATGTAAGTCTCTCCAGACCTCTCTGAAATCATCCTGTTAGTTGTTTCTTATAGAAAAATAAAATTCCATAATATTCATATACCACAATTTATTTAGCGCTTCTCCAACTAATGGGCATCCACTTAGTTTCCAGTTTCATTCCACTATAAAAAGAGCTGCCACAAACATGTTTGTACATATGGGTCTTTTCCCCTCCTTTAAGATTTCTTTGGGATATAATCCCAGTAGAAACATGAGTCAAAATGTATGTGGTATGCACAGTTTGATAACTTTCTGAGAATGGTTCCAAATTGCTCTCCAGAATGGTTGGATCCATTCACAGTTCCACCCCCAGTATATCAGTGTCCCAGTTTTCCCACATCCCCTCTAACATTTGTCATTATCTTTTCCATGATAGCCTAGGTATTTCAGAGTTGTCTTAATTTGCAATTCTCTGATCAATTTGGAGTACCTTTTCAAAGAAGTCTTTAATTTTTAAATTAATTTTATAATTATAATTTTTGATATTAAATATGCATGGGTAATTTTTTTACAGGATTATCCCTTGTACTCACTTCTTTTCCGAATTTTCCCCTCCCTCCTTCTACCCCCTCCCCTAGATGACAGGAAATCCCATACATGTTACATGTGTTATAGTATATCCTAGATGCAATATATGTGTGTAAAACCAAATTTCTTATTGCATGGTAAGAATTGGATTCAGAAGATAAAAGTAACCTGGGTAGAAAGACAATAGTGCAAACAGCATATACTCAATTCCCAGTGTTCCTTGTCTAGATGTAGCTGATTCTGTCCATCAATGATCAACTGGAACCGAATTAGATCTTCTCTATGTTGAAGAAATCCACTTCAATCAGAATACATCTTCATACAGTATCATTGTTGAAGTGTATAATGATCTCCTGGTTCTGCTCATTTCACTCAGCATCAGTCCATATAAGTCTCTCCAAGCCTCTCTATATTCATCCTGCTGGTCATTTCTTACAGAACAATAATATTCTATAACATTCATATACCATAATTTGCCCAACCATTCTCCAATTGATGAACATCCATTCATCTTCCAGTTTCTAGCCACTATGAAAAGGGCTGCCACAAACATTTTGGCACACACAGGTCTCTTTCCCTTCTTTAGTATTTCCTTGGGATATAAGCCCAGTAGTAGCACTGATGGATCAAAGGGTATGAACAGTTTGATAACTCTTTGGGCATAATTCCAAATTGCTCTCCAGAATGGTTGGATTCTTTCACAACTCCACCAACAATGCATCAGTGTCCCAGTTTTTCCACAGCCCCTCCAACATTCATCATTATTTGTTCCTGTCATCTTAGCCAATCTGATAGGTGTGTAGTGGTATCTCAGAGTTGTCTTAATTTGCATTTCTCTGATCAATAGTGATTTGGAACACTCTTTCATATGAGTGGAAATAGTTTTAATTTCAGCATCTGAAAATTGTTCACATCCTTTGACCATTTATCATTTGGAGAATGGTTTGATTTCTTATAAATTAGAGTCAGTTCTCTATATATTTTGGAAATGAGGCCTTTATCAGAACCTTTAACTGTAAAAATATTTTCCCAATTTGTTACTTCCCTTCTAATCTTGTTTGCATTAGTTTTGTTTGTACAAAAGCTTTTTAATTTGATGAAATCAAAATTTTCTATTTTGTGATCAATAATGATCTCTATTTCTTCTTTGGTCACAAATTCCTTCCTTCTCCACAAGTCTGAGAGGTAAACTATCCTATGTTCCTCTAATCTATTTATGATCTCATTCTTTATGTCTAAATCATGGAACCATTTTGTTCTTATCTTGGTATATGTTGTTAAGTGTGGGTCTATATCTAATTTCTGCCATATTAATTTCCAGTTTTCCCAACAGCTTTTGTCAAATAATGAATTCTTATCCCAAAAGTTCGGATCTTTGGGTTTTTCATATACTAGACTGCTATAGTTGTACACTATTTTGTCCTGTGAACCTAACCTGTTCTACTGATCAACTAGTCTATTTCTTAGCCAATAACAAATGGTTTTGGTGACTGCTGGTTTATAATATAGTTTTAGATCAGGTACAGCTAGACCACATTCATTTGATTTTTTTTCCCATTAATTCCCTTGAACTTCTTGACCTTTTGTTCTTCCATATGAATTTTTTTGTTTTTTTTTCTAGGTCATTAAAATAGTTTCTTGGGAGTCTGATTGGTATAGCACTAACTAAATAGATTAGTTTAGAGAGTATTGTCACCTTTATTATATTCTCTGGGCCTATTCAAGAGCACTTAATATCTTTCCAATTATCTAAATCTGACTTTATTTTTGTGGCAATTGTTTCATAATTTTGCTCATATAATTCCTGACTTTTCTTTGGTAGATGGATTCTCAAATATTTTATACTCTTGACAGTTGTTTTGAATGGAATTTCTCTTTGTATCTCTTGCTGTTGCATTTTGTTGGTGATGCATAAAAAATGCTGAGCATTTATGTGGATTTATTTTGTATCCAGCAACTTTGCTAAAATTATGAATTATTTCTAATAACTTTTTATTAGAATTTCTGGGGTTCTCTAACTATACCATCATATCATCTGCAAAGAGTGATAGTTTGATTTCCTCATTACCTACTCTAATTCCTTTAATCTCTTTCTCCACTCTTATTGCCGAGGTTAGCATTTCTAATACAATATTGAATAGTAATGGTGATAGTTAAGGCAAACTTGTTTCACTCCTGATCTTACTGGGAAAGGTTCCAGTTTGTCTCCATTACATATTATGCTTACTGAGGATCTTAAATATATGCTCCTGACTATTTTAAGGAATAGTCCATTTATTCCTTTACTCTCAAGCGTTTTTAGTAGGAATGGATGTTGGATTTTATCAAATGCTTTTTCTGCATCTATTGAGATGATCATATGTTTTTTGTTAATTTGGTTATTAATATGGTCTATTATACTAATAGTTTTCCTAATATTAAACCAGCCCTGCATTCCCAGTATAAATCCTACTTGATCATAATGTATTATCCTGGGGATGATTTTCTGAAGTCTTTTTGCTAATATCTTGTTTAAGATGTTAGCATCAATATTCATTAAGCAGATTGCTCTTTAGTTTTCTTTCTCAGTTTTCAACCTACCTGGTTTAGGTATCAGTAACATTTCTGTGTCATAAAAGGAGTTTTGTAGGACCCCTTCATTCCCTATTTTTTCCAATAGTTTATATAACATTGGGGCTAATTGTTCTTTAAATGTTTGGTAGAATTCACATCTAAATCCATCTGGTCCTGAGCATTTTTTTCTTAGGGAGTTGATTAATAGCTTGTTCTATTTCTTTTTTTCTGAAATGGGACTATTTAAGCAATTTAAGAAATCATTAATTTTTAAGGGAATCTAATTGTCTAGGGACTACTATAATTATAAAACCCTTCTTGATATCCTCTTTACTCCTGCTCACAACACTTTAAGGTAAATATTATTTGATTTTTCTCAAATTTCTTATATGATTTACTTGATACTACATTTTGCAATTAATCACATTATCACATGTATTGTTATTTACCTGTGTTTGGGTTAAATACTCCCTACTATATTTTAATATTCTTAAGGGTAAGAACTGTATTGTATTTTCCCCAATATTTCATTGTTGTTGTTGCTGCTGATAATAATGATAGTATTGCTGTTGTTGGTATTCTTGTTCTTCTGCTGCTAGGACATAGGGCAACACTCAGACATATTGTTGAATATAAGTATTGAGATATTTACTGATATGAATTTATTCATTTCAACTTGAAATTCCCAGACCATTCTTCTTCAGCCCTGCTATCTTCACTACTTCAGTCATCATTCATGACTCCCACTTTTTTCTACTTCTTGTTCTGAGAACTATATTCAAATAAAATAATGTTGTAATTGCTCTTTGAAAAACTGCATCAATCAACTGCCTTACAAATTCATTTACCATGTCTATGACTTCCCAGATAAAAAATATCAATGCTTCCTTATATGTGTTTTTATCCCCCAGTAAATAATCTCCTTAAATTATCTGACTTATATTTGTAACCCCAACACTTAGAACAATGCCTGACAAACTAAATGCTTAAAATGTTTTTCATTCATTCACATAAAGAATTTTAAATTAGAAAACTCAACAGCCGCCTCCAGACTATAGAGAAAGGAGTCCTCACCCTGTCTTCTACCCAGTGTCCCTCCTCCATATGATAACCCTTCAATTACTTCATCACAGCTATTATCCTCACCATTTTGCTACTGGGGTGTCTATTTTTTAAGCTAAATACTCCCAGTTCTCTTAATTTTTTCTTATAGCGGCTCCTCCATTGATTTACCACAATGCTTGTTGCATCCTAAGTGCTTAGTAAATACTTTTTCATACAATCATTAATTCATTCATAGAATATGATACACACTATGTGGTTTCATATATCCTTCATTATATGTTGTAAAGTTCAAATGATTTGACTATGTCTTTTACTGTAAAAGAAGGAAATTTTGGTTTGCTGATGTATGTATGTATGCTGTATCCGCATGAGCAAAATACTCATCAAGGGGTTAATTTAAAAATCCTATTATGTTTTAGACACAAGCAGTGGATTAATGTCAGATTAAAAAGAAATCTCAAATATGCCCAAGGTGAATCTGTCCTACATCCAATACCATTCAACATATTTGTCAGTAATTTGGATGGAATCATAAGATTTGTACTTGTCAAAATCAGAAACAATATGAAGCTGGTAAGAATATCTTACAAATTGTATACAGTAACTTCTGTTTCTAATGTAAATTAGATATTTTGGGTATTAAATGATATAAAATGATGTAAAATTTGGGGATAATTCCATAGATTAAATCTTCAATTTTTTCCAAACAAATCACAAAATTTGCCTCTAATAAAAAAAGATTCATTTTTTTGTTCTCAATTGATTTGTTTTAACAATATCATATTAATTAGTCATAAGTTAAACTGTAAAAAAAATAATAGCTCTAAGAACAAGACAAGTTTTGTTTTGTTTTGTTTTCAAAAAAGCTCCTTTGAGTATCACTGAAATCAAAGACTGTAATAGGCTGAAGTTTTCAAAGGTAAATGTGCAATGCTGAAAATGAGCAGGCTTGGGAAGAAAGCACATGAAAATTCCATTTGGACTTTGATGAGTTTAGAGCTAAAAATTGTCTCCATTACTAAGACTGAGCTCCTTTTTTCTCTCACTCATTCAATATCTATCCCATTCACCTTTCCAAGACATTTCTTCCTTCTACCAAGCTTATTAATCATGAAGATTGCTACCAGGAAGAACTTGGAAAGGACAACTCCAGGCTATCCTGAAACATCTGATGGCTTAATAATCTTGGACGTTTTAGGAAGTGCTGGCATTTCCAGTAACAGTACACAATTTTCAAATGTCCCCTAATAGGCTACGGCTATGGGTTTACTATTCCCAAGAGCTCAATTACCTTTTTACAGTAAGACAGTACCAATTGTGCTAGATTTTTAAAGAACTCATTTTAAATAAAATATAGCTTTATACAGATCAATATATTTTGCTTCTTAAAAAGAAAAATAAAATTCTCAATCCAATTACTTCTTTCTGCACACCTTTAAATAAAAACTACTGTTTGTGGCAAACCTCCTTTGACAACATTTTTTTTTCATGAGCAAAAAATCCTTTTCATTCAACTTAATTGCACAAGCAAATGTGAAGGTTGGGGAAAAACATCATCTTACTATCTGTGTGATGTCCTTGAAGGATTATGTATTACCAGCTCTAGGAGTCAAATTTAAAAGTGTAAATAGAGACCTGTTTCTCAACTCAAAATATGAGAAATTAACTCATTAAGTTCCTGTTGTTCTTCATTACAAATAGAAAAAAAAATGAAAAGAAAAATTAAAAAAATGTTACTACATAAAAGGGACATAGGAGATATAGTGATTAGGGTCAGTCAGTAATCATTGCTGAAGGACACATTATATGCCAAGCACTATGCAAAGTTCTTAGGATTGAAAGAAAGATTAACCCCTAAAAAAATAATGGCCCCTGTTTTGAAGAAGCTTATACTCCATTTCAAGAGACAGAATGCAAACAACTACACACAAACAATATAAATACAGGATAAATTGGGGGGAAATATCAAAGAGGAGGAATTAATGTTTAGGAGGATTTAGGAAAGCTTATTATTGAAGGTAGTATTTTATAGCTAGGACTTGAAGCAAGGAAAACCAGGAGATATAAATGAGAAGGGAGAGAATTACAGATATAGGGCACAGCAAGTGAAAATGCCAGGAGTAAGAAGTGTCTTGTGCAAGGTACAGCAAAGAGGTCAGAGTTATTGAATTGTAAAATAGAAGAGAGGAAAATACAAGAAGACTAGAACTGTAAAAGGAGAAGTTTTGTAAAATTTTGAATACCAAAAAATCAAATTTTATATTTCAACCTAGAGACAATAGACATAGTACCTTATTGAATAGGGGTAACATGATAAGGTCTGTGCTGAAGCAAGTACAATTAAGCAATTTGCCAACTTATTGGAGGAAAGAATGGAGTGGAGAAAGACAGGACATGTAACAAAGCTATTGAAATAATTTTTAATGTGAGATAATAAGGATTAGAGTGAATGTTGGACTTGGAATAAGGAATAATTCAAATCCTAGCTCAAACACTTCCTAGCTAAGTGAACCTGAGAAAGTAGTGGGGAAAGGGAAACAGGCATTTACTAGTCTACTGCTAAGTATGCAGTTCAAAAGCGTCTACACCTACTAAGTATCAGGCACTATAGTATATACTTCACAAATATGACATTTGGTCCTAACAACAACTCTAAGAAGTAGAGGCTATTATCTCTTTTTTGCAGATGAGGAAAGTAAGACAAATAGTACTTAAGTAACTTGTATTTTTACCCAGCTAGTAAATATCTTTGACCAGATTTTAATTCAAATTTTGCTTACTCTAAGTCCAACACTTTATTCACTTTGACATCAATTACTTACCTGAGAATCACTCACCTTCTCTCAACCTCAGGTGCCTAATTTGTTAAATGAGGATATATTTTTAGCATTGTTGTATATTGTATGCATACATACATACAATATATACATGTGTGTATATATACATATAATATAAAAAGGTATATAGATATATTGATGTGAGTGGGTGGGACACAAAAACTAAACTGATTCTTATCAGTGCCCCATCCCAGAGAGCAATTCTATCAATATTTCTTTCTTTCTGTGCCAGTTGTATCCAGAAGCTCATAATATATTACATATTATTGCTATATTATATATTACATATTATTATATGTTACTATATGTTGCATTTTATACTAAACATGTATTAATATACCTATTAATTATATGTGTGTATTTGTATATAGGTATGTATGTATTAACACATACCTACCATGATGACAATGTGCTGGAACTCTGTCTTCCCAGAAATCAGCCTGAGTCAGGATAGTCTTTCTAGCAATTTCCACACCTCCTTCCTCTCTCTCCACTGCCAGGAGATTGAATCAATTTTCTCCTCCTACTCCACCCACTCAAGTCACTTCCCCTTCTTTGTCCACACCCATATCCAGCCAGCACAGAATAGTTGGATAAGGTCATCCTTCAAACATGTTAATAGAGAATTGTCCAATTGGCAATAAGTCTCACGTGCTCCATTTTCCAAGTGCATTTGCTCAGTTCTAGCCCTTTTCAACAATGTATAAGAAGCACTATAATGCAAATTTTAAAGTTTTATCTAAATTCTACCCATTATTACCATTATAATATATAATATCTTATTAATATTAATTTAAAATGAAAAGAATGCTCCCTTAGCAGCAGGTTTCATTCCTTTCAGGTCTGCATTTTCTCTGCATCATATTATCTTAGAAAGCTGTCTAGGGAAGTAAGAGATTAAGTGATTTGTGAGGATCATTTAACCCTGTTTGTATCAGTTTACTCATCTGTAAAATGAGCTAGAGAAGGAAATAGCACACCACGCCAGACATTTTGCTAAAAAAATCTCAAATCTGGTCTCAAATTAAAATGATTAAATAACAGCCACAAACTCCTGTATTCTCTCTTTTCCCTGGGTTGTTATAACCTTATTCTCTCCTGGCTCTCCTCTTTTTTGTCTCATCAATTCACATTTTCCTTTGCTAATCTTTTATCTATGTTCTTCATTATAATGATGACTGTGCCCTAAGACTTGATCACATGATCTCTTGCCTTTTCATTCTACTCCTACCTGGTGATACCATCTCCCATGGGCTCAGTTATTGTAACTTGGCAGATTGTTCCCAGAGCTATATTTCCAGTTCTTTTTTTAAAATTAATTTTATAATTATAACATTTTTGACAGTACATATGCATATGTAATTTTTTAGAACATTATAGCTTGTACTCCTTTCTGTTCCAAATTGTTCCCCTCCTTCCCTCCACCCCCTCCCTTAGAGGCAGGCATTCCCATACATATTAAATATGTTATAGCATACCTAGGATTGTACCTAGGATACAATATATATGTGCAGAACTGAATTTTGTTGTTGTTCTTGTTGCAAAGGAAGAATTGGATTCGGAAGGTAAAAAATAACCTGTGGAGAACAACAAAAAGTGCTAACAGTTTACACTCATTTCCCAGTGTTTATTCACTGGGTGTAGCTGATTCTGTCCATCATTGACCAATTGGAATTGGATTAGCTCTTCTCTATGCTGAAGATATGCACTTCTATCAGAATACATCCTCATATAGTACTATTGTTGAAGTGCATAATGATCTCCTAGTTCTTCTCATTTCACTCAGCATCAGTTGATGTAAGTCTCTCCAAGCCTCTCTGTATTCATTCATCCTATTGGTCATTTCTTACAGAAGAATAATATTCCATAACATTCATATACCATAATTTACCCAACCATTCTCCAATTGATGGACATCCATTCATTTTCCAGTTTCTAGCCACTACAAAAAGGGCTGCCAAAAAAAAATTTGGTACATACAAGTCCCTTTCCCTTCTTTAGTATTTCCTTAGGATATAAGCCTGGTAGTAGCACTGATGGATCAAAGGGTATGAACAGTTTGATAACTCTTTGGGCATAATTCCAAATTGCTCTCCAGAATGGTTAGATTCTTTCACAACTCCACCAACAATGCATCAGTATCCCAGTTTTTCCACAGCCTCTCCAACATTCATCATTATTTGTTCCTGTCATCTTAGCCAATCTGATAGGTGTGTAGTGGTATCTCAGAGTTGCCTTAATTTGCATTTCTCTGATCAATAGTGATTTGGAACACTCTTTCATTTGACTGGAAATAGTTTCAATTTCATCATCTAAAAATTGTCTGTTGATATCCTTTGCCCATTTATCAATTGGAGAATGGCTTGATTTCTTATAAATTAGAGTCAATTCTCTGCATATTTTGGAGATGAGGCCTTTATCAGAACCTTTAACTGTAAAAATGTTTTCCCAATTTGTTACTTCCCTTCTAATCTTGTTTGCATTACTTTTGTTTGTACAAAAGGTTTTTTTAATTGAATGTAATGAAAATTTTCTATATTGTGATCAAAAATGATCTCTAGTTCTCTTTTGGTCACAAATTCCTACCTCTTCTGCAAGTCTGAGAGGTAAACTATCCTATGTTGCTCTAATTTATTTATGATCTCGATCTTTATGCCTAAATCATGGACCCATTTTGATCATATCTTATTATGTGGTATTAAGTGTAGGTCCATGCCTAGTTTCTGCCATACTAATTTCCAGTTTTCCTAGCATTTTTGTCAAATGATGAATTCTTATCCCAAAAGTTGGGATCTTTGGGTTTGTCAAACATTAGATTGCTACTTTTATTCACTATCTTGCCCTGTGAACATAACCTATTCCACTGATCAACTAGTCTATTTCTTAGCCAATACCAAATGATTTTGGTGATTGCTGCTTTATAATATAGTTCTAGATCAGGTACAGCTAAGCCACCTTCATTTGATTTTTTTTCATTACTTTCCTTGAAATTCTTGACCTTTTGTTCTTCCATATGAATGTTGTTATTTTTTCTAGGTCATTAAAATAGTTTCTTGTGTGTCTGATTGGTATAGCACAAAATAAATAGCAGAGTCTTTGAGGTTCTCTAAGTATACCACCATATCATCTGCAAAGAGTTATAGTTTGATTACCTCATTACCTGCTCTAATTCCTTGAATCACTTTCTTGGCTCTTATTGACAAGGCTAGTGTTTCTAGTACTATATTGAATAGTAATGGTGATAGTGGGCAACTTTGTTTCACTCTTGATCTTATTGTGTTTTTAGTAGGAATGGATGCTGGATTTTACAAATGCTTTTTCTGCATCTATAGAGGTGATATGTTTTTTGTTAATTTGGTTATTAATATATTCAATTATGCTAATAGTTTCCTTAATATTGAACTAACCCTGCACTCCTGGTATAAATCCCACTTGGTCATAGTGTATTATCCTGGGGATGATTTTCTGTAGTCTTTTTGCTAATATTTTATTTAAGATTTTAGCATCAATATTCATTAGGGAGATTGGTCTATAATTTTCTGTCTCTGTTTTCAGCCTACCTGGTTTAGGTATCAGTACCATGTCTGTGTCATAAAAGGAATTTGGTAGGATTCCTTCAATCCCTATTTTTTCAAATAGTTTATATATCATTGGAGTTAGTTGTTCTTTAAATGTTTGGTAGAATTCACATGTAAATCCATCTGTTCCTGGGTATTTTTTCTTAGGGAGTTGGTTAATAGCTTGTTCTATTTCTTTTTTTCCTCACATTTTTCAGGGAGTCCGATTATTATCAAATTGTCTCTCCTGTATCTGTTTTCTAGGTCTTTTGTCTTTCCAATAAGGTACTTGACATTCTTTTCAATTGTTTTTTTTTTTTTTTTTCTGGCTTTGCTTGACTACGTCTTGGTTTCTCCTTTCATTCATTTCTACTTATTCAATTCTAATTTTCAATGATATATTTTCTTCACTCACTTTTTTTATATCTTTTTGTAATTGGCCAATTAAGTTTTTATCTTCTATGGAATTTTTTTTCCATTTCATCTATTTCATTTTTTAGAGAGCTGTTATTTTTTTCCCCAACTCACTAATTTTATTTCTCAACAATTGGATTTCTTTATCCATTCTGGATGACTTCTCCAGACTCTCTTGCCAAGCTTCCCTTTCCTTTTCCCATTTCTCTTCTAGCTCTCTTGTGAGAGCCTTTTTGATTTCCTCTATGAGAGTTTTGTATATTGAGGAGAGATCATATACCCCTTAGGGGATTCCTTTGGAGACAGTATGCTTTTAGTCTAATCAGGGTTTGAAGTCTGCTCTTTATCCATACAGAAACTGTCACTAGTTAGAGCCCTTTTAAATTTTTGTTCATTTTGTCAGAGCGGGAATCGAAGAAAACAAATTGGCAAGAGAAGCAATTGGTCTGTTTCTGGGGGAGGGGAGAAGAGATGGGGATGGATGTTGTTACCAAGCTCCTCTATAGACTGCAGCAGAGAGCAGCGAGGCACTAACAGGACAGTGATGGCTGCGCTGATTGGTGTAGAAGAATTGGTATATTAGAAATAATTCAGAACTTTAGCAAAGTTGCAGGATATAAAATAAATCCACATAAATCCTCAGCATTTTTATACATTACCAACACAATCCAATAGTAAGAGATACAAAAAGAAATTCCATTCAAAATAACAGTCAATAGTATAAAATATTTGGGAATATATCTACCAAAGGAAAGTGAGGAATTATATGAGCAAAATTACAAAACACTTGCCACAAAATTAAAGTCAGATTTAAATAATTGGAAAGACATTAAGTGTTCTTGGATAGGCCAAGCAAATATAATCAAGATGATAATATTCCCTAAATGAATCTATTTATTTAGTGCTATACCAATCAGACACCCAAGAAACTACTTTAATTAACTAGAAAAAATAACAACAAAATTCATATGGAAGAACAAAAGGTAGAGAATTTCAAAGGAAGTAATGAAAAAAAAAATCATATGAAGGTGATCTAGCTGTACATGATCTAGAACTATATTATAAAGCAGCAGTCACCAAAACCATTTGGTATTGGCTAAGAAATAGACTAGTTGATCAGTGGAATAGGTTAGGTTCCAAGGGTAAAATTGTGAATAAAGATAGCAATATAATATTTGACAAACCCAAAGATCCCAACTTCTGGGATAAGAATTCATTATTTGACAAAAACTGCTGGGAAAACTGGAAATTAGTATGGCAGACCCTAAGCATGGGCCCACATTTAATACCACATACTAAGATAAGATCAAAATGGGTCCATGATTTAGGCATAAAGAACAAGATCATAAATAAATTAGAGGAACATAGAAAAGTTTACCTCTCAGACTTGCAGAGGAGGAAAGAATTTGTGACCAAAGGAGAACTAGAGATCATTTTTTATCACAAGATAGAAAATTTTGATTACATTAAAATTAAAAAGCTTTTGTACAAACAAAACTAATGCAAACAAGATTAGAAGGGAAGTAACAAATTGGGAAAATATTTTTACAGTTAAAGGTTCTGATAATATATACTGACTCTAATTTATAAGAAATCAAACCATTCTCCAATTGATAAATGGGCAAAGGATATCAACAGACAATTTTCAGATGATGAAATTGAATCTATTTCCACTTATATGAAAGAATGTTCCAAATCACTACTGATCAGAGAAATGCAAATTAAGACAACTCTGAGATACCACTACACACCTCTCAGATTGGCTAAGATGACAGGAACAAATAATGATGAATGTTGGATGGGCTGTGGAAAAACTGGGACACTGATGCATTGTTGGTGGAGTTGTGAAAGAATCCAACCAACTGGAGAGCAATCTGAAATTATGCCCCAAAAGTTATCAAACGGTACATACCCTTTGATCCAGCAGTGTTACTACTGGGCTTATATCCCAAGGAAATACTAAAGGAGGGAAAGGGACCTGTATGTGACAAAATGTTTGTGGCAGCCCTTTTTATAGTGGATAGAAACTGGAAAATGAATGGATGTCCATCAATTGGAGAATGGTTGGGTAAATTATGGTATATGATTGTTATGGAATATTATTGTTCTGTAAGAAATGACCAACAGAAGGAACATAGAGAAGTTTGTTGAGACTTATATCAACTGATGCTGAGTGAAACGAGCAGAAGTAGGAGATCATTATACACTTCAACAATGATACTGTATGAGGATGTATTCTGATGGAAGTAGATATTTTCAACAAAGAGAAGATCTAATTCAGTTCCAATTGATAAATGATGGACAGAATCAGATACACCCAGAAAAGGAACACTGGGAAATGAGTATAAACTGTTAGCTTTTTTTCTTTTTTCTCTCCAGATTATTTTTACCTTCTGAATCCAATTCTTCCTTTTTAACAACAACAACAACAAAATTCGGTTCTGCACATATATATTGTACCTAGGATATGCTATAACATATTTAATATTTATGGGAATGCCTCCCATCTAGGGAGGGGGTGGAGGGAAGGAGGGGAAAAATTCAGAACAGAAGGGAGTATAAGGGATAATGGTGCACAAAATTACCTATGCATATGTACTGTCAAAAAAAGTTATAATTATAAAATTAATAAAAAAAATTTAATAATGAGAATTGGTTCAAGGTCATGTTGGAAGTACATAATAGAGCACTAATTTGAAAGATCTCTGATTTCAAGTCCATCATTCTTTCCACTGTTTTATACTTTGGTATAATATTAGCTGCTATGATTCCAATCTTGAATTCTATTCCTTACTAAGCTTTTTTTTATTTGAATAACATGGTAGAAACCTGCAATTTAAAGGAAAGACCTCCAAACCCATCTAGTTTAGTCTATTCCAGATCAATAAATACCACTATAAGTAGCCATCCAACATTGAAGATCACGAATGAGACAGTAAACTCACTGCCTCCTAAAGCAGTCCAATACACTTTTAGATAGCTTATCATATGGTTGATATTGTCAGTGTTTTAATTAAGCCTAAAGATCCTTATCAGCATCTTCTAACTATTGCTCCCAATTTAATTCTCTGAGCTGAAATAAAATAAGGCTAATGCCTCATCTTCATATTGATACTTCAGACTCGGCGGAGCCAAGATGGCGGAGAAGATACACACTACTCTGTGAACGTCCTTACTCCCTCACAACCAATTAGATAAATCAGCCTCAGAAATAGCGTTGGACTGATAGATACCACAAGGACTGGAAGCATGACATACCAGCTGAAGAGAATCTGGAGTTTCAACAGAAAAGGTCAGTTCCCAGGGGAGGAAGAAGAGAGGCCAGCACAGACGGCTGAGTGCTAGCACACTGCACTGATTGCACTGGGAAGGGCTCTGGGATCAGAGAAGCCACTGAGATAAAGAAAACTGGCACAGGCTGTTAGCTCTTCTCTGCTTATAATACAGCAGTTCAGAAGAGAAATCTAAACCACTTTAAAAAATCAAAGATAGATTAGATTTTCCCCGGATCCTGGGGGTGACTCAGCAGATCTCTGCACAGTGGGTGTGGCCCCTAGCTCTCACCTGTGACTAGTTAAGAGATTGAGAAGTGGGCTGATACAGCCCAAGGCAACACACACTGCCTAGCTCAGCTGAAGGCTGTGGAATTCAGCTCCAGGAAGTCCCAGAGAAGCAGAACCTTTGAACTAGGGACCGCGGTTTCTGGCAGACATTTCCAGTTTGAGCACAGGGGCTTTCCACGTCACCGGCACCTGCTGCAGACATCCACGCCCCACCAGGACCCATAGGCTGGGCTTTGTGCTGCCTTTACTGTTCAGCGCCCTCGGGGCACAGCAGTGCTAATCACCTCTGAGGCACTTCCAGGGAGGGGGTGGGGAACTCTCTCCCAGAGCTCTATCTTAGCTCAGGCGCAGGAGCCGCTGCATCCATCCAGTCTGGGAGGAAGCTGGTAAAGAAGTAAATAAATAATTTCCTACCCCAGGGACAGACCCCAAAAGATTTTTTAAATAAGAGCAAAAAAGCCCAAAAAACCATAGATTCCTACTACACAGAGAAAGAGTGGGTATCCAACCCCGAGGAAGTTAACAGCAGAGAGACAGCAGATAACAACCTAAAGGGGAACGATTCCTGCCCCCCATCACATAACTCTCTCCTAGAAGAGACTCTTAAAAAATTAAGGGAGTTTGAAGAAAAATGGGGAAAGGAAAGGGAAGCTATGATAGAGAATAACAACGTCCTGAAATTGGAGTTGGAAAAAATAAAGAATTCACAGGAGATGCAGGGAAACAAAATTTATGAATTAGAAAAGGTTAAAAAAAAACACAGGAAAGTAGGATTTCTGAATTGGAAAAGATAAAAAAAGTCTCAAGAAAATAGAATTTCTGAATTGGAAAAAGAAAATAATTCTCAAAAAAAATTAGGGAAATGGAAAAAAATTCAATAGAGCAAAATAATTCATTTAAAAATGAAATTGGGCATTTACAAAAAGAACTAAAAACTGTGAAAGAAGAAAATAACTCCTTAAAAGTCAGGATGGAACAAATAGAAATGAATGATTCACAGAGAACCCAAGAATCAGTCAAACAAAACAAAAAAAAAATGAGAAGCTGGAGAACAACGTCAAATACTTACTGGGAAAATCTATAGACCTGGAAAATAGATCTAGGAGAGATAATCTGCGGATTATTGGACTTCCAGAAAACTATGACCAAAAAAAGAGCCTAGATTCTATTTTACAGGAAATTATCAAAGAGAACGGTCCAGAGATAATAGAAACAGAAGGGAAAGTAGATGTGGAAAGAATTCATCGAACTCCTTCTGAAATAGACCCTAAAAAAAGAACACCACGGAATATTGTGGCTAAGCTGCAGAATTACCACACAAAGGAGAAAATCTTGCAAGCAGCTAGAAAAAAAAATTTAAATACCAAGGTGCCACAATAAGGGTCACTCAAGATCTGGCTGCCTCCACATTAAAAGATAGAAGGGCCTGGAACCTGATATTCCGTAAGGCAAAAGATCAAGGACTGCAACCAAGAATGAATTACCCAGCTAAGTTTAGCATCTTTTTCCATGGAAGAAGATGGTCATTCAATGAAACAGAGGAATTCTGTATGTTTCTAAGAAAAAAACCAGACTTAAACAAAAAATTTGATCTACATCCACAAGACTGAAGAGAAACAGAAAAAGGTACACAGAACCCTTGAGAACTGTAACTCTGTTGTGGGTATATAAAAGGTACTCAAGGATAATTTGATTTTACTGATATAAAAGAAAAAAAAAGGGGGGTGTAGTAAAGGGAAGGAGGTCGTTTCAGAAAAAGGGGAAGGAATGATAAAAAGAGGGAAACTACATCCCAGGAAGAGGCATAGAAAATACACCATATCTGAGGGAATTTAGTAAGGGGCTGAATCTTTGTGTGAATCTCACTCTCATCAGAACAGGCTCAAAGAGTAAATAATTGACATATTTGTTTTTCAGAGAATTTTCTCTCACCTCATTAAAAGGGGGGAGAGGAAAAGGGAAAAGGAAAAGGAGAATAAGTGAAGGGACTTGGAGGGAGGGGGGGATGGATACTAAAAAAAGGGAGGGCTGCGCATTACAAAGGGGGTCTATAAATTAAATATAGGGGAAGGGGATAAGGAGGGGTCAAGGGAAAAAGCATAATCTGGGGATAATATGATGGCAGGAAATACAGAATTAGTAATTTTAACTGTAAATGTGAATGGGATGAACGCTCCCATCAAAAAGAGATGGATACCAGATTGGATCAAAAATCAGAACCCTACAATATGTTGTCTGCAGGAAACACACTTAAAGCAGGGAGATACATTCAGTGTAAAGATAAAAGGTTGGAACAGAGCCTATTATGCTTCAGGTAAAGCCAAAAAAGCAGGAGTAGCTATCCTTATCTCAGATCAAGGAAAAGCAGAAGTTGATCTAGTTAAAAAAGATAAGGAAGGAAATTATATCCTGCTGAAAGGTAGCATAAATAATGAAGCCATATCAATACTAAACATATATGCACCAAGTGGTATAGCATCTAACTTTCTAAAGGAAAAGTTAACAGAATTGCAAGAAGAAATAGACAGTAAAACTATAATAGTGGGAGATCTCAACCTTGCACTCTCAGATTTAGACAAATCAAACCACAAAACAAAAAAGAAAGAAATTTAAAAAGTAAATAGAACATTAGAAAAACTATGTATGATAGACCTTTGGAGAAAACTGAATGGCAATAGAAAGGAATATACTTTCTTCTCAGCAGTTCATGGATCCTATACAAAAATTGACCATATATTAGGACATAAAGATCTCAAAATTAAATGTAGGAAGGCAGAAATAATAAATGCCTTCTTCTCAGATCACAATGCAATAAAAGCTACATTCAGTAAAAAGTTAGGGGTAAATAGACCAAAAGGTAATTGGAAAATGAACAATCTCATCTTAAAGAATGACTGGGTGAAACAGCAAATCATAGAAACAATTAATAATTTCACCCAAGATAATGACAATGATGAGACATCATACCAAAATCTGTGGGATGCAGCTAAAGCAGTAATAAGGGGAAATTTTATATCTTTAGAGGCTTATTTGAAGAAAATAGACAAAGAGAAAATTAACGAATTGGGCCTGCAACTTAAAAAGCTAGAAAAAGACCAAATTAAAAACCCTCAACCAAAAATTAAACTTGAAATACAAAAATTAAAAGGAGAAATCAATAATATTGAAAGTAAAAAAACTATTGAATTAATAAATAAAACCAAGAGTTGGTTTTATCAAAAAGCCAATAAAATAGATAAACCTTTGGTAAATCTGATCAGAAAAAAAGAAGGAGGAAAATCAAATAGTTAGTCTTACAAGTGAAAAGGGGGATCTTTCTACCAATGAAGAGGAAATTAGAGAAATAATAAGGGGTTACTTTGCCCAACTTTATGCCAATAAATTTGATAACTTAAGTGAAATGGATGACTTCCTCCAAAAATATAGGCTCCCTAGATTAACAGAGGAGGAGATAAATTGCTTAAATAGTCCCATTTCAGAAAAAGAAATAGAACAAGCTATTAATCAACTCCCCAGGAAAAAATCCCCAGGGCCAGATGGATTCACATGTGAATTCTACCAAACATTTAAAGAACAATTAGCCCCAATGTTATATAAATTATTTGAAAAAATAGGGGATGAAGGTGTCCTACCAAACTCCTTTTATGACACAGACATGGTACTGATACCTAAACCAGGTCGATCGAAAACTGAGAAAGAAAATTATAGACCAATCTCCTTAATGAATATTGATGCTAAAATCTTAAATAAGAGATTAGCAAAAAGACTTCAGAAAATCATCTCCAGGATAATACACTATGATCAAGTAGGATTTATTCCAGGAATGCAGGGCTAGTTTAATATTAGGAAAACTATTAATATAATTGACCATATTAATAATCAAATTAATAAGAACCATATGATCATCTTAATAGATGCAGAAAAAGCATTTGACAAAATCCAACATCCATTCCTACTAACACCGCTTGAGAGTATAAGAATAAATGGACTATTCCTTAGAATAATCAGGAGCACATATTTAAGACCTTCAGTAAGCATAATATGCAATAGAAATAAACTGCAACCTTTCCCAGTAAGATCAGGAGTGAAACAAGGTTGCCCACTATCACCATTACTATTCAATATAGTACTAGAAACGCTAGCCTCGGCAATAAGAGCCGAGAAGAGATTCAAGGAATTAGAGTAGGAAATGAGGAAATCAAACTATCACTCTTTGCAGATGACATGATGGCATACTTAGAGAACCCCAAAGACTCTGCTAAAAAGCTATTAGAAATAAGTCAAAATTTCAGCAAAGTGGCAGGATACAAAATAAATCCACATAAATCCTCAGCATTTTTATATATCACTAACAAAATGCAACAGCAAGAGATACAAAGAGAAATTCCATTCCAAACAAATGTTGAGAGTATAAAATATTTGGGAATCCATCTACCAAAGAAAAATCAGGAATTATATGAGAAAAATTACAAAACACTTGCCACAAAAATAAAGTCAGATTTAAATAATCGGAAAGACATTCAGTACTCTTGGATAGGCCGAATGAATATAATAAAGATGACAATACTCCCTAAACTAATCTATTTATTTAGTGCTATACCAATCAGACTCCCAAGAAACTATTTTAATGACCTAGAAAAAATAACAACAAAATTCATATGGAAGAATAAAAGGTTGAGGATTGCAAGGGAACTAATGAAAAAAAAAAAAAAAACTCAGAGGAAGGTGGTCTAAGTGTACCTTATCTAAAGCTATATTATATAGCAGCAGTCACCAAAACCATTTGGTATCGGCTAAGAAATAGACTGGTCGGTCAGTTGAACAGATTAGATACAAAGGATAAAAAAGGGTACATCTATAGCAATCTAATCTTTGACAAACCCAAAGATACCAACATTAGGGATAAAAATTCATTATTTGGAAAAAACTGTTGGGAAAACTGGAAATTAATATGGCAGAAATTAGATATGGATCCACACTTAACACCATATACCAAGATAAGATCAAAATGGGTCCATGATTTAGGCATAAAGAGTGAGATAATAAATAGATTAGAGGAACAGAGAATAGTCTACCTCTCAGACTTGTGGAGGAGGAAGGAATTTATGACCAGAGGGGAACTAGAGATCATTATTGATCACAAAATAGAAGATTTTGATTAGCATCAAACTAAAAAGTTTCTGTACAAACAATACTAATGCAAACAAGAAGAAAAGAAGAAGAAGAAGAAGAATATGATGATGATAGTAGGATAGCATAGCTTCTGTTCAAATTGATATATTTTATGTATATTTGTATATAAGAACAAAGAAGGAAAAGGAGATATTCCAGTTGTGTATCACAGAAACACAAAAGCATGGAGGAGGAAAAACTCAGGAAGTGTTTAGAGTACATTGTCAACCAATTAAATTACTTTATAAGGGCTCTGAGGAAAGTAATAAGAATGACCAAGGTCATGTAGGTAGCACCCAACCAACCTGTGTCCTCTGATTCATATTTAGTAACCATGAAGTTCTTTTTTTATATACATATATGAGCTCCTCCATTAGATTATAAGCCTTTTCAAATCAGGGACAGTCTTCTAACCTTTTTATCCCTAACACTTAGTATCTGAAACATAAATTATATATTTTATTAATTGAATTATCAATGGAATGTTGCCAATACCTAGCATTTCCAATGTCCCAAAGTCTCAGTGCAGCTTCAAACTGCATTTTACATTCTGTGTAATATTTTACAAGTTAGAAACATTATCTTACTTGATTCTCAAAATCATCTTAAAAAGTCAGATAATGAAAATATTATTATATCTTTTCCAGAGTCTCAGAAAGTAGTGTCTAAAAGTATCCATAAATTATGTGGTAAGAATTATGGACTAGATACAGAGGTAGAAGATCCCTCAAAGGCTACCTAGTCCAATCTCTTCATTTTAAAGATTAAGAAACAGGCTAACTAATTTTCTTGAGGTCATATAGATAGTAAACTGATTTGGACATAATACTTCAGACTCTATTTTCATCACTTCTTCATTCTACCTTGGTCTTGGCCAAATAATCGGAACTTAAACAGAAATGCATATTATGTTTTACTATTGTTGCAACTGATCATGGTTACATATGTTTCTAGGAATCAGATATGTAATGTCATTGTTGAAGTCTTGTCTTTACGCTGCTGATCTTCATGAGATCAGTAGTCAAAAATAATAGAGAGTTCCAGGGGTGGAACCAAGATGGCAGAGTAAAGCCAGGAAGCTGCTTAAGTTCTCCCAGTCTCCCTCAAAAACCACATGAAATCAAGCCTCTTAACAGAATCTGACACTATGAAACCACCCCCTATCTCAAGATAGATTGGAAAAACTTCAAGAAAAAGTCAGTCTCATAGGGATGAAAAGGGGTGTTCTGCTCAGCTACAACAGAGTCTGGAAAAGCCAGAGTTTTAATCACAGCACATAAGCAACTAAACCCCTCAGTGCTGCCTTAGAAGTAAAGCAAACAAGTAGGGACTGCCTCCACTACCAGTTCAGAAGACAAATTCTCGGAAATCAGAATGTTTCCTGGAAAGAGCAGGCAAAGCTACCCCTGGGCCCTGTGCACAAAGCCATGGCTTAGAGCTATACAGAAAGCCGGGAACAGTGCTCTCTTTACTCCAGGAGCAAAACTCTACTGTAAAAGTTAAAAAAGAGGAAATACCAAAAGAAAAGGAAAGAATATGAGCAAGAAACAGAAAAGAACATTGGGTATAGGAGGCTAATATGCTGACAGGTAAAACTAAAACACTAATTCAGACAAAAACAAAATATCCACAGAGGAAATTCCATAGAATAATATGAATGGATCAAGTCCAAAGACACTTCTTAGAAATGCCCATAACAGACTTTAAAAGGAAAATAAGAGAAGTAAAAGAAAAGAATGAGAAAAGAAGTGAGAGGTATGTAAGAGAGTCAGCAACTTGGAAAAGAAAGACAATCTCTTAAAAATACAATTGACAAAATGCAAAAAATAAAAAAATAATCACTCAAGTAAGCAACACCTTGAAAATTAGAATTAACTAAATGGAAAAAGAGAAACAAAAACTAACTGAAGAAAATCACATATTAAAAACTAGAACAGGGCAAATGAAAGCTAATGAATCTATGAGAGATCAAGAATCAGACAAACAAATTAAAAAGACAGAAAAAATGGAAGAAAATGCAAAATATCTCATTGTTAAAAAACTGACCTGGGAAATGAATCCAGGAGAGACATTTTTAAATCATTGCTCAACTTGAAGCCATGACCAAAAAAAGAACCTGGTTATCATTCTTCAAGAGATCATCAAGGAAAACTGCCCTGATATACTAGAAACAGAAGGGGAAATAGTTATTGAAAAAAATCCACCAAACAACTATGGAAAAAGATCCCACAAGGAACAATGTTGCAAAACTCTGTATAAGTATAACCTACTTCAAGCTGACAGACAAAAGCAATTCAAGTATCAAGAAGTAATTGTCAGGAAAATCAGGGATGTGGCAATATCTACAGTAAAGGATCAGAGGACTTGGAACATCATATTCTGAAAAGCACAGAATCTGGGGTTATAAACTAAGAATTAATTGCCCAGGTAAACCGAGTATCACCTTTGAGGGAAGAGATGTAATTTCAATGAAGCAAAAGACTTTCAATTGTTTCCATTGGAAAAAAAAACAGATCTAAATGGAAAATTTGATTTTGAAATATAGGATTAAAAAGAAACATAAAAAGTTAAACAGGGGGGAAATATATGTCATTTAATGGTTAAAAGGTTTACAAATGTAAATGGGAAAATAAGATCTGTAACTCTTGAGATCTGTATCTGTTATTGGTATAGTTAGAAGGGTTATCACATGGATGGAGAGTGTGGTTGTGAATGGAATCTGATGTAATGACATCAAAGAAAAAGACATTAAGGGATAGAAAAATGTTTGTATTATAAAAAGAGGAAAGGGGAAGTATAATGGAACAAATTAGATCACAAGAAGAGCTCCAAAAGACCTATTACAATCTAGGCAAAGAAGAGAGGAGATGAATGAGCATCTCATAGTTTTGGCTCAAAGAGGAAATAACTTAAATCATTCAATTGGATATAGCAAATTATCTTGCCCAATAAAAAAAAGCAGCAGGAGAAAGGGGGAAAGAAAATGGAGGGACAGGATGGAAGAGAGGGTAGAAACACTAGGAGAAAGGGGTAAAAGAAGGGAGAGGGGTGATAGAAGATAAGGCAAATAGTGGCTGGAATAGGATAAAAACAAAACATTACTAAAGAGGGACAGGATAGAATGAGAACAAAAGCATATACAAAAGAGAAGATAGGATGGAAAAAATACAGAGCTGATAATTATAACTATGAAACTGAATGCGATAAACTCTTACACAAAGTGCAAGGGAATAGCAGAATTGATTAAAAAACAATTCTACAATATATTGTTTACAAGAAACAATTTGAAACAGAGAAATGCATACAGAACAAAAGTTAAATCCTAGGGTAAAATTTATTATGCTTCAGCTGAAGCAACAAAAGCAGGGGTACCAATAATGATCTCAAATAAAGCAAAAGTAAAAATATATCTAATTTAAAGAGATAAGGAAGAAAAATACATCTTATAAAGGATACAGTAAACAATGAAATAGCATCCATACTAAATTTATATGCACCAAATGGTAGAGCAGCTACATTTCCAGAGAGCCAGTTACAGGAAGAAATAGACAGCAAAACTATACTAGTAGGGGACTTCAACCTTCCCCTCTCAGAATCAGACAAATCTAACCAAAATAAATAAATAAACAAGAAAGAAACTAGGGGGTATGATAGACCTTATCTATCTAGGTTTCTAGGAGAAAATTAAATTGAGACAGAAAGGAATACACCTTTTTTATTGGCAGTACATGGCACTTTCACAAAAACTGACCAGGTATTATGCCATAAAAACCTCATAATCAAGTGCAAAAAGGCAGAAACAGTAAATGCTTCCTTTTTAGACAATGATACAATAAAATTATATTGAATAAAGGATCACAGAAAGATAGACTAAAAACCAACTGGAAATTAAATAATCTAATTATAAAGAATGAATGGATCAAACAAATAATCACAGAAACAATCTACAATTTTATCCAAAAGAATGAGAATAATGACACAACATACCAAAACCTATGAGTTGCAGCCAAAGTAATTCTTTAGGGAAATTTTATATCTCTAAAAAGTTACATGAATAAAATAGGGAAAGGGAACGTCAATGAATTGGGAATGTAACTAAAAAACTAGGAAAAGAACAAATTAAAAACTCTCAACTAAATACCAATTTTGAAATTCTGAAACTAAATGAAGAGATTAATAAAATTGAAACTAAGGAAAGAAATTAATGACCTGATTAGTAAAGCTAAGAGCTGGTTCTATTTAAAAAAAAAAAAAAAAAAACTAATGCAATTGATAAATCTTTGGTTAATTTGATTAGAAAAAGGAAAGAAAAAAAAAAAAAACCCAGCATCAAAAATGAAAAGGGTAAACATACCACTCATAAAAAAGAAATTAAAGCAATAATTAAGAGCCATTTGGCCCAACAGTATGCCAGCAAGTCTGAAAATGTAATAGAAATGGATCAATATTTACAAAAAAATATAAACTGCCCAGATTAATTAAGAAGAAATAAACTATTAAATAGTCATATTCTAGAAAAAGAAATTGAGCAAGCCATTAGTGAACCACGTAAGGAAAAATCTCTGGGGAGTGATAGATTTACAAGTAAATTCTACCAAACATTTAAAGAATAATTAATTCCCATACTATGTAAACTATTTAGAAAAATAAGCATAAAGATGAACTAAATCAGTTCCAATAGTGCAGTAATGAACTGAACCAGCTACACCCAGCAAAAGAACTCTTGGAGATGATTATGAAACACTCCCTCTAATTATGAACCCAATCCCTCTAATTTTGTCCTTTGCAGGCTAATTGTATACTATTTCAAAGTCTGATTCTTTTTGTACAGCAAAACAACTGTTTGGACATGTATACATATATTGTATTTAATTTATACTCTGAGGGCAGCTAAGTGACGCAGTGGATAGAGCACCAGCCTTGAATTCAGGAGAACCCAAGTTCAAATCTGGTCTCAGACACTTAACACTTCCTAGTTGTGTGACCCTGGGCAAGTCACTTAACCCCAGCCTCAAGAAAAAAAAAAATTTATACTCTAACATATTTAACATGTATTGGTCAACCTGCCATCTGGGAAGTGGGGGAAAGGAGGGGAAAAATTAGAACAAAAGATTTGGCAATTGTCAATGTTGTAAAATTACACATGCATATATCTGGTAAATAAAAACTATTAAAATATTTTTAAAAATATAAAAATTGTTTTAAATGTTACTTGGAGAATATATTAAATGAGTAAAAGAAACATTTAAAAATTAAAAAAGAAAAAGAAAAATAAGCATAGAAGTAGTCCTGTCAAACTCCTTCTATTACACAAATATGATGTTGATATCTAAACATGGAAAAGCCAAAAGAGAGAAAAAAATTACTGACCAATATGGCTAATGAATATTGATTGAAAAACTTTAAATAAAATATTAGCAAAGAGATTACAGCAACTTATCTTCAAATATTAGCAAAGAGATCACAGCAATTTATCTTCAGGATAATACATTATGACCAAGAGGGATTTATACAAAAAAATGTAGGACTGATTTAATATCAGGAAAACTATCTCCATAATCAAATATATCAATAACAAACCAATAGAAATGATACCATCAAAAGATGCAGAAAAACTTTTGACAAAATACAGCACCTATTCCTATTTAAAACACTAGACAGCATATAGAGATAGAGACTACATTAAAATATTAAGTAGTACCTATGTAAAACCAACAGCAATCATTATTTGTAATGTCTAGAAGTTGGATGAATTCCCAGTAAAAACAGGGGTAAAACAAGATTGCTTATTATCACCACTATTATTTAATATTGTACTAGAAATGTTAGCTTTAGCAAAAAAGAAAAGAAAAAAGAAATTAAAAGAATTAGAAAAGGTAATGAGTTGATAAAACTATCACTCTTTCATAGAAAATCATCCAAAAACTCATTGGAAAAAATTAGCAGCATTAGCAAAGTTGCAGGATATAAAATAAATACAAACAAATTATAAGCATTTCTATATATTACTGACAAAGCCCGTTAGTGGGATAAAGAAAGAGAAATTTCATTTAAAATAACTGTAGACAAAATAAAATATTTGGGCATCTACCTGCCAAGACTAAATCAGGAACTATATGAACACAATTACAAAACACTTCTAAAACAAATAAAATCAGACCTAAAAAATAGGAAAAGTATCAGTGTTCATGGATAGGCTAAGTTAATATAATAAAAATGATAATTTTACCTAAATTGGTCTACTTATAAAGTGCCATATCAATCAAGCTGCCAAAATGTTATTTTATGGGACTAGAAAAATAATAATAAAAATTATCTGGAAGGATAAAAGGTCAAGAATATCAAGGGAATTTATGAAAAAAAAATACAAAGGATAGTGGCCTAGCACTACCAGACCTAAAACTGTACTATAAAGCATCAGTTGTCAAAAGCATTTGGAATTGGCTAAGAAATAGTTTGGTGGACCAGTGAAATAGGCTTAACACATGGCATGATAATCAATGACTATAGTAATATAGTATTTGATAAACCCCCAATTCCAGTTTCTAGGATAAGAACTCACTATTTTACAAAAAATTGCTGGGAAAATTGAAAGATAATATGTCAGAAACCCAGCACAGACGTTTTATACCCCATACCAAAATAAGGTCAAAATGGACACATGATTTGATCATAAAGGATAATATCATAAGCAAATTAGTAGACCAAGAGAGAATTTACATTCATTCCGATCTTTGAAGAAGGGAGGAATTTATGACCATAGAAGAACTAGAGAATATCATCAAATGTAAAATGGACAACTTCGACAACATTAAATTTAAAAAGTTTTACAAAAACAAAACAAATAGAAACAAGAATCAAATGGAAGTACAAAGTTGGGGTGGGGTGGGGAAATTTACAGCCAGTGTTTCCAATAAAAGTCTCACTTCTAAAATAAATAAAGAACTGAAATTGGTCAAGATGGTGGACAGCAGACATAACTTTCTGTGACCTTCTCTGAGCTTCTCTCAAACCAATAGTATATTAAACCTCTAAACTGGTTTTGGAGTGACAGAACCCACAAATATTTGGAGTATAACACATTTTCAGAAGAAGATATCATGGAAGAACTTCAGAATATGTCTGATTCAAATGGGCAGGGGGACAATCTGCTGAGCTCAGAGCACAGCCCAGGGCAAGGAGTTGGGGTTGTAAGTCAGAGTAATGCAACTTCCACGCATGATGGAATCGTCTTTGAGGCTCTTAGTCTACTCTGTCCTGGTTGTAAGCAGGTGGTTAGCATATTTGTTGTAAAACCTCCAAAAGCTTATATAAAAAGGCCACTGAGTAAGTCACTGAGCCCAGAAGAACTCAGCACCTAGGGAAAGGAAATGAGATCTTTGTAAGAGGGTATTGAAAAGGAAATTACCTGGGAAAAAAACTGCTTAAAAATAGATAGGATGAAATGGGAAAAGTATATAACTCCCTCCAAAATAGTTTTAATTAAAAGAAAAAAGCATATAACTCTTTACAAAATAGATATGAAAAAAATACCAATTCATTGAAAAACAGAATTTGTGAAATGTAAAAAAATGCAGTGAACAAAACAATTCAATTGGCCAAATACAAAAGGAGCTTTTAAAAAAAGGTAACAGAAAAAAATAATATACTAAAAATTGTAATTGAACAAATGGAAGTGAAAGACTTCAAGACTCAAAAAAGACTTCAATAATCAGTCAAACAAAACCAAAAAATAAATTTAAAAAAATAGAAGAAACTATGAAATAACTCCTAGGAAAAACAACTGACCTATGAAATAGATTTAGGAGAGACAATCTAAGGACTACTGGACTTCCTGAAAGCCATGATGCAAAAAAGAACTTAGACCTTATTTTACAAGAAATCATAAAGGAAAACTGCCCAAATGTCTCAGAATTAGAATGTAAAATAGCCATAGAAAAAATTTACAAATTATCTCCTGAAAGAGATCCCAAAATGAAAACTCCAAGGAATATCATGGATAAATTTCAGAACTATCAGACCAAGAAAAAAAAATATTTCAAGGAGCCAGAATTTGGCTGAGGAGCCACAATCAGGATTACCCAGAATCTAGCAGCTTCCACTTTAAAGGTCTGAAGGACATGGAATCTAATATTCTGAAAGGCAAAGAAACTTGGATTATAGTCAAAATTAAGCTATCCAGCTAAAATGAGAGTTATCTTTTAGGGAAAGAGAAGGAATGATTCAGGTGAATTTCATCTATTTCTGATGAATAGACTAGAGCTAAAAAAAAAAATTGATCTCCAAATACAAAACTCAAGAGAATCTTAAAAAAAGGTAAAAAGGGAAAAAAAATACTCCTGAGAACTATATATCTATTATGAGTGTACTTAGAGAGTGCCAATATAATTTGATTTTATTATGATAATATGAAAAAGAAACTAGAGGTAGAAAGGAGATTGTATTGGAAGAAGGAAAAGAAGGTAAAATAAGGAAAATTATACCTCATGAAGAGGGAAAAGTGTAGGATATGGGCTATCTCCCTGGAGGGTTTTGGGGTCAGCCAGTCAGGATAAATCAAAGTATTTTGTCTTTAGGGGGAGAAGTGAAAAATGTAGGCAAGCTGTCACAAGGCTTGCCAAAGATTTCCTCTGGATTCTGGAGTCCAGAATCTCCAGCCTCTCTCCTCCTCATCCTGCCTCCAAGTGATTATCTGGCCCCTCTTCCTCTGCCCTCCAATCCTTGCCTATGATTATCTTAATACCAAACATTCAGCAAGCACCAACAGTGAGAAGAGCCATTTATCCTAATATCCTAATAGAGTCATTGTCTCACAACAAATAGTTAATTAGTCTTAAGTGCTTGGTTGTTTGAGTCAAGCATACCTTTTTGGAGTTTCAGCCCTCTACAGAAAAGAAGAGCTATTATAATTGAGGGGAAAGGGAAGATGGATGAACAGTGGGATATTATTCTCATCAGATTTTGCTCAAATAAATAATATCAGACATATTTGGTTTCACAGAGAAACTTGACTCACTTTATAGGAAAGTGGGAGGAGAAAAGGAAAAGAAAGGGGAATGAAAATAGATGGAAGTAGTAGGGGAAAGGTATAAGAAAAGGGGAGAGCTCTAAAAGGGAAGGATTGTTTGAGGGAGGTGGTGATCAAGAGCAAAATACTGGGTGGAAGGGAAAGGGGAAAGGAAAGAGAAAAGCATAACAAGGTAAATAAAATGGCAGAAAATACAGAATTAGTTATTTTAATTTTAACTTATTTGAGAATGTGAATGGGATGAACTCTCCCATAAAATGGACACAGATGGGAGACTGTATTAAAAGTCAGAATTCTACAATATATTGTTTACAAGAAACACATTTAAAGCAGAATGATACATAGAAAGTGATGAGAAAGAGCCAAATTTATTATGCTTCAGGTAAAGTAAAAAATGCAGGCATAGAGATCCTGATCTCTGATCAAGCAAAAGCAAAGACAGAGCTAATTAAAAGAAATAAGGAAAGGAAACTGTATCTTTTTTATTAAAACTTTTTATTTTTATTTTCAAAACATATGCACGGATAATTGGACAACATTGACCTTACCATAGCTTTGTTTCAGATTATCTCCTTCTCCCTACTTCTTCCTCTATATGGTAAACAATTCAATATATGTTAAACATGTTAAATATATGATAAATCCAATATGTAGAAACATATTTATACAATTCTCTTGCTGCACAAGAAAAATAAGATAAAAAAAGAAAGTAAATGAGTAATAAAACAAAATTCAAGCAAAAAAACAAACAAAAAAAAAGTGAGAAGGTTATGTTGTGATCCATGTTCAGTTCTTATTCTTCTCTCTCTTGGATGTACATGGCTCCCTTCATCACAAGATCATTGAAACTGCAATTAATCATCTCATTGTTGGAAAGAGTAATGTTCATTAGAATTGTTCATCATGAAGATGGCGGAGAGGAAACACACGACTCAGTGAACGTCCTCACTCCCTCACAACCAATTAGATAAATTAAGTCTCAAAATTAGCTCAGGACTGATAGATACCACAAGGACTGGAAGCACGACTTACCAGCTGAAGAGAATCTAGAGTTTCAACAGGAAAGGTCAGTTCTCAGGGGAGGAATAAGAAAGACCAGCACAGACGGTGGGGTAGGGGCACACTGCGCCCATTGCGCTGGGAGGGGCTCTGGGATCAGAGAAGCCACTGAGGTAAAGGAATCTGGCACAGGCTGTTAGCTCTTCTCTGCTAATTATTTAGCAGTTCAGAAGAGAAAGCCAAAATATTTTAAAACTCAGATTAGATTTTCCCCGGACCCTGGGGGTGACTCAGGCACAGATCGGGGTGTGGCCTCAGCTACCACCTGAGAATAGTTAAGAGACTGACAAGTGGGTGGATACGGCCCAAGGCAACACACACTGCCTAGCTTAGCTGGAGGGAGTGGAACTCAGCTCCAGGAAGTCCCAGAGAAGCGGAACCTTTGAACTAGGGACTGCGGTTTTTGGCAGACACTTCCAGTTTGAGCGCAGGGGCTTCTTACGTCACCTGCTGCAGACACCCACTCCCCACCCGGACACATAGGCTGGGCTTCTTGCTGTCTTCACTATTCTACGCCCTCGAAGCACAGTAGTGCTAATCACCTCTGAGGCACTCCCAGGGAGAGGGTGGGGAACTCTCTCCCAGAGCTCTCTCTTAGCTCAGGCTCAGGAGCCGCTGCATCCATCCAGTCTGGGAGGAAGCTGGTAAAGAAGTAAATAATTTCCTACCCCAGAGACAGACCCCAAAAGATTTTTTTTAAGTATGAGCAAAAAAGCTAGAAAAACCATAGATTCCTTCTATACAGAGAAAGAGCAGGTGTCCAACCCCGAGGAAGTTGACAGCAGAGAATCAGATAACAACCTAAAGGGGAACGATTCCTGCCCCCCATCACATAACTCTCTCCTAGAAGAAGCTCTTAAGAAATTGAGGGAGATCGAAGAAAAATGGGGAAAGGAAAGGGAAGCTATGATAGAAAATAACAATGTCCTGAAATTGGAGTTGGAAAAAATAAAGAATTCACAGGAGATGCAGGGAAACAAAATTAGTGAATTAGAAAAGGTTAAAAAAACACAGGAAAGTAGGATTTCTGAATTGGAAAAGATAAAAAAGTCTCAAGAAAATAGAATTTCTGAATTGGAAAAAGAAAATAATTCTCAAAAAAAAAAAATTAGGGAAATGGAAAAAAACTCAATAGAGCAAAATAATTCATTTAAAAACGAAATTGGGCATTTACAAAAAGAACTAAAAACTGTGAAAGAAGAAAATAACTCCTTAAAAGTCAGGATGGAACAAATAGAAATGAATGATCCACAGAGAACCCAAGAATCAGTCAAACAAAACAAAAAAAAATGAGAAGCTGGAGAACAACGTCAAATACTTACTGGGAAAATCTATAGACCTGGAAAATAGATCTAGGAGAGATAATCTGCGGATTATTGGACTTCCAGAAAACTATGACCAAAAAAAGAGCCTAGATTCTATTTTACAGGAAATTATCAAAGAGAACTGTCCAGAGATAATAGAAACAGAAGGGAAAGTAGATGTGGAAAGAATTCATCGAACTCCTTCTGAAATAGACCCTAAAAAAAGAACACCACGGAATATTGTGGCTAAGCTGCAGAATTACCACACAAAGGAGAAAATCCTGCAAGCAGCTAGAAAAAAACAATTTAAATACCAAGGTGCCACAATAAGGGTCACCCAAGATCTGGCTGCCTCCACATTAAAAGATAGAAGGGCCTGGAACCTGATATTCCGAAAGGCAAAAGATCAAGGACTGCAACCAAGAATGAACTACCCAGCTAAGTTTAGCATCTTTTTCCATGGAAGAAGATGGTCATTCAATGAAACAGAGGAATTCTATATGTTTCTAAGAAAAAAACCAGACTTAAACAAAAAATTTGATCTACATCCACAAGACTGAAGAGAAACAGAAAAAGGTACACAGAACCCTTGAGAACTGTAACTTTGTTGTGGGTATATAAAAAATACTCAAGGATAATTTGATTTTACTGATATAAAAGAAAAAAAGGGGGGTGTGGTAAAGGGAAGGAGGTCGGTTCAGAAAAAGGGGAAGGAGTGATAAAAAGAGGGAAACTACATCCCAGGAAGAGACATAGAAAATACACAATATCTGAGGGAACTTAGTGAGGGGGAGAATCATTGTGTGAATCTTACTCTCATCAGAAGAGGCTCAAAGAGTAAATAATTAACATATTTGTTTTTCAGAGAATTTTCTCTCACCTCATTAAAAGGGGGGAGAGGAAAAGGGGAAAGGAAAAGGAGAATAAGTGAAGGGACTTGGAGGGAGGGGGGAGGGATCCTAAAAAAAAAAAAAAAAAAAAAGAGGGAGGGTTGCGTGTCACAAGGGGGGTCTGTAAATCAAATATCGGGGAGGGGGATCAGGGGGGTCAAGGGAAAAAAGTATAATCTGGGGATAATACGATGGCAGGAAATACAGAATTAGTAATTTTAACCGTAAATGTAAATGGGATGAACGATCCCATCAAACGGAGACGGATAGCAGATTGGATCAAAAAGCAGAACCCTACAATATGTTGTCTACAGGAAACACACTTAAAGCAGGGAGATACATACAGAGTAAAGGTAAAAGGTTGGAACAGAGCTTATTATGCTTCAGGTAAAGCCAAAAAAGCAGGGGTAGCTATCCTTATCTCAGATCAAGCAAAAGCAGAAGTAGATCTCGTTAAAAAAGATAAGGAAGGAAACTATATCCTGCTGAAAGGTAGCATAAATAATGAAGCCATATCAATACTAAACATATATGCACCAAGTGGTATAGCATCTAACTTTCTAAAGGAAAAGTTAAGAGAACTGCAAGAAGAAATAGACAGTAAAACTATAATAGTGGGAGATCTCAACCTTGCACTCTCAGATTTAGACAAATCAAACCACAAAACAAACAAGAAAGAAATTTAAAAAGTAAATAGAACATTAGAAAAACTAGGTATGATAGACCTTTGGAGAAAACTGAATGGCAATAGGAAGGAATATACTTTCTTCTCAGCAGTTCATGGATCCTATACAAAAATTGACCATATATTAGGACATAAAGATCTCAAAATTAAATGTAGGAAGGCAGAAATAATAAATGCCTTCTTCTCAGATCACAATGCAATAAAAGCTACATTCAGTAAAAAGTTAGGGGTAAATAGACCAAAAAGTAATTGGAAACTGAATAATCTCATCTTAAAGAATGACTGGGTGAAAGAGCAAATTATAGAAACAATTAACAATTTCACCCAAGATAATGATAATGATGAGACATCATATCAAAATCTTTGGGATGCAGCTAAAGCAGTAATAAGGGGAAATTTTATATCTTTAGAGGCTTATTTGAAGAAAAGTGAGAAAGAGAAGATTAACGAATTGGGCTTACAACTTAAAAGGCTAGAAAAAGACCAAATTATAAACCCCCAACCAAAAATTAAACTCGAAATACAAAAATTAAAAGGAGAAATCAATAAAATTGAAAGTAAAAAAACTATTGAATTAATAAATAAAACCAAGAGTTGGTTTTATGAAAAAGCCAATAAAATAGATAAACCTTTGGTAAATTTGATCAAAAAAAAGAAAGAGGAAAATCAAATTGATAGTCTTACAAATGAAAAGGGGGATCTTTCCACCAATGAAGAGGAAATTAGAGAAATAATAAGGAGTTACTTTGCCCAACTTTATGCCAATAAATTTGATAACTTAAGTGAAATGGATGACTTTCTCCAAAAATATAGGCTCCCTAGATTAACAGAGGAGGAGATAAATTGCTTAAATAGTCCCATTTCAGAAAAAGAAATAGAACAAGCTATTAATCAACTCCCCAGGAAAAAATCCCCAGGGCCAGATGGATTCACATGTGAATTCTATCAAACATTTAAAGAACAATTAGCCCCAATGTTATATAAATTATTTGAAAAAATAGGGGATGAAGGAGTCCTACCAAACTCCTTTTATGACACAGACATGGTACTGATACCTAAACCTGGTAGATCGAAAACTGAGAAAGAAAATTATAGACCAATCTCCTTAATGAATATTGATGCTAAAATCTTAAATAAGATATTAGCAAAAAGACTTCAGAAAATCATCTCCAAGATAATACACTATGATCAAGTAGGATTTATTCCAGGAATGCAGGGCTGGTTTAATATTAGGAAAACTATTAATATAATTGACCATATTAATAATCAAATTAATAAGAACCATATGATCATCTCAATAGATGCAGAAAAAGCATTTGACAAAATCCAACATCCATTCCTACTAAAAACTCTTGAGAGTATAGGAATAAATGGATTATTCCTTAGAATAATCAGGAGTATATATTTAAGACCGTCAGTAAGCATAATATGCAATAGAAATAAACTGCAACCTTTCCCAGTAAGATCAGGAGTGAAACAAGGTTGCCCACTATCACCATTACTATTCAATATAGTACTAGAAACGCTAGCCTCGGCAATAAGAGCCGAGAAAGAGATTCAAGGAATTAGAGTAGGAAATGAGGAAATTAAACTATCACTTTTTGCAGATGACATGATGGTATACTTAGAGAACCCCAAAGACTCTGCTAAAAAGCTACTAGAAATAATTCAAAATTTCAGCAAAGTGGCAGGATACAAAATAAATCCACATAAATCCTCGGCATTTTTATATATCACTAACAAAATGCAACAGCAAGAGATACAAAGAGAAATTCCATTCCAAACAAATGTTGAGAGTATGAAATATTTGGGAATCCATCTACCAAAGAAAAGTCAGGAATTATATGAGAAAAATTACAAAACACTTGCCACAAAAATAAAATCAGATTTAAATAATTGGAAAGACATTCAGTGCTCTTGGATAGGCCGAGCGAATATAATAAAGATGACAATACTCCCCAAACTAATCTATTTATTTAGTGCTATACCAATCAGACTCCCAAGAAACTATTTTAATGACCTAGAAAAAATAACAACAAAATTCATATGGAAGAATAAAAGGTCAAGAATTGCAAGGGAACTAATGAAAAAAAACTCAGAGGAAGGTGGTCTAAGTGTACCTGATCTAAAGCTATATTATATAGCAGCAGTCACCAAAACCATTTGGTATTGGCTAAGAAATAGACCGGTAGATCAGTGGAACAGATTAGATACAAAGGACAAAAAAGGGTACATCTATAGCAATCTAATCTTTGACAAACCCAAAGATTCCAACATTAGGGATAAAAATTCATTATTCGGAAAAAACTGTTGGGAAAACTGGAAATTAGTATGGCAGAAATTAGATATGGATCCACACTTAACACCATATACCAAGATAAGATCAAAATGGGTCCATGATTTAGGCATAAAGAGGGAGATAATAAATAGATTAGAGGAACAGAGGATAATCTACCTCTCAGACTTGTGGAGGAGGAAGGAATTTATGACCAGAGGAGAACTAGAGATCATTATTGATCACAAAATAGAAGATTTTGATTACATCAAACTAAAAAGTTTCTGTACAAATAATACTAATGCAAACAAGATTAGAAGGGAAGTAACAAATTGGGAAAATATTTTTAAAAACAAACGTTCTGACAAAGGTCTCATTTCCAAAATATATAGAGAACTGACACTAATTTATAAGAAACCGAACCATTCTCCAATTG